>NC_064921.1:812219405-812541905 GCF_023897955.1 Schistocerca gregaria
TTGCCAACGCGGCCACTTGGAGTGCTAGTGTCGCTCCATCTGCCAAACGGTAACAAGTTTCGCAGCACAGTGTCGCGATTGGTTACATATACACCTGAGAGGCTCAAGTGGGGATTTTCATGTTGTTAATACGCATTGAATATCGCTGCAGAAACCCAGAGTAAGTTACGGGGCGCCTCTGCTAGTGATCTACCGCTGAAACGAGTACCTAGTCGACAGCAGTGGGAAGCCGATAGCCGTGCAAGAAGAAGGCCGCCACCACAGAATCAGTCTTTCCATGAAAAAAGATTGTGAAAAAAAAGTTCTATTCTGTTCGTAGCTGCAAGAGAATGTGTAATGAACTGCAGGATATTGCATTTCTTACTGAATATTATTTTTGCCTTTAAAGGTTAGTTAAGAGATTCGAAGTGGCAGCTTACTGCGTATATTGCGAAAAAATAATTTCTGTTCAAAGTGACTTGTAGTAGGACTCTTGATGTTTTAGTTTGTTGATCTACAGTGATACCATATGACTGAATTGGAAGATTAGACTCATTAGAGTTGGTTTGGATTGACGATTGACAATATATTTTTCTTTTCAAATGACTATTTTGCGGAAGTGAGTTGCTCCTACAAAGTTATGATTTTCCTGAAGAGCCGGCCCCTGTGGCCGAGCAGTTCTAGGCGCTTCAGTATGGAACGACGCTGCTGCTACGGTCGCAGGTTCGAATCCTGTCTCGGGCATGGATGTGTGCGGTGTCCTTTGGTTAGTTAGTTTTAAGTAGTTCTAAGTCTATGGGACTGATGACCTCAGATGTGAAGTCCCATAGTGCTTAGAGCCATTTTTAAACCATTTTACTCAAGATTCGTAGTATTCAAGCTCGCCCTCTGCGATTTCTGGACAGTCAAACATACTATTAACTCAGGGTTGGATTACTATCAAATACCAAAATACACGCGGATAATTACACAGACCCTATATTCGTGTGCTGCCTCCCTAGGACGATAACTCGCACTCGACGCGCCTGCGTTCCTGCTGGCCGACTGGTTGACAACAATTGTTATCCCGAGCACAGTAAGCGCCAGAATCTTATGAGTCCCGCCCCAAAGTTACCGGCGAACTATCCTTGTAAAGTGAGATGAAGTGTCATCACTAGATAAACCACATTTGTTGGATGTTGTCTGGAGGTACATCATCAAGAAAATGGAACAGCTCATACCTGGGAAACTTCGATGTGTCCAGCAAAACGTTGCGGAAAGAAGTAGCGGTTAATAATTCCACCGCAGACTTTGAGTTCGCACCTCTGGTGATGTCTTATCCTGTCGCACTTTATGACTGTTTTCATAAGCCCAGCTCTGACTGTTAGATAACTGGAGATCCCATCACATGAAAAGCTAGCCTTACCAGCGAATAAGGTACATGCTAAGAAACTGCAGAAGCACAGCACATTGCCTAAAATTCGTTGACAGAATTCTTGGCTTAAAGTCTGCCAATGAAGGTGGTATGGGTACAGAAGATTTTCATGCAGAATGTTGCAGATTGTCATGTGATTAACGCCTTCCGTTAGTGAGAGGAGCCCATTCTTAAAGCTCAGGCATCGTACATCGCGTAGTTTCCCACCACCTGCAACTCTCTTCTCAAATGAGACTCTCTCTCGCATGATGGAGTCGCACAAGTGTTTTTGTACGTGGTAACTGCCACAACGGTAACATTAAGCATAAGCAGCGTCCGGTAGCCCGTCAGCTAGGCCGTGCATCCGTGGTCTACAGGGCAAAAAGCGGGGTAGCGTCTTTGATGCGTAATCAAACGTCCTGGGGCCCCCCTTCGAACATCGCCACTGCTTAAATTCTGAATAAACTTCGGCATAAGAAGTCATTTTTCTTCTGCCAACGACGTTGTCAAAGAGGGCGGAGGAGTCGACAGAGGTTCAAAGCATTCTGTTGCCCTTAAGGTGGGAAATCAACCGTAAAAATGGTTCAAATGACTCTGAGCACTATGGGACTTAACATCTGAGGTCATCAGTCCCCTAGAACGTAGGACTACTTAAACCTAACTAACCTAATGACATCACACACATCCATGCCCGAGGCAGGGTCGAATCCGCTACCGTAGCAGTCGCGCGCTTCCGGACTAAAGCGCCTAGAACCGCTCGGCCACCCCTGTCAGCCAACCGTAAAAGGCAGATGAATCAACAACGACCAACGGCCCGACGATGCAGAGGGCAATGGAATCCACTGCATAAAAGATCCTAACGTGTTTCCACAATTGTGACCTATAATTGAAAAAAGTCTCACGTTTATCTTTCGATTGGCGAAAGATTCCGGATCAGCCCCCATTCGGATCTCCGGCAGGGGACTGCCAATGGAGTGGTGACCACGAGAAAACTATTGAATAACCAATTGAAGGATAACGTTCTACGAGTCGGGGCATGGAATTCAGAAGTTTGAACGTCGAAGTCTAGATTTATTGGGGGTCAGTGAGGTGAAATGGAAAGAAGATGAGGATTTCTGGTCAGATGAGTGTAGAGTAATACCAATAACAGCAGAAGATGATACAATGGGAGTAGGCTTCGTTATGAATAGGGAAGTAGAGCAGAGACTGAATTACTGTAAACAGTTCACGGTTGTCCTCATCAGACTTGACAGTGAACCAACAAATTCAATAATAGTTCAGACATACTTGCAGGTATCGTTAGTGGAAGATAAAGAGATAGAGAAAGTATATGAGGGTACTAAAAGGATAATTTAGTACGTGAAGGGAGATAAAAACCGAATAGTCATGGCGGTGGGAGGGGGAGGGGTGGAGGGCGGGGAGCGCAGTTGTAGGCGAAGAAGTAGAAAAAAAAACCGTTACGGGTGAGTATGGGCTTCGTAGTAGGAACGAGAGAGGAGAAAGAGTAATTGAGTTCTGCAATAAATTTCAGATAGTGATAGCGAATACTCCATTCAAGAATCACAATAGGAGGAGGTATACTTGGAAAAGACCAGGAGACAGAAAGATTTAAGTTGGACTGCATCCTGATCAGGCAGAGATTGCGCAATTGCAGACTGGTTTGTAAGGCACACCCAGGGCAGATATAGACTCGGATCACAATTTGGTAATGAAGAAGAGTAAGCTGAAGTTTAAGAGACTAGTCATAAAGAATCAGTGCGCAAAGAAGCGGATACGGAAGTACTAAGGAATCAAGAGATACGCTTGAAGTTCTCTGAGGCTACAGATACTGCGATAATGAGTAGATCAGTAGGCAGTTCAGTTGAAGAGAAATGCACGTCTCTAAAGAGGGCAGCCTCAGAAAGAAAAACATAGGTACCATGAGGGTAACTGCGAAGAAGCCATGGTTGACAGAAGAAATACTTCAGTTGGTCGACGAAAGAAGACAACACGAAAATGTTCAGAGAAATTCGGGAATACAGAAATATAAGTTAGTTACGAATGAAATAAATACGAAGACAGGGAAGCTAAGGCGAAATAGCTGCAGGAAAAATGCGAAGAAATCTAGAAAGAAATTATTGTCGGGAAGGGCTGACTCAGCATACAGAAAAATCAAAACAGCTTCTGATGAAATTAAGAGTAATGGAGGTATATTAAGTGTGCAATGAGAATTCCACTGTTAAATCCAGAAGATGAGCGGTTAGGAAGATAGAGCGGATAGGTGGAAGGAGTACACTGAAGGCCTCTGTGATGTTATAGAAGGAGAGACAGGAGTCAATAGGGAAGAGATAGGGGATTCAGTATTAGAATCGGAATTTAAAACACTTTCGAAGACATAATAACAAATAAGTCAGAAGGAATAGGTAACATTCTATCGGAATTTTTAAAATCATTGGGAGATGTGGCAACAAAACGACTACACACGTTGGTGTACAGATTGTATGAGACTGGAGACATACCACCAGACTTTAGGGAAAACATCATCTACACAATTCGGAAGATAGCAAGAGCCGATAAGTGGGAAAATTATCACGTGCTCAGCTTAACAGCTCATGCATCCAAGTTGGCGACAATAATGGTATAGCGAACAATGGAAAAGAAAACTGAGAATCTGTTATGTGACGATCAGTCTGGATTTATGGAAAATAAAGGCAACAGAAAGGCAGTTCTGACAATGCGGTTGATAGTAGAAGCAAGACGTGAAAAATCAAGACACGTTGATAGGATTTGCCAACTGGAGAAAAGCGTTCGACATTGCAAAATGGTGCAAGATGGTCGAAATTCTGAGAAAAATAGAGGTAAACTATAGGGAAAGACGAAGGGGCAATACGTAGAAGAATCAAGGAGGAACAATAACACTGGAAGACCAAGAACGAAGTGCTCGGATTAAAAGGGTGTGAGACAAGGACGTAGTCTTTTGTCCCTACCGTTGAATCTATACAGGGTGTTACAAAAAGATACGGCCAAAGTTTCAGGAAACATTCCTCACACACAAATAAAGAAAAGGTGTTATGTGGACATGTGTCCGGAAACGCTTAATTTCCATGTTAGAGCTCATTTTAGTTTCGTCAGTATGTACTGTACTTCCTAGATTCACCACCAGTTCGCCCAATTGAAGGAAGGTAATGGTGACTTCGGTGCTTGTGTTGACTTGCGACTCATTGCTCTACAGTACTAGCATCAAACACATCAGTACGTAGCATCAACAGGTTAGGGTTCATCACGAACGTGTTTTTGCAGTCAGTGCAATTTTTACAAATGCGGACTTGGCAGATGCCCATTTGATGTATGGATGAGCACGGGGCAATAGCTGTGGCACGGTACGTTTGTATTGAGACAGATTTCCAGAACGAAGGTGTCCCGGCAGGAAGACGTTCGAAGCAATTGATCGGCGTCTTAGGGAGCACGGAACATTCCAGCCTATGACTCGCGACTGGGGAAGACCTAGAACGACGAGGACACCTCCAATGGACGAGGCAGTTCTTCGTGCAGTTGACAATAACCCTAATGTCAGCGTCAGAGAAGTTGCTGCTGTACAAGGTAACGTTGACCACGTCACTGTATGGAGAGTGCTACGGGAGAACCAGTTGTTTCCGTACCATGTACAGCGTGTGCAGGCACTATCAGCAGCTGATTGGCCTCCACGGGTACACTTCTGCGAATGGTTCATCCAACAATGTGTCAGCCCTCATTTCAGTGCAAATGTTCTCTTTGCGGATGAGGCTTCATTCGAACGTGATCGAATTGTAAATTTTCACAATCAACATGTGTGGGCTGAGGAGAATCCGCACGCAATTGTGCAATCACGTCATCAACACAGATTTTCTGTGAACGTTTGGGCAGGCATTGTTGGTGATGTCTTGATTGGGCCCCATGTTCTTCCACCTACGCTCAATGGAGCACGTTATCATGATTTGATACGGGATACTCTACCTGTGCTGCTAGAACGTGTACTTGTACAAGTACGATTCAACATGTGGTTCATGCACGATGCAGCTCATGCACACTTCAGTCGAAGTGTTCGTACGCTTCTCAACAACAGATTCGGTGACCGATGGATTGAGAGGCGCACCAGTTCCGTGGCCTCCACGCTCTCCTGACCTCAACCCTCTCGACTTTCATTTATGGGGGCATTTGAAAGCTCTTGTCTACGCAACTCCGGTACCAAATGTAGAGACTCTTCGTGCTCGTATTGTGGACGGCTGTGATACAATACACCATTCTCCAGGCCTGCATCAGCGCATCAGGGATTCCATGCGACGGAGGGAGGATGCATGTATCCTCGCTAACGGAGGACATTTTGAACATTTCCTGTAACAAAGTGTTTGGAAGTCATGCTGGTACGTTCTGTTTCTGTGTGTTTCCATTCCATGATTAATGTGATTTGAAGAGAAGTAATAAAATGAGCTCTAACATGGAAAGTAAGCGTTTCCGAACACATGTCCACATAACTTATTTTCTTTCTTTGCGTGAGAGGAATGTTTCCTGATAGTTTGGCCGTACCTTTTTGTAACACCCTATATATCGAAGAAGCAATGACGGAAATAAAAGAAAGAGTCAAGGGCGGAATTAAAGTTCAAGGTAAAAACGATATCAACGATAAGAGCCGCCCGGGGTGGCCGAGCGGTTCTAGGCGCTACAGTCTGGAGCCGCGCGACCGCTACGTCGCAGGTTCGAATCCCGTGTCGGGCATGGATGTGTGTGATGTCCTTAGGTTAGTTAGGTTTAAGTAGTTCTGAGTTCTAGGGGCCTGATGACTTCAGATGTTAAGTCCCATAGTGCTCAGAGCCATTTGAAGCATTTTGAACGATAAGCTTTGCTGATGACATTGCTATCCTCAGTGGAAGTGTAGAAAAATTACGGGAGATGAAAGGAATGAACAGTACAACGAGTACAGAATGTGGACTGACAGTTAATAGAGAACGTAATGAGGAGTAACAGAAATGAGAACAACGAGAAACTTAACCTCAGGATTGAGGATCACGAAGTAGAGGAAGTTACGGAATTCTGCTACGTAGACATCGAAATAACCCATATTACACATTGGACGGAGGAAGGACATAAAAACTAGACTAGCTCTCACATAAATGGCGTTCCTGGCCAAGGGCAGTCTATTTGTATCAAATGTAATTTGCGGAACAAATTTCTGAGAATGTCGATTTGGACATCTGTTAAGGCATCAGGGAATAACTGATTTCACTAGAGGGAGTTGTGCCGGGGAAGACAGAGATAAGAATACATCCAGCAAATAATTGATGACGTAGGTTCCAACTGCTACTCTGAGATGACATGCAGAGCATATCCATTATGTCAAACCCTATATGGATAAGTTGTGATGGAAGTTACTCTAAAATAGCACTAACAATAACCAGACAAAACAAAACAAATACTCTGACCAACTGCAAATAAGAAAGTGAGTAAAAGCGCACATCTGAGGTAAATTTCACACCCAGGAGTCTCTACAAGGAACTCACTTCATATCTCTCCAAGAATTTTCGGACCCATGTTCATATGAACTTTTGCAAATTTTCTGACACCTCTTTTTATTCACCCTCTGTAAAGAAATAGTAATTTTAGAATTTCACCCTCTCAAGGATAAAGTTCTGTGAACACCTATGTGCCCAATTACGACACAGTGGGAGATACAGATGACTGGAATCCATAAGCTCACAAATAGGTTTGCCTAGTCTGATTCCCAGGTCCAAAAGCAGAAAAACAGGACTATGCGTATTATTGAGCTCGATATTTTTCCCTAAAAGCCAGCCAATCTATTTTAGACAGAAATAGAATCTCTGGGTGTTTTCAGTCGCTTATTAATAATCAGTTCCAGTCAATTTTTACTGAGATCGAACTCGAACGTGCTTGAACTAAAAAAATAAAAATAAAACAGTCGCTAAATAATCATACAATTCGGCAATTATCACAGCAACTAAGTGCTCAATTTCCTTAATTGCTCAGTCCTCTTTCTAATATAATCTTCTGTCAAAATGAAAAAAAAAGTTTTTCGTTAATGAAATAAACAATTATCTAGTCTTCTGGGACGGTAAACGAAAAGATCTTCAATAACTTTTGGTCATTTCATTTACATTTATAAGTAAATAATAATACGTAGTTATGTAGTAACATTTTGTCATTTGAAACTACTGTATCAAGATAATTCTTTTTCTTGTAAATCATTTCGTTGGACTCTTTGTGACCGTATTGGTTTGCAGTTTATTGCGTTCCTTTGTCCACTGGGAGTTTGTGAAAGAGAACACTTTTTTAGCCATGAATTTCCTAAAATTTTGGTACTGATCAACGAATTTACTGTCATGCAACGTTTTTTCTGATAGTCTCTCTCTTGATTCCTTCTTATAATTTTTCCTCGAGGTTACGTCATTAACTTGGAATGGGCCTTAGTTGTGCGTTCTCTACTTAATCTCTAAAAAGCCTAACAAAAGCCAGACTTGTATGTATTTGGCCGAACACGGCCGTAAAAATCCGGAATTTTGCGGCTAAAGCGCAACGCATGGCAACCATTCTCAATTAACTTCGGTGCTCCAGTACAAGAGTTGCACATCCACTCTTTCGCTCCACTGCCAAGGCCGCGGGAAATCCCCAGATACCAGACGCGGGACGTAATCTCAGAGGGGACTCCCAGCCTTTCTGCACTCATCTCTCTGTCTAGTACCGGCACAAGGGCAGCTCTTGTGTCGAAAGTTATCCAGTACCAACCCAGCGCATTTCTCATAACTCGTTTCATTGCCACAAGTTCGCGCAACGTTCACGATTCCCTCTACACATTGTACGTCATCAAAGGGACGATGGAGGATAACACCAAAGGAAATCCAAGTTATATACTTACTTCTCTTTACTTTACACATGGCAAGAGCCTTGCCGGCCGTACGCCTGCTCGATGAGTCTCTTCCATTTCTGTCAACTGCACTATTAGTGCATTTTGAGTTAATGTTCATCCCAGATGTATCGTCACGGATGCTATCTGACCACCGAATTCTGCGCCTTTCTCTCGTTCCACCTATTGTACTGTAGAATGACATTCTAGGTTGTTTGCTCTCCACCATTCTTGCCAGGTGACCAGCTTTAACAGGACATGTCTGGCTGTTTGCGATCATGTCCGGCCACATACGAGGCGGATTTGGAAAGGAAGGTCTAGTTAGAACCACTGTGAAAATCCGATGGAACTTTGCGCAGATGTGTTGGGCAGCGTTTTTAGTGTGGCTGTCAATTGCTTTTCAGTTCAGAGCGCGAAGTGATCACATAGAAATGCCTATAGCAACAGTCTCCCGCCAAGTAGGCTATGTGGATCTGGTGAAAGATTTCACCTGAAATTATGCAGCCCACATAACGTAAATGTCATGCGTTTCTTTCTTCCAGACAATTCTTAGCCGCATACTGCAGGAACAATGAAGCCACTCCAGCAGCATTTTCGATGGGATCACTCACAATACAGCCCTTAATTGGTTCCCTCCGTTGTTCATCTCTGCTAACATGAACCGCTGACTACCAAGACAACATTTTGGCACAAACAACGAAAGGCAGACCAGCGTAGAGCATTGGCGGAAAGCACAGATGGCTGCTTTCTGTGGCGAGGGTACTGCAAAGTTTGTGCAACGCCACGACAAATCTCTAAGTCGGAGCAGCGACTATTTAGAGAGGTAGTTAGAAGATGTGTCTAACAGTAGAGAATAAAAAATTTTTGATTTTCACTGTGGTTTCCATTTCACGGCCGATCAGACCTTGCTTTTAGAACAGCCCTCATATAAAGAGCGTAGGCCAGTCCACATTTTGTTATGCTTTTTAGCGACAACTAGAGTATGCACAGCTAAGGCTTGTTCCCAGCAAATGACTTAAATTCCCAATCAAAAATCTCGGAATATTAATACGTTGATTATAGACTCACCAAAATAAGGTATAAGAATTTAGAACAAATATTATTAATATACACATAACTGCCAAATACCACTCAAAATCTTGAACATTTTATCGCCCATTTAAAGCACTTTCAGTGAATGACAATAACTTATGCTCTACCCTCGGAAAAAACAGCAAAAACTATCGGTATTTTGTTTGGAAAAAACCTAAAGCTGCGTTAACAGTAAATTCTTTGATCAGTGGCAAAATTTCACGAAATTCATGCAAGCAAAGGAAGATGACATCGCACTGTAAAAAGCTTTCGACACTTGAAAAGTGGGCAGCTTATTTTCAATCACAGCACAATGAAGAATTTTATTCCTTATGACTGTAAATGGCAGAATATTGCTTTGCAATTCCAGGCCATGTGCCAGCATTGGCAGGGTGATCGTTTCTTAAACGCCTAATGGAGGAAGGAACGCATTAAATTGTAAACCAAAAGAATCACGAAGATGATGCTGTTATGTAATTTAAAATTATCTTCTCAAGAGTTCCACAAATTGATATCGCAAAAAGTAAAATTCCTGATGAAGTTGGTCCAAGGGGAAAATATTAATACTTCACAACAAATTATTGTTCTGTCTCTGTAAGTCTAATTGAAATGACAAAAGTTATTGAATATCTTTTCCTTTTCCGTCTCAGAAAAAAGATAATTAATATAAAAGTGACCTAAAGATAATTGTTTATTTTGTTTAAAGAAGAGCTTTTGGTTTACTTTGGCATAAATTGTGATGGGAAGAAGACTTGGTATCAAGAAGATCTACTGATTTAATTAATAATTTTAAGAATATAATTACGATTGGAAATTGCTGGCGCCGCACGAGAGGTCCAACTAAAGTGATTCACTCTGGAGCGTGTATTTCAGCTAATTTACGCACCGCGTCGCATAATCCAGACAGTCAGGCATATGATTTTTCGTATACACGAAAAATCTGTAACATATAATACTGTATTTTTAGTTGATAGTTGTGCGAAACCTTGAACTCATTTACTTCCTCTTCGTCTTTGAAGACAATGTTATACCGTCCAGCTTGCTCTCCTTTCATTTCTTGTTTCTCCGAAGTATTATAGGTACCAGTGATACAGATGGATAGATCAGGTGACTTCGCACCATAAAAATTAATGTATTTCACATTATTAGCGAAATTCACGACTTCCCTCTATCATGAACGGGAAAAGGCAGACAGTTCAAGACCGATGAAATATCCCATAGGGGTTTTTACAATACATAAGAAAATTAATAATCTTGATTTTTGTCTCGCTGTCTCCACAGGCTTCATTGCTGTGGTCGTACCGGGTTTCAATCTTTGCCGTAAACTGCTTAGGCGAATAAACAGATGAAATAAAAAGAGAAAAATAAAACATTTACCCATATAGGTAAACCAGCATAAGTCCCAATACAAAGACTGAGCCTGTAGCTGCTATAGTAAAAGTCAAATTATAAAGCTGTTTGTTGACTGTTTTCTTAGTTTACACACATTTAAATTTGATCTGACGCAAAACTGACCGTAATTCATTATTAAGCAACAACTGAAAATATAGAACTGACTACTTTTATTTAAAATAGGTAGGCCCTAATTTGGGACCGAGCGAGGTGGCGCAGTGGCTAGCACACTGGACTCGCATTCGGGAGGACGACGGTTCAATCCCGTGTCCGGCCATCCTGATTTAGGTTTTCCGTGATTTCCCTAAATCGCTCCAGGCAAATGCCGGGATGGTTCCTTCGAAAGGGCACGGCCAACTTCCTTTCCTAATCCGATGAGACCGATGACCTCGCTGTTTGGTCCCCTCCCCCAAAACAACCCAACCCCCCCCCCCCCCCCAATCTGGCTTTTAGGGCGACTTTGACGATGTTACGGCGTTCGCACAGTTCACGTAGTTCCTCACTTTTTCATGTCCTCCATTCCACGTTATTTTCAGGTCCAAAGTTTTTTCTTTAGAATATTAAAAGTTTTTCTCATTTTTATTTTTAAACATTAATGTTTCGAATCTGTATACTGTTGTCGTTACAACAGATGTTTGATACAAGCGAATTTTGCTATTTCTATGTCCGTTCTGTTCTTGTTATTAAAATGCCTCCCTAAATGCTTGTAGCGATCAGCTGTCTTGAATGTGATGAGTCCATCTACAGTCAAGGTGGACCACCTTGGATTTTCTTAGTCAAGACCAGATACTCTGTCCTCTCTTCATTCACACTTACTCCTGTTTTCTGAGCCATTGTGCAACGATTTTGCATCATTCTGGTTAATTCTCTCTTGGAACCACTTACTAATGTTGCATAATCTGGGAAGATAATTCTAGTAACTTTCACCGCCTTAAACTGGACCCCATGTCGATTAGTTTTAGTAAATTCTCTACCAAACTTCTCTAAGGAAGTTAAACAAGATAGGTCAAATAGCTTGTCCTTGTCTCAGTCTAATGCACACAGTAAAATTTCCAGTTTCTCCTAAAAGTGTCTTTGTAGGACATATACTTTCGTCTATATGAATTTTAACTACTCTAATTAATTTCAAATGATGGACACCGCATAATTTGAAGAGGGTAATACACTACTGGCCATTAAAATTGCCACACCACGAAGATGACGTGCTACAGACGCGAAATTTAACAGACAGGAAGAAGATGCTGTGATATGCATACGATAAGCTTTTCAGAGCATGCACACAAGGGTGGCGCCGGTGGCGACACCTTTCACGTACTGACATGAGGAAAGTTTCCAACCGATTTCTCATACACAAACAGCAGTTGCCCGGCAGTACCTGGTGAAACGTTGTTGTCATGCCTCGTGTAAGGAGGAGAAATGCGTACCATCACGATTCCGAGTTTGATAAAGGTCGGATTGTAGACTATCGCTATTGCGGTTTTATCATATCGTGACGTTGCTGCTCGCGTTGGCCGAGATCCAATGACTGGTAGCATAATATGGAATCGGTGGGTTCAGGAGGGTAATACAGAACGCCCTGCTGGCCCCAACGGCCTCGTATCACTAGCAGTCGAGATGACAGGCATCTAATCCGCATGGCTGTTAACGGATCGTGCAGCCACGTCTCGATCCGTACGTCAACAGATGGGGACGTTTGCAAGACAACAACCATCTGCACGAACAGTTTGACGACGTTTGCAGCAGCATGGACTATCAGCACGGAGACCATGGCTGCGGTTACCCTTGACGCTGCATCGCAGACAGGAGCGCTTGCGATGGTGTACTCAACGACGAACCTGGGTGCACGAATGGCAAAACGTCATAGTTTCGGATGAATCCAGGTTCTGTTTACAGCATCATGATGGTCGCATCTGTGTTTGGCGACACTGCCGTGAACGCACATTAGAAGCGTGTATTCGTCATCGCCACACTGGCGTATCACCTGGCGTGATGGTATGGGGTGCCATTGGTTACACGTCTCGGTCACCTCTTGTTCGCATTGACGGCACTTTGAACAGTGGACGTTACATTTCAGATGTTGCAGGTCCTGTGTGGGCCTTTCTGGATACGGAAAATGTTCGACTGCTGCCCTGGCCAGAACATTCTCCAGATCTCTCATCAACTGAAAACGTCCGATCAGTCGTGGCTGAGCAACTGCGCTCGTCACAATACTCCAGTTATTACTCTTGATGAACTGTGGTATCGTGTTAAAGCTGCATGGGCAGCTGTACCTGTACACGCCATCCAAGCCCCGTTTGACTCAGTGCCCAGGAGTATCAAGGCCGTTATTACGGCCAGAGGTGGTTGTTCTGGTACTGATTTCTCAGGATCTATGCACCCAAATTGCGTGAAAATGTAATCAAATGTCAGTTCTAGTATAATATATTTGTCCAATGAATACCCGTTTATCGTCTGCATTTCTTCTTGGTGTAGCAATTTTAATGGCCAGTAGTGTATCTCCTCACATCAAATGGTATGTTATCTAATTTTTAGGGCATTTAAAATTCTGTCATTATATGTAGGAGTGTCTTCGGTTTATGGATACAAAAACCAAGAGGCAATCCTAAATAAAATCACGATCAGATTATATTTAGGAGCGTCTGTCGGTTTATATACAAGAATGCAGTATCATACCTTGGACAGGAAATCATGCGCAGATGTAACTGTGACACAAGCACTACTATTTGGAACACATCCCTTGTACTCTGCAAACCACAGTAAATAAATGACGGAGGTCTTCCATGGCGTCAGTTATCAGGTTTCTTTCCCATTCCATTAGCATATGGAGCGCGGGAATAAGGTTGTTTAAATTAATAATTAATGGAGTCTTGTATTCATGATCCCTACAGTAGTGATATATAGGGGTTGTAATATATTCCTAGAGTCATCATTTAAAGCTTGTTCTCGAAAATCTGTAAGTAGGCTTTCTCAGAACAGATCAGGGCTATCTTCAGGAGTTTGCTAGTTCAGTTTCCTCAGAATCTGTGTGACACTCTCCAATGTATCATAAAAACCAGTGACCACTCTTGCTGCCCCTCTCTACATACGTTCAGTATCCTGTGTTAGTCCTGAGTCATAATTAGTATGGGCTCCAGATCCTTGAGCAATATTGTAGAATGGGTCGCACAAGTGATTTGTAAGCAATCTCCTTTGTAGACTATTTTCTGAATATTCTATCACTGATCTGAAGTGTGTCACCTGCTTCATCTATGACTGAACCTATGTGCTTATTCCATTTCATACCCCCACGTATTATTACATGCAGGCATTTGTATTGGTTGACTGTTTGCGACTGTGATTCACTGATATTATATTCCTAGGATACTACGTTTTACTTCAGTGAATGGAAGAAGTTAGAAGATGAAACTGGAAAGAACCTTGATTCTCAACTAAAGGCTCAAGAACATAGTAGTTAGGTGGGTAAGTATTAGACTGCAAGTTCTGGGTATCAGTCGTAAAGGCTCAAGAACGTAATCAGTGGTTGGTGGGTAAGTATCAGACTGCAAGTTCCAGGTATCAGTCATGAAGGTTCAAGAATGTAGTCAGTGGTTAAGTGGGTACGTATAAGACTGCAAGTTCTGGCAAACCATGTAAAAAATATATATATGCTTGTAATCCCAGAGTATGGAGATGGTCGCAACTAATTGCAGGAATCATGGTAGCAAGCAGACCAGATCAGAAACAGTACCGTCAGTGGATGCCTTTTTGCCGGAGGAACCTACCCAGCCTATGTACACCAGTTTGGAGAATGGCTGCATTCCACATAGAGCACTCTGATTGAGCAGCAGGTCAGCGTGTGCAGTAAGCGGTTGACTTGTAACCATAGGCCACGGTCGCTGACTGACCGACCTCACAGGAAATATCCAGTGCAGTGACTATATATGGTGCACGTGCTTACGTTTTATGGGATCCATCTGTCTTCGCAGTATATGTGAGAGTATCTGGTAGTTGATAACTATATGCAGGATGCGAAGTGATGATTTTGTATGGCGCAGGATACAAATTGTGTTTTAATGCATCGTTATGGTATGGTAGTGCAACAGTTTGTGGTGACACGGCCTGGTTGGAGATCACTTTCACACCAAAAAATTCAAGCCTTCGACGACAGATGCAGAGAAGTGTAATTCATGAAGTGTCTTTGTGCGATAGTTTCCATATTTAATGATCTCTTGACTGATTTTGCACTTTAACTGTCAGTGCAATATGACTGCTGTATGTTTTTTTTCGATCTGTACAAAATATTTTTTCTAGTAATTTGTCCATCAGCAGAAAGTGGCAGCCAGGGCTCCCACACCACCATCAACAGTTTGGTGGGTAAATTCAGTGAGAACCTTTAGAGCATCTCCAGACCAGCAGTTGTAGGACATCGAACCATCCACCGAAAATTCCAGCCTTTTTCTCATCTATAGGACAGTGCTTCGTATTCTGTTTGTGTTTTTTTTTTCACGGGCTGTTGTGATATTCGAAATGTGTCCTGAACTTTTAGATATGTAATTGTTCAGATTTTCCCATCTGTTCTTAAACACCAGTGTGCTTTGAGAAGGAGGAAAATAAAAACTCCATGACTCCAGCAGCAAATATAAACGAAGCCGACTCAGTGTTTCGGAAAAGTGATGAACACTGCAGCAGCTGTAGGACTCAGAAATTTTTCTCTCTCTGGCAGTGCCCTCAAATAAGAAGCTAAAACTCGAAAAGTGATGAGTGTCCTGTTTAGAATTACAGAGATATTTATTTCAACTTCCAAATATTGTCATTTTGGGGTGTAAAATCAGATACTACAGCCAATATCGGTTTTGGGATCTATTTTTCACAAAAACTTGTGAAGTGTCTCAGGGATGAAGACTGGGAGATATCACAAGTGTGCCGCAATATTTTTTTTTCTAGGATCCATGTTCAAGTATAGTGGCGGTATTCCTTGAAGTAAAAAATGTAATACATCGGAAACTGTTTAAATATTCTTCTGTCATCTGAAAAACTTCCTCTCTCTCTTTCTTTTTGTGCAGTGGTAGATTTAGCTCCTGTCACATTTTCAATATATGTATGTGACAATATCGTGCTCATTGCTTAAACACTAGATTTACTAACCCTGAAGCAGTTCTCCTTCAATGACAAAAGGGAGGGGAGAGGGAGGAGAAGGTTGAATTAGGTTATTGGAGGTAGTCCACTTGACCTGTTTTCCCACCAAAATTTGAACCTCCCTCTATGACGTCAGAGCGACGTTGCCACATCCATGGCCCTTATCTTGGATGCGCCATCTTGAATAAATTTGGTGATAATGCAGAGTGGGGGTGTTGTCCTTGTTGCCCTACTACTTGCAGTTCATGTCAATACTGAATTTCCGGAGTTGTGCACTAAGAAGGGTAAATCACTTCAAAGTGAAACCAGGAATGAAGTGACAGGTGTGAATTCAGAACATTTATTCGAGATAAGTGTACTGTATGGTAGTCCAGTGTCTAACTTAAAAACCCAGTACGAAATACTTAATTTTTTAGATGATTTATTTGGGTTTTATGAAAATACTCGAAGATTACTGACGATCATGTCACTGAGGTGTACAAGTTATTTATCAATGAAAATTTTAACAGATTCAGAGGATAAAATTAAATGTTTGAAAACAGTTCATACTTCCACGTTAAAATACATTAGTTTGGAACCACTGTAATTCTCGAATAAGTTGTACAAGCTCAAAATTTTAAACTTGTTTCCACAGTTTTGGGTATGATTTTTCAGTCTTCCACTGACTGTAATGTTGTCTCAGATCAATTATGCATCAGCAACCTGTCACACGTTTTGGAATCTTTGCAAGTGAATATAACTTGGCAAGGCGACTAGACTCTAACGCTGTGATTCGAACATTTCCTGAACGAAAGGCATTCAAAACGCCATTGATAGAGTTATAGTCAAGCAGGGTATAATACGCTACCCATTGCATGAATCATTGGGGTTTACATGTGAATGCGCTGATGTTTGTTTACTGAAATGTGTGGGCATGCCACGGAAGGAGTGGAGTCAGAACACGTCTAACACATTGTTACTGGCACCAGAGATTTCGTCAATGTACTAATCAGAATAATACCTAGCCCTTTGTCTTAAAGTGGAGTGAAAGTAAAATAAAGCAATTTAAAAAATGAAATGGAGCATCAATACATGTTATAATAGTTCATTACTGAGTGTCATCTGAAGCTTAGCTTGTAAGTTTGTCAATCGTATCAGTTTTCTCCCTTGCGTTGTACGTCATGGTTGAGCTATTTTCCAGTTCCCTACTTGTGGTGGTCTTGGGTTCCTGATAACAGTCTTCGTCACTACTTTTGAAACCTATTTATTACAATTGTTTCCGTCTCCTTCTTAATGAAAGCATCATGGCTCCAGTATTTTTAAAATTGTATTTGACCTTTGCACACTCAATCTTGTTTCATGTGACTAGTGTCTTAGTTCTTTCAAACTCCACAGTGGTAAACTGGAGACATGATTGGCGTCTATTTTTTTTACTATATTCCAAATTATTTTGATTGAAACAGAACAACATGCAAAGTGTATCATAGTAGCTATTACTAGTTTCCTGAAATAACAGGGGCCATGAAATTAAACATATTTTCAATGAAGCAATACCCAGTTATGCAGCGTTTTGAACTTGCACTAGGATGAAGGATGCTATATATTGATAATACAAATGCTGGAAAGACATAACTGCAAAGCGAATATGACATTTAAAGCATGATATTAGCAAGGGCACATGACGTTGTACGAAATTATTTTAATTAAACACAAAGAAAATTACAAATACATTTATAAATGTTATTTAAATTTATAGTTACGGCAATCTGCTCTAATTCTGATTGAAAATATGTGCGGAAACCAGAGCTATCAATGCAGAAATGTGCTTGGAAAAAAATTACTTGCTGAAAGCAGGAACTTTAACTTTCAGTGCCAGTCCTCTAATAAGGAATCCAGTCTCTCCGCACTTACGCAGAAGAACAAAGTGTACTGTGACTTATAATAAGAAACTAACTTGAGTAGTTCATTACTTCCATGGTAAGAATGACGAAAGAAAAGCATCTAAAATCTGAGTGAATAGGCCTGGTTGTTGTATAGAAGACGAAGCATTTGCGGACATGGTATTACCGATAAGTACCGGTAATGATTACATTCTTGTCCTCTATGACTGTGCATTGGAACACTTTGTGCTGTTTCTTCGGGGACATCCGTTTTCTAAATACAATACAATGGCCACTTACGGTCTGTATAACTTCCTCGAATGTTCACATGTTCTCTAATAGAGGACAACACTGCATACAACATGTAACTAAAGTTAGTACCATTAGTAGTGGATCAATATACACTCATTATATATATATATGGTGTCCCAGCTATCTTGTCCCCCCAAAATATCTCTGGAACAACAACAGCTATTGGAAAACGACTTTCACCGGTATCATGAATGTATATGTTTGGAAACATTCTAAAACGAAAGCATATGTGTTTTTTAACATAAACTTGTGTGTTTTTAAATGGACCTCCTACATTTTTTCTTCAGCAATCCATAGCATGACAAAGTACATACACAATGGCGTTGATTGCATCGCGATATTCCCATTACATCCCGAGATATTAAGACGCGAAGTTGACGCTTGGAACACCCGACATGCGCTGCTAGCGCACGTCCTGAGGCTCAGGCGTGAACCCCATGTTGCCCGTAATCGCAATGTGATTGACATGCGTAATCACATTTCCTTACTTATCAAGAGGTCCGAAATGAATAATACGGTCTGCTGCCATCCTGCATTAACGTCGTACATTCCAGCAGGTATTTATCCCATAGGCTAGGGGTGATGCGGTTCTGTAACATATCTGTGTACCGCAACGTTAGTCACAAAGTTAACTTCACTTATCGTTAATCCGTTACTAAAAAGGTAATGCCGTTCAACGTTAAAACTTTACTTTACTGCAGATCTAGCGCAAGTGACAGTTAATCATACACTCGTGATAGTAAAATTCATGTTGATGGTTTTAGTGAAACGAGCAAGAGGACTAAAAGTTTTACCGTTGTTTAGGTAAAAATGTTTGGATTTGGTAAGTTTAGGTAGGCCATAGAAGATGAATGTAAATATGTTTAATCAATTAGTTTCATTATCACATAAGTATCAATGTTATGTTTATCTAATGCGTTAAATGACAGATTGTTGCAAACAAATGTTTCCTAACATCACTGGGTAAAATGGCCCTTTGTAGAAACGTCCACTGTGATACCAGCACTACATACTAAACATAGCGTTCACATCTCATGCTCAAAGTGATGCCCATTGGCTTGCATACATAGGGTCACTCTGCGGATGAAGGATGCCCTACTTCGTGCTACTGTTTCCTCTTTGATGACTGTACAAGCATCAATAATGCGTTGCTTCATGTCCTCTGGTGTTGTTGGTACATGTTGGTAAACAGCATCCTTCACTGCTCCCCAAAGAAAATAATCCAGCAGTGTAAGGTCCGGAGATCGGGGAGGCCACCTAACTGGGCCACCTCGTCCAATCCACCTACCAGGGAACTTACGGTTCAGAAGTCGTCGTGCTCGTAAGGCGTTATGTGGAGGGCATCCATCATGCTGATACCACATGACCATTCTCCGGTTCAGAGATACGGTGGCCAAGAGAACAGGAAGATTGTGTCGTATAAATCTGGAGTATTGGATGCCATTTTGGATGCCATTTATAAAGAAAGGTCCGATAATGATATCTCCAATAATCCCACACCAAACATTAACTTTCCACGGACGTTGATGCTCTACCTGACAGAGCCATTTTGGATTGTGTGCGGACCAATAATGCATATTACTCACATTGACAATTCCTTTGTTCGAGAATGATTCCTCGTCGGTAAAGAGAACATCTGCAAAAAAATTTGTATTAGTCACAAGTTTTTGCTGAGCCCACCGACAAAATGTTACCCTATTGCGGAAGTCATTTCCATGAAGATCTTGGTGTAAATGAACATGGTAAGGATGAAATTTATGACGTTTAAGAATACGCTGTGCACTTGATTTGTACACACCAACTTCACGTTCAATTTGACGTGTGCTGATTTGAGGATTCACAGCTATGGTAGCGAGCACAGTAACTTCAGCACGTTCATCTGTGCGTGTTCTAGGACGATGTCGAGGTCTTGGATTTAAGCTTCCCGTTTCACGTAGACGAGATGTGAGACGACCAAGCATCCGGCGTGAAGGCGATGGCTTGTCAGGGAATCGTCTTCTGTACAGTCGTTCTGCCTGAACAGCATTTCGCCCACCTACAACAGGGTACAGTACAGGTATGTAGAGTAGGGTAGAAAACAGACATATTAACTTAATAATCATAATGTTCGCTAATAGTACTATCAACAAACAAGCAATCTCATAACGTATTTCCCGTCATTGTACATTCTCCATAGATCAGCAGCATTTCTACCATATCTTCATGTGTGTACATTATACTGTACAGTATAAGTTCCATAACACAACGTTTATTCACAATGTGTACTACCTCCGTGCCGTCACTAGATTACTCTGATGCACGACTACACTGGCAAGCAGTGTACTGCACGCCAAAGCAACAACAAATGGGATGCTCGGAGGGTGGTGGAGTACAGGAGTTTGCATGGGTCGCAAATCATAAAACAAGGCGAAGTGGTAACTGTGGCAGTAGTGGGAACTACGTTGGACACTAGACTAGGTAGAGCCAGGCCCTGTGCGACAGGCACAATGGGTCATATAACGCATTAGACAAACCTTATTTTGGGCGTGCAGGATAAATAAGACAACCTGAAGGGTGTACACCGATCGGTACTGGTTCAAATTGTGTACGTAGATACGTAAAACGTGCAAGAGGAAAACCATTATGTGTTAATGAGAGTTGATGGCAGCAGACCGTATTATTCGTTTCGGACCTCTTGATAAGTATGGAGGTATGATTACACATGTCAATCACATTGCGATTACGGGCAGCATGGGGTTCACGCCTGAGCCTCAGGACATGCGCTAGCAGCGCATGTCGGGTGTTTAGAGCGTCAACTTCACGTTTTAATATCTCGGGATATAATGGGAATATCGCGATGCAATCAACGCCATTGTGTATGTGCTTTGTCATGCTATGGATTGCTGAAAAAAAATAGGAGGTCCATTTAAAAAAAAACATAAGTTTGTGTTAAAAAACACATATGCTTTCGTTTTAGAATGTTTCCAAATATGTACATTCATGGGCCCAACCCTACATTGATACCGGTGAAAGTTGTTTTTCAGTAGCTGTTATTGTTCCAGAGATATTTTGGGTGGACAAGATAGCTGGGACACCCTTTATATATATCAAGTTAGATGCAGCCACTTTGCCCTTGACTAGGAACGAAAGAATATGTTTATACATTTATTTATTAGCCATTCAGCATATTTACCCTGCAACTGGCTTTGTTTAAAATACATTTTACATAATCATCAAAGTATAGATGTTACTAATTTTTACCTTATGCATTATACATTATGCATACATATACATACATCCTTTTTGGCAGTTACTAAATTTAACATTTTATGCTCATCATCATTTTACATATAGACATAAATACAGAAACTTCTTACTAATCAGAAGATTTCAGTAATAATCATTATATACACTCCTGGAAACTGAAATAAGAACACCGTGAATTCATTGTCCCAGGAAGGGGAAACTTTATTGACACATTCCTGGGGTCAGATACATCATATGATCACACTGACAGAACCACAGGCTCATAGACACAGGCAACAGAGCACGCACAATGTCGGCACTAGTACAGTGTATATCCACCTTTCGCAGCAATGCAGGCTGCTATTCTCCCATGGAGACGATCGTAGGGATGCTGGATGTAGTCCTGTGGAACGGCTTGCCATGCCATTTCCACCTGGCGCCTCAGTTGGACCAGCGTTCGTGCTAGACGTGCAGACCGCGTGAGACGACGCTTCATCCAGTCCCAAACATGCTCAATGGGGGACAGATCCGGAGATCTTGCTGGCCAGGGTAGTTGACTCTCACCTTCTAGAGCACGTTGGGTGGCATGGGATACATGCGGACGTGCATTGTCCTGTTGGAACAGCAAGTTCCCTTGCCGATCTAGGAATGGTAGAACGATGGGTTCGATGACGGTTTGGATGTACCGTGCACTATTCAGTGTCCCCTCGACGATCACCAGAGGTGTACGGCCAGTGTAGGAGATCGCTCCCCACACCATGATGCCGGGTGTTGGCCCTGTGTGCCTCCGTCGTATGCACTCCTGATTGTGGCGCTCACCTGCACGGCGCCAAACACGCATACGACCATCATTGGCACCAAGGCAGAAGCGACTCTCATCGCTGAAGACGACACGTCTCCATTCGTCCCTCCATTCACGCGTGTCGCTGCGGGCTGCACGATGTTGGGGCGTGAGCGGAAGACGGCCTAACGGTGTGCGGGACCGTAGCCCAGCTTCATGGAGACGGTTGCGAATGGTCCTCGCCGATACCCCAGGAGCAATAGTGTCCATAATTTGCTGGGAAGTGGCGGTGCGGTCCCCTACGGCACTGCGTAGGATCCTACGGTCTTGGCGTGCATCCGTGCGTCGCTGCGGTCCGGTCCCAGGTCGACGGGCACGTGCACCTTCCGCCGACCACTGGCGACAACATCGATGTACTGTGGAGACCTCACGCCCCACATGTTGAGCAATTCGGCGGTACGTCCACCAGGCCTCCCGCATGCCCACTATACGCCCTCGCTCAAAGTCTGTCAACTGCACATACGGTTCACGTCCACGCTGTCGCGGCATGCTACCAGTGTTAAAGACTGCGATGGAGCTCCGTATGCCACGGCAAACTGGCTGACACTGACGGCGGCGGTGCACAAATGCTGCGCAGCTAGCGCCATTCGACGGCCAACACCGCGGTTCCTGGTGTATCCGCTGTGCCGTGCGTGTGATCATTGCTTGTACAGCCCTATCGCAGTGTCCGGAGCCAGTATGGTGGGTCTGACACACCGGTGTCAATGTGTTCTTTTTTCCATTTCCAGGAGTGTATTTTACAGTCAAGAATTAATTATGGAGTTATACACATTTGGTTTATGACAGCTACATTATTTCATTGTTTATACATACCTTTCAAATTACTTCCAAGATATTATTCCATTGAGAAATATGCTTTATTTTTAAGCCACGTATCTAATACCTCCTTAAATTTAAAGAGGGTGAGGCTTTTGACTGATTGTGGCAGTTTATCATATAACTTTAGACTTAAATGTTTGTGACTGTTGTGTGTCAGTGACAGCCTAGAATATGGTATATCAAGCGTGCAGTTGTTTTTGTGCTGTGCAAATGTAAATTCATTCTCGGTGTAAGTTTATGAATATTTTCTTTACATATACTATGTGCGTTTAAAAATCCATGCAAAAATAAAAATACTTACGTGTTATGGGTAAACTTTTTTTTATTTTTCAACATAATCTCTTCTTAGACTTATACACTTCGTCCAACGCTGCTCTAATTTGTTGATCCCTTCTGAATAATAGGAATTGTCCAAGTCTGCAAAATAGCTATTAGTTGCTGCAATCACCCACTCGTTTGAATAAAGCCTTTGTCCTGCCAGCCATTTCTTCAAATTGGGGAACAAACTGTAGTCCGAGGGAGCCAAGTCTGAAGAACAGGGGGGATGTGGCTCTGAGCACTATGGGACTTAACATCTATGGTCATCAGTCCCCTAGAACTTAGAACTAGTTAAACCTAACTAACCTAAGGACATCACACAACACCCAGCCATCACGAGGCTGAGAAAATCCCTGACCCCGCCGGGAATCGAACCCGGGAACCCGGGCGTGGGAAGCGAGAACGCTACCCCACGACCACGAGATGCGGGCCAGGGGGGATGTGAAACGAGTTGGAATCCCATTTCAATTAAGCGACCACAACTGCTGAAGTGTGTGCTGGTGCATTGTCATGTTGGAAATGGACATTTTTGCCGTCCAATCGCCGGCGTTTTTCTTGCAGCTCGGTTTTCAAATGGCACAGTAACTATGAATAATATGTACCTGTAATAGTTTTATCCCTTTCCAGATAGTCGATATGGATTATCCCTTGCAGACCACAAAAGACAGTTGCTATAACCTTTCCGGCCGAAGGAACAGTTTTCGCCTTTTTTTAGTGCAGATTCTCCGTTGGTAAACCACTATTTAGATTGTTGTTTGGTCTAAGGAGTATAGTAATGTATCCATGTTTCATCCACAGTGACGAAACGGTACTTAAAGTCCTGTAGATTCTTCCTGAGCAGCTGCAAACTATCCTTGCAACACCTCACACGCGGATAGCTTTCTCATGTCCAAATGTTTGTGCAAAATATTATGTATCCTTTCATTCTAGATGCCCACAGCACTAGCAGTCACACGCCCCCTTAACCCTTTTGTCATCCATCACCATATCATGGATTTTATCAATGATTTCTGGAGTCGTAACCTCCACAGAACGTTCAGCATCGCTTGTGCCCTTATCGCCACTCCGAAAATTTTGAAACCACTTATAAACTGTTCTAATCGAAGGTGCAGAGCCACCGTAATGTTTATCAAGTTTCTTTTTAGTCTCCTGAGGGGTTTTTCCTTTCATAAAGTTAAGTTTAATCACCACATGAAATTCTTTTTCGTCCATTTTTTGACTATCACTCGACTTCCTTGATTCACACGAATGCCAAACACAAAGAAATAAACCAATATGGCTGAAACTTGGTCTGCGTTCTTTCCAAAGATGCTACTAACTAAACATGACCTCGATACGAGCCGGTGGTGCCATCTCTCAGACTTTGCACAGAATTTTCAAACGCCCCACGTATATTATAGAGACTTGGGAGGATCCTTATGTTTAATAGGCTGAAGTGCTCCTTGGACCCAATCCTTGTCTACATGTAATTGATTTTTTGTGTCATTTGTATACACAGAGTGTGTCTGCCGAATTACCCTATAACAGAAGCCCTTATTGCAGCTGTGGCTAAAAGAATGCATAGTAGCAAAGCATCAATAAACGTTTACTGACAGAATATCTTACGTTATACAGCAGGAATATCATATGTGCAAGTTTACCTGTCAGATATCGGTCACCCCATGAGAGCCTTTGGTCTATTTTTAGTCCCAATAGTTTGACACTGTGATTCTCGTCTTTCCACACTTTCAGATTAAAATAAATTTGCATCGTTTTTGTGTTGTTTGTACATAATTAGTTAGCAATACACCACACCCTACTTTTTTCAAAAAGTTATTTATTTTTGTTTACCACCTCTTGCCTACTCTCACCTGTGGAGATCATGGTCATATCATCAGCATATAAGACATTTTTGCAGGCTATATAGTTTCAGAAGTCATTAACATAGGCAATAAAGAGGAGGGGTTCAAGAGCAGAGCCCTGTGGAAAACCTCTCTTAATTTTCATTAGTTCTGATCTTTCACTGTTCACATACACTAATTGTTGCCTGTCATTTAGGAATAATTTAATCATAGTAAGTGGTTTGTCTACAATACTATAATATTCTAATTTTTTAATAATTATCTTAAAATACATAAATTTCTTACGCACCTGTTTGATAAAAGTGAACCACCAGCAAAATGTAAATGCAAAGCCAGTAATTTATTCTCTTTACATATTCTTATTTTATTCGTTTGCCTACGGAAGCCTGACCTTTATTATATGCAAGTTTGCGCGATTTATAGGCAGGCTTGGTGTCGGAATATCAATTAACAGACCTGTAAGCAAGAGTAAACTGAAATACCATAAATATCTCCTTTCTCTTTGGCTCCCACTACTATTGTCTTCAACCATCTCTCTTTCTCTTTCACACTTTCTCTGTCCCAACATCACTGTTTCCTCTGTCTTCCACCCTCACTGTCGTTCTGCTACTCTCTTCAAAAACAAAAAGCCTGAACATGTTTCCACGCGCAAATTTTTGGTGAAGAAGACTGAATGAGGATTGGGAAAGCTTGTTCCCTACTTTTCTGTCAGAATCTTTTCAAGGGGAACATATCCGCCTTTTTGTGCCTCGACAGGAATATTTTTCCGCTGGTTCCCTTCTTTTCCCTGTCAGAGCAGCTTATGCAGCTTCTACAAAACGATTCCTATAGGTTGGGAAAGTTTTAAAAGTTATTTACACACTTCGACACATTTGTATAAATGGTGGGGCAAATAAAAGTGGCCCGGAGAACAGAGTTCCAGGGTATAAAGAAACAACAGGAAAAGGAAATACAGTACTAACCTGACTATAGCAGCTGTTGAAAGTGACCACTGCTCATCTCTTGGCACTTCTGAGCTGCAGTCTCATCCGAAATTTTCTGTGCAGTTCTTGAGGACTGTGAGAGTAGTTGGCGATACACCTTAGATTTGAGGGCTCCGCTCACAAAGTAACCGCACACTGACAGATCAGATGACCTGGGTGGCCAGCTAGGTAGAGGTGCATGTGCAGGTCCGGATGGAGTATTCGTATGCATGATCGACTTGATGAGCTGGTCTCTTGTGACATATGTCGAGTTCATTTGGTAGGACTTTGAACCATTTTCTGGTGAACTGCTGCCTCATCTTCTGGTGTGCAGGCACGTTTCGGAATGTTTTTTGTGTAGTTCGAAACAGATCCTGTCTGACGCCGTTTTAGGCCTAAGCGGTGCAATGAACTCTTTGCTGAAACTTTGACACCATTAAACATTTCAGGAAACAACTGACCACACAGTTTCCAAGACTTTCTTGTCACGTAAGTTTCCACATCGAACATCATATTGACTATATGTTTTTATATGTTTATTTATTAGCTGTTCAGCATGTTTACCGTGCAACTGGCTTCATCATGATATGTTTTACATATTTATAAGAATGTAGTTGTTACTAATTTTCACATTATATATATATAGCTAGTAATATTTACATTTCACACAAATCATCATTTTACATATACACATAAATACATAAACTTCATACTAATCAGAAGATTTCAGTAATAATCATTATATAGTTTACATTCAACAATTAATTATACAGTTTTACACACTTAGCTAATGATAGTTACACTATTTCATTGTTTATTACATTCAATAATTAATTATACATTTTACATATTTAGTTACTAATAATTCCTTCCAAATTACTTCCAAGATATTCTTCAACTGATTAGTATGATTTATATTTAAACCATGTGTCTAATGTCTCCTTAAATTTAAAGAGGGTGAGGGTTTTGACTGCTGCAGTTTATTGTATAGCTTCAGACTTAGGTGTTTGTGGCTGTTGTGTGTCAGTGACAGTCTAGAATACAGTATATCAAGCACGCAGTTGTTTCTATTGCTGTGCAAATATAAATTTATTATCGTCCCCTTTGCACTGCTCCACTCCCACTGACACTGCCCGTACTTCGCTCTGAACTGGTGTGGATCACATGGCTTGGGTACACGTGGTGTGTGCGTCATGTTGTGTTGTTGGTTATATGCAGATATTAGCGTTCAATCGCACCCTTTCGTCCGGGCCACTTTTATTTGCCCCATTCTGTACCTCAACACATATAAATAGTAAATAACTAAAGTTAACACAAAATATTTTCTTTTGCTCTTTTTTCTCAATACTTTGCTCAACTATCGCAATTCAGTGAAAACACCCAGCTTTTGATTCGTATCATAAAAGAGTAAGACTGTTATCAGAAATATTTTACTGAATTACAGTCTTCAAATTTTACATTATCTTTGGTACTCAGTTTAAGTTTTGTTCAGGCATATTAAGACCCTTTTTAGCCTGCTTTTGTTACTACAGTATCACTTGGTGCATGTTTGTTTAGGCGTAAAGTGTACATTACACAGAGACACTGCGTCACAAAATTTTATTGCTAAAAAAATGATGACTAAAAGTATAGTCTGGTTACCCTTTCTTCCGTTTGGTATAGAAATGGTCGGTAAGTCAAGGGTTATCCAAAACACTTGACATCTTATCTCTGTGATTAATAGAAACCGAGACATGATCCCCTGAAAAATCGCATTTTCGTACGCGGCGTTTTGGAATATATTAGTATCATTCACTGTCGTGCATGGACCGACTATATCTGTGAAGATCTGATTAGTGTTTAACAAAGAATTATATTTATTCTATGTTTCATCCCAACAAGAAGTTTCGTTGTATCTCCAATAGAACACTTGCCAAGTGTTCACTTCGTCGGTTGAAACTACACCCCTGGAAATGGAAAAAAGAACACATTGACACCGGTGTGTCAGACCCACCATACTTGCTCCGGACACTGCGAGAGGGCTGTACAAGCAATGATCACACGCACGGCACAGCGGACACACCAGGAACCGCGGTGTTGGCCGTCGAATGGCGCTAGCTGCGCAGCATTTGTGCACCGCCGCCGTCAGTGTCAGCCAGTTTGCCGTGGCATACGGAGCTCCATCGCAGTCATTAACACTGGTAGCATGCCGCGACAGCGTCGACGTGAACCGTTTGTGCAGTTGACAGACTTTGAGCGAGGGCGTATAATGGGCATGCGGGAGGCCGGGTGGACGTACCGCCGAATTGCTCAACACGTGGGGCGTGAGGTCTCCACAGTACATTGATGTTGTCGCCAGTGGTCGGCGGAAGGTGCACGTGCCCGTCGACCTGGGACTGGACCGCAGCGACGCACGGATGCACGCCAAGACCGTAGGATCCTACGCAGTGCCGTAGGGGACCGCACCGCCACTTCCCAGCAAATTAGGGACACTGTTGCTCCTGGGGTATCGGCGAGGACCATTCACAACCGTCTCCATGAAGCTGGGCTACGGTCCCGCACACCTTTAGGCCGTCTTCCGCTCACGCCCCAACATCGTGCAGCCCGCCTCCAGTGGTGTCGCGACAGGCGTGAATGGAGGGACGAATGGAGACGTGTCGTCTTCAGCGATGAGAGTCGCTTCTGCCTTGGTTCCAATGATGGTCGCATGCGTGTTTGGCGCCGTGCAGGTGAGCGCCACAATCAGGACTGCATACGACCGAGGCACACAGGGCCAACACCCGGCATCATGATGTGGGGAGCGATCTCCTACACTGGCCGTACACCTCTGGTGATCGTCGAGGGGACACTGAATAGTGCACGGTACATCCAAACCGTCATCGAACCCATCGTTCTACCATTCCTAGACCGGCAAAGGAACTTGCTGTTCCAACAGGATAATGCACGTCCGCATGTATCCTGTGCCACCCAACGTGCTGTAGAAGGTGTAAGTCAACTAACCTGGCTAGCAAGATCTCCGGATCTGTCCCCCATTGAGCATGTTTGGGACTGGATGAAGCGTCGTCTCACGCGGTCTGCAGGTCCAGCACAAACGCTGGTCCAACTGAGGCGCCAGGTGGAAATGGCATGGCAAGCCGTTCCACAGGACTACATCCAGCATCTCTACGATCGTCTCCATGGGAGAATAGCACCTGCATTGCTGCGAAAGGTGGATATACACTGTACTAGTGCCGACATTGTGCATGCTCTGTTGCCTGTGTCTATGTGCCTGTGGTTCTGTCAGTGTGATAATGTGATGTATCTGACCCCAGGAATGTGTCAATAAAGTTTCCCCTTCCTGGGACAATGAATTCACGGTGTTGTTATTTCAATTTCCAGGAGTGTATGTTTACGCCTTAGACCAGATATTATGTGCATGTTTTACAGCATCAACACGACGAATTTGACCCTCTGGATCACGGTAACGAGTAATGATACGAAAAAAGTTTCTAAGTTCCTAGAAAATATCTTCCTAAAAACATATGGTAAAATATTTAAGGAGCGGCCGTCAATAGAAATTACAGGAGTGGCCATCCCCACAAATGGTACTTTTGCTTCCCAGAAATCGTGGTTTTTCGGTTGTGTCTTCATAACCGACATAGATTTTCGAAAATGGGAAAAATGAGGTTTGTAGATGTATATCTAGAGAACGTACATTAAAAATTTGAATCTTTTGCTATTCACCTTTTGCTATTGTTAGTTACTTAGATTCTTGCGACCCACGCGGCAAAAACGGCTAAAGTTAGATAACTTTGAACCTCTGGTTACCGGTAACGGATAATGATATCCAAAAAAGTTTCGACGTTCTCTGGGAATGTCATCTTAACAATAAACGGCAAAATTTTCGACAATCTGCCATCAATAGAAATTAAGTTTTGCCATCCTCACAATTGGTATTTTTCGTACCCAAAGATCATGGTTTGCTCAGCAATCTCCTATGAATGAATGAATGTTGTTTTTGCAACCTACTTACGGTCTACTCTAGACCAACCTGATGCAAAGGAACCAACCGATTTGCTCAATTAAATGGGCTGGAGAAAGTATGTAGTGTTTAAATTTTCACCCTGTACCAAAGAATAGCCACAGCGAACCCGTTCTTCCATTTGGTATTGAAATGGTCGGTAATTCAAGGGTTATCCAAATCACTTGACCTCTTATCTGTGTGATTAATAGAAACTGATATATGTTCTCCTGAAAAATCGCTTTTTCGTACGCGGCTTTTTGGAATATATTAGTACTATTCACTGTCGTGAACGGATCGACTGTATTTATGAAGATTTGATTAGTGTTTAACAAGGAATTGTATTTATTCTATGTTTCATCCCAACAAGAAATTTTGGTATATCTCCGATATTCCCCGAATTGCGTTATGTTTAAATCATGTCAAACGTTCTTTAAAATAACAATAAAATTTTGTTGCAATGTTTGGACATGGGGACCAATCACACATCATGCCCCAGGCCCAGTCTTGGCTCTCAGCGACCATCGTAGGATTGTGCTCCTGTTGCTATAGAGGGCTTTCAGCACCACAGTGGTGGAGGCACGATGCATGGTGCTCGGGATATACCCGACAGACATAACTATTAAGTATCATGCGGCCAAATATTGGCTGAGAATGGTCAGGTCAGACATAGTCAGAGACCTCTAAGGGGAGGAAATAACAGACCTTGAGAGTGCTCAAAACCTGAAGAGTGAATTCATGGTGTAGTGAGGGCGACAACTGTGTAAAGAGGGTCCTTAGGGTATATACATTCTTCATCCACATCAGGGAGCGACTTAAGACGAAACACGTTAATCCCAGTCGGAGCATGGTTCATTTCTTAACCTGCCATGGGTCGTGTCCCACTCATTTGCAGTACTACCCATCTTCTGGCGAAGTGTTGAGATTCGTGGTGTACGCGCGGTCTGCCCCGTGCCCTGTTGATGTGCGTTTCGCTGTAGCTATTTTGGCGGAAGACCTTCCTCACATCTTCATCTACATCTACATGGTTACGCTGCAATTCACACTTAAGTGCCTGTCAGAGGGATCACCGAACCATTGTCATTCTACTTCTCTACCATTCCACTCTTGAATGGTGCGTGGGAAAAAGGAACACCTAAATCTTTCCGTTCGAGCTCTGATGTCTCTTATTTTATTATGATGATCATTTCTCCATACGAAGGTGGGTGTCAAAAAAATATTTATGCATTCAGAGGAGAAAGTTGGTGATTGATATTTCGTAAATAGATCTCGCCGCAAAGAAAACCGTCTTTGTTTCAGGACTGTCACCTCGACTCGCTATCATATCATTGAGACTCTCGCCCCTATTGTGCGATAACACGAAACGAGCTGCCCTTTTTTCCACTTTTTCTATGTTCTCCGTCAATCCTACCTGGTAAGCATCCCACACCGCGCAGCAATATTCCAGCAGAGGACGGAAAAGTGTAATGTAGGCTGTCACTTTAGTGGGTTGTCGCATCTTCTAAGTGTTCTGCCTACAAAGTGCAGTCTTTGTTTCGCCTTCCCCACAATATTATCTATGTGGTCTTTCCAATTTAAACTTCTCGTAATTGTAATTCCTAGGTATTTAGTCGATTTGACAGCCCTTAGATTTGTGCGATTTATCGTATACCCAAAATTTATCGGATTTCTTTTAGTACCCATGTGGATGACCTCGCACTTTTCTTTGTTTAGTGCTAATTGACACTTTTCTCTCTACATCATTTTGTAATTGGAACTGATCGTCTGATTATTTTACTAGACAGTAAATTACAGCGTCGTCTGAAAACAATCTAAGGGAGTTGCTCAGATTATCACCTAGATCATTTATATAGATCAGGAGCAACAGAGGGCCTATGACACTACCTTGCAGAACGCCAGAGATCACTTCTGTTCTACTCGATGATTTACCGTCTATCACTACGAACTGTGACCTCTCTGAGAGGAAATCAGGAATACAGTCACACAACTTAGACGATACTCCATATGCACGCTATTTGAGTAATAGTCGCTTGTGAGGAACGGTATCAAAAGCCTTCTGGAAATACAGGAATATGGACTCGATCTGAGAGCCCTTGTCGACAGCACTCATTACTTCATAGGAGTAAAGAGCTAGCTGTGTTGCACAAGAACGATATTTTCTGAATCCGTGTTTGTTATGTATCAATAAGTCATTTTCTTCAAGGTGATTCATAAAGTCCGAGTACAGTATACGCTCCAGAATCCTACTGCAAATTGAGGTCAGTGAGATGGGTCTATGATTCAATGGGTTACTCCTATTTCCTTCCTGGAATATTGGTGTGACCTGTGCTACTTTCCAGTCTTTAGGAACAGACCTTACGTCAAGTGAGCGGTTGCATATGATTGCTAAGAAAGGCGCTATTGTGTCTGCATACTCTGAAAGGAACCTGATTGGTATACTATATTGACAGGAAGACTTGCCTTTCTTAAGTGATTTGAGTTGTTTCGCAACACCTAAGATATTTACGTTTATGTCACTCATGCTAACAGCTGTTCTGATTTCGAATTCTGGAATATTTACTTCGTCTTCTTTCGTGAAGGAATTACGGATAACTGTATTTAGTAACTCCGTTTTAGTGACACCATCATCGGTAACAGCGCGGCTGGTAGGCTGTCTTTGTTGCAGATGTCACGTCCCCTATGTACCAGGCTGGTCAGCACTGTGTGTCTTTGTGCTGGATGGTGGCAGCTTGTTGCGTGAAGGTATAGGTCCGGCATGTGTCTTCTCCCTATGCACTGCATGGCTTAGCGAACCATCTGCCTTCTCGACACTTCGCCAGACCATGGGTAGTATGACACTTTCCGAAAAGTCACGATATATCAACGTTGCTGCACGGCTGCAGACCCAATAAACCCTCATCAGTAGTATACGCCATGAAAGCCTACAGTCACATACCCAGAAAGCTATTTCAGTCGTGTGAGACTGTCACTAGAACTGTATACGTTTCTTCTTAATAAGAGTTAATGATACGCAAGAAAGGAGGGAAGATACTACACTCCTGGAAATGGAAAAAAGAACACATTGACACCGGTGTGTCAGGCTCACCATACTTGCTCCGGACACTGCGAGAGTGCTGAACAAGCAATGATCACACGCACGGCACAGCGGACACACCAGGAACCGCGGTGTTGGCCGTCGAATGGCGCTAGCTGCGCAGCATTTGTGCACCGCCGCCGTCAGTGTCAGCCAGTTTGCCGTGGCATACGGAGCTCCATCGCAGTCTTTAACACTGGTAGCATGCCGCGACAGCGTGGATGTGAACCGTATGTGCAGTTGATGGACTTTGAGCGAGGGCGTATAGTGGGCATGCGGGAGGCCGGGTGGATGTACCGCCGAATTGCTCAACACGTGGGGCGTGAGGTCTCCACAGTACATCGATGTTGTCGCCAGTGGTCGGCGGAAGGTGCACGTGCCCGTCGACCTGGGACCGGACCGCAGCGATGCACGGATGCACGCCAAGACCGTAGGATCCTACGCAGTGCCATAGGGGACCGCACCGCCACTTCCCAGCAAATTAGGGACACTGTTGCTCCTGGGGTATCGGCGAGGACCATTCGCAACCGTCTCCATGAAGCTGGGCTACGGTCCCGCACACCGTTAGGCCGTCTTCCGCTCACGCCCCAACATCGTGCAGCCCGCCTCCAGTGGTGTCGCGGCAGGCGTGAATGGAGGGACGAATGGAGACGTGTCGTCTTCAGCGATGAGAGTCGCTTCTGCCTTGGTTCCAATGATTGTCGTATGCGTGTTTGGCGCCATGCAGGTGAGCGCCACAATCAGGACCGCATACGACCGAGGCACACAGGGCCAACACCCGGCATCATGGTGTGGGGAGCGATCTCCTACACTGGCCGTACACTTCTGGAGATCGTCGAGGGGACACTGAATAGTGCACGGTACATCCAAACCCTCATCTAACCCATCGTTCTACCATTCCTAGACCGGCAAGGGAACTTGCTGTTCCAACAGGACAATGCACGTCCGCATGTATCCCGTGCCACCCAACGTGCTCTAGAAGGTTAAGTCAACTACCCTGGCCAGCAAGACCTCCGGATCTGTCCCCCATTGAGCATGTTTGGGACTGGATGAAGCGTCGTCTCACGCGGTCTGCACGTCCAGCACGAACGCTGGTCCAACTGAGGCGCCAGGTGGAAATGGCATGGCAAGCCGTTCCACAGGACTACATCCAGCATCTCTACGATCGTCTCCATGGGAGAATAGCACCTGCATTGCTGCGAAAGGTGGATATACACTGTACTAGTGCCGACATTGTGCATGCTCTGTTGCCTGTGTCTATGTGCCTATGGTTCTGTCAGTGTGATAATGTGATGTATCTGACCCCAGGAATGTGTCAATAAAGTTTCCCCTTCCTGGGACAATGAATTCACGGTGTTGTTATTTCAATTTCCAGGAGTGTATAAACCAGTGACGTCAGATAAATAAATATACAATGGAGAATTTAGCTTACCAGAGTTGTGCAGTTTCTCTTCCTGCAAACTGTCGTTGTTAAAAAGGAATCCGCCAATTCGAACCACGGGATTTTTATACTATACATGTGGCTTGCTCGACAGCCAGATATTTAAGTTGCATATATTTTTCGTAATGCATTTGTGTTTGTATTCCTTATGGAACGAATTTTTTGGTCTGCGGCTGAAACCACCTTAAACCATCTACGAGCAGGCCGTTGTGGCCGAGCGGTTCTAGGCGCTTCAGTCCGGAACCGCGCTGCTGCTATGATCGCAGGTTCGAATCCTGCCTCGGGCGTAGATGTGTGTGATGTCTTTAGGTTAAATGGGTTTAAGTAGTTCTAGGGGCTGATGGCCTCATATGTAAAAGTCTCATAGCGCTTAGAGCCATTTGAAACCATCCATGTTCAGGTCGTGTAGGACGGCCTCAAGAACTTCTCAAGTTGCTTAGTTTTCTAGTCGACGTTTCCAAATCCCACAAACACCTAGACATAGCATACATGTCCAATAATCGAACAATTTTCTCAGTTTCCCACACTATGTTTAACTTGTTGACATGCTACCGACTTAACATCTAACCTCAAACCAAACGCAACGACTAGTTTCGCGTCGCCGAAGTTGGAACAAGCAGAAACTGATTAGTTTTAACAGCGACTTGGCGCAGCGGTGCACCGTGCATGAGCAATGGCAAGTAGCGCGGTTTCGAAACTTAGTTTCACAACATAGTGTCGACGTGCAAGATAGCCTTTAGAGAACCTGCATTTGCATCCTGCGTAAGGCCTAAATGAGAGAGATTAGGAATCGTTATTGAAGCATACATACAAACAGTTTCGCTTCATTTTGTAAAGAAACGGAATAGGCTTACTCTTGATGAAAATAGCAATTCCCGGCTGAGCCGTTCGATACCACTTCGCGATGTATATGCGATGCAGCGAATCTTAGTGAGCACATCTTGTAATGTTGTTAGTTGGCTAGAATGATGAAATTACGGTACTCTGGGTACAGTTATTATGACTAATAATGAAATTGTTGTGAAATATAGCCTTTATTCGAAGCTGTACACAATGAAAGTAAGGAAATAGTAAAACACACATTTATAAGAATCGTGAAGTAAAACCTATTTGTTATTATTGTTCAGCTTAATGAAAGGACCCAGGAAACACGTTAGTAATAAAATTCATTCTGTAATTAAAGAGTTATTTAGTTTTGTAAATTATATGTTATTGTACAACTACATTTTCTGTTTTGCCAACGTTGACTATACTCTTTGACCTGCTTGTTATTCTATAGTGTTTGTAATGATTTACGAATCTAAATTTTGTAACTCATCCTTTAAAACTGTTAAACTCTTAATTGAAATCGTGAAAACAAATATTTTAAACAATTCAGACCGCTGTGTTCCGATTGTTAGAATGTATGCAAACCTCGGCAGCAACAGCCGGAGGCAGGTTGTTCTGCACCAGGTTTCGATGTGGTCAGTTATATCACAAATTTTGTAAGGCTCAATTATATGGGACGTTATCTTGTGGTGCAATAAAGGTGTAATAAAAAAAGTTTTGTATGTTTCCGCTATATCATGGTTCCATTTGCAACAGGAGGGGAAATTACTAGATGTGCACTGCACAGTCGCTTGCGAAATATGTAAGTAGATTTATGTAGAATGCAAGACAGTATCCTTCTGGGAATGCAGCATGCAAGACGCTACCGGAAAGCTACTGGCTCGCGCGCAGAATATCGCTGCTGGAAGGATGTTTTCGTGTGGAGTAGGTTTCGCCATGTGCGCGCCCACTTCCGAGAAGCGGCCACCTGGCGTAAGTGCGGCAGCCAGTGCTACATAAAAAGGCTGAGCTACCACGCCGGCGCCGCCAGCCACTCCCTTGCAGACATGAGCAGAAGAGTAACGGCTCTGGTGGCAGTCGTGTCGTGCGCCTTGTGGCTGGCGGCAGCGGGCGAGGGCGGGGCGCCGTCGACGTCAGCGTCAGAGGAGTTCCCGGAGGTGCAGACGCCGCAGGGGCGGCTGCGGGGTAGCGTGCTGCGCTCCCTGGATGGCCGAACCATTTACTCGTTCAGGGGAGTGCGCTACGCGCAGCCTCCAGTCGGCGACTTGCGCTTCAAGGTACGCTGCAGCCTGTTGGTGAACTAAAGAGCGAGTCGTGCTTCAGGCAGGGGGCGAGGCCAAAGAGCATATATGTACATACACTACTGGCCATTAAAATTGCTGCACCAAGAAGAAATGCAGATGATAAACGGGTATTCATTGGACAAATATATTATACTAGAAATGACATGTGATTACATTTTCACGCAAATTGGATGCACAGATCCTGAGAAATCAGTACCAAGAACTACCACCTCTAGCCGTAATAACGGTCTTGATACGCCTGGGCATTGAGTCAAACAGAGATTGGATGGCGTGTAGAGGTACAGCTGCCCATGCAGCTTCAACACGATACCACAGTTCATCAAGAGTAGTGACTGGCGTATTGTGACGAACCAATTGCTCGGCCACCATTGACCAGACGTTTTCAATTGGTGAGAGATCTGGAGAATGTGCTGGCCAGGGCAGCAGTCGAACGTTTTCTGTATCCAGAAAGGCCCGTACAGGACCTGCAACATGCAGTCGTGCATTATCCTCTTGAAATGTAGGCTTTCGCAGCGATCGAATGAATGATAGAGCCACGGGTCGTAACACATTTGAAATGTAACGTCCACTGTTCAAAGTGCCGTCAATGCGAACAAGAGGTGACCGAGACGCGTAACCAATGGCACCCCATACCATCACGCCAGGTGATACGCCAGTGTGGCGATGACGAATACACGCTTCTAATGTGCGTTCACGGCAGTGTCGCCAAACACAGATGCGACCATCATGATGCTGTAAACAGAACCTGGATTCATCCGAAAATATGAAGTTTTGCCATTCGTGCACCCAGGTTCGTCGTTGAGTACACCATCGCAGGCGCTCCTTTCTGTGATGTAGCGTCAAGGGTAACCACAGCCGTGGTCTCCGAGTTGATAGTCCATGCTGCTGCAAACGTCGTCGAGCTGTTCGTGCAGATGGTTGTTGTCTTGCAAACGTCCCCATCTGTTGACGTAGGGATCGAGACGTGGCAGCACTATCCGTTACAGCCATGCGGATGAGATGCCTGTCATCGCGACTACTAGTGATACGAGGCCGTTGGGATCCAGCACGGCGTTCCGTATTACCCCCCTGAACCACCGATTCCATATTCTGCTAAGAGTCATTGGATCTCGACCAACGCGAGAAGCATTGTCGCGATACGATAAACCGCAATCGCGATAGTCTACAATCCGACCTTTATCAAAGTCGGAAACGTGATGGAACGCATTTCTCCTCTTTACACGAGGCATCACAACGTTTCACCAGGCAACGCCGGTCAACTGCTGTTTGTGTATGAGAAATCGGTTGGAAACTTTCCTCATTTCAGCACGTTGTAGGTGTCGCCATCCTTGTGTAAATGCTCTGAAAAGCTAATCATTTGCATATCACGGCATATTCTTAGTGTCGTTTAAATTTCGCGTCTGTAGCGCGTCATCTTCGTGGTGTAGCAATTTTAATGGCCAGTAGTGTATATATCTCTATTCGATATCTTGGATCGATTATGAGTAGGGACTGGAAAATATAGCATCTAGTTTTGGCAAAATTCCCAACAGTTGTTTGCATGCTACGGTCGCAGGTTCGAATCCTGCCTCGGGCATGGATGTGTGTGATGTCCTTAGGTTAGTTAGGTTTAAGTAGTTCTAAGTTCTAGGGGACTAATGACCACAGCAGTTGAGTCCCATAGTGCTCAGAGCCATTTGAACCATTTGAGTTGTTTGCAGAATTCGCGTCTATTTTTGTCGAAATTCGCATCTATTTTCTTTGTAAATTGTTAGATGCACAAACGTAAACGGTCGTCACGCTACATGACAGAGAGAAACAAATTGATAGTTCTTTGAGATTGACTGTTAAAAAAAAGTGGTGATTGGGAACTTTTTGACTGCAATGTTGGCGTATCCTAAAACTGTAAACAACTCTTTTTTCCGAGATAGCCATTGTTTTCTTCGTTGGACTATATTTAAACTTTCAAAAATGGTTGTTCTGTTGAAAAGTAGCAGCATCTTCCCGCCAATTAGGTGAATGCATCTGTGGTATAAGGTGTTTCCTGACATTATTTGTTTTTTTCCCACCCAATTAGAAAATAAAAAATCTGCAGCAACTAATTTCGGCTTTTCGTGGCTATTCATAGACCTACGACACAGCCGGCCGTTGTGGCCGCGCAGTTCTAGGCGCTTCAGTCCAGAGCCGCGTCCGGCCAGAGTGGCCGAGCAGTTCTAGGCGCTACAGTCCGGAACCGCGTGACCGCTATGGTCGCAGGTTCGAACCCTGCCTCGGGCATGGATGTGTGGGATGTCCTTAGGTTGGTCAAGTTTAAGTAGTTCTAAGTTTAAGGGGACTGATGACCTCAGAAGTTAAGTCCCATAGTGCTCAGAGCCATTTGAACTAGAACCGCGCTGCTGCTACGGTCGCAGGTTCGAATCCCGCCGCAGGCATGGATGTGTGTGATATCCTTAGGTTGGTCAGGTTTAAGTAGTTCTAAGTCTAGGGGACTGATGACCTCTGATGTTAAGTCCCATAGTGCTGAGAGCCATTTGAACCATTTTTGAACCTACGACACATGCTTGACAACTCTACAGATAGAACTGACAAGGCCCTTAGCTCAGTAATAGAACCGAGCGTACAGGAACTTGATTTTAACGTTAGGGGAAGAATTTCGGCGCCATCGAAAAACGTCACAGATTTTGTTTTCCAATCGCTATAGCGCAGAGGGCGGGCTCTCTAGGCTGTTGTCGCAGATGGCCGTGAGCCTAAACAAACGAGAATTTAGACCGCCACAGGAGAAGGAGCGGTGCGGGTAAGCAAACCATTTCGCTGGGCAACAGCCTACAGCAGAACTAACACATTGTTAAGGCATCGCCGATCTCTTCTGGTGTTGTAAAGTCGTAATCAAAACTGGTGGTAGATCAGGATTAGTCGCTTCACTTATTTCAAAATAAGCAAAGAAAACAAGCAACGCGCAACACAAAGCATTCGGGGACGCCTACCACACAACTGTTTGTTGAAGTGAGCAGAGTATTGTTAACGACGTAGTTCAGACCCAACCTCTAGCGGTATTCGATGCAACTATAGTTCTAAACATCCGCCACCTAATTTGCCACGTTAAAATTGTCCGCATTATACTATCTTTTGAGTTTTAGCTCAAAACCAAACATACAACTGATAATTAATTGAAACCCTCAGCTGCCGACAGGTGTTGCTGATACAGCTCGATGGGGACAGCTGAAAATGTGTGGCCCGACCTGGGCATTTTAAGTTGTCCCCATCGAGCTGTATCAGCAACACCTGTTGGCAGCTGAGGGTTTCAATTAATTATTATTATTCTAGAGAAGCTGCACGGTCATCAATAGTATCTGTTCTTTCGATAACAGTTACTGTCTTCAAACATGCAAGTTTCTTTCTTATAAAATGGTAGGTTCCATTACATTATGCGACGTCTATTTTAAACAGGCCATTCAACGGTCCACAACTCGCATGGCACTGGATCATTGAGCGCATTGATACATCGTAGCAACGTACATTTTATTTTGCAAATAGGTTACGCACATTATCTTTTCAAATTGGGCTTCATCAGATGATGTACAATGCCAGTTAACTGCCTACATTTTCGATACGGTATGCAGAAAATAAAGCTATTTGTAATTATCACTTACAAATACAGTAGCTGATTTGGATACAATTCGTCATGATATATTTCACTCGCTGCATTGTACGAGCTAAAATCAACCATAGGCAAAATTTACGTAATGCATTTTTACACCTGAGTTTGATGCAGCGTTGTAGCCGGCCGCTGTGGCCGAGCGATTCTAGGCGCTTCGGTCCGAACCGCACTGCTGCTACGCTCGCAGGTTCGAATCCTGCCTCGATCATGGATGTGTGTGATGTTGTTAGGTTAGTTAGGCTTAAGTAGTTCTAAGTCTAGGGGACTGATGACCTCAGATGTTAAGTCCCATAGTGCTTAGAGCCATTTGAACCATTTTTGAGCAGCACCGTAACTATGACGAATAACGACAATAAACAAATTCAATTATTTATCGAATAAAGATATCAGACTGTAAGATGCGCAAAAATCAGATTTTTTCTCGTAATAGTTTTCGAATAATTGGATGATAAGTTTTTCATTTAGGCCGGAACGCTGTCTCTCAGCAAAGGCACAGCGAAAAGAGTAACAAACGGTCTGCCATCTAGCGGTGCGGTCCACCGTGCAGTGAAATGAGGAGATTTTCTCAGTGTGTGTTTCTTGCGTTAGTTATATTAATGACTAATTTCTGTATTCGGTTATACCGTCAGTAACATAGCCACTCGTGTTCCTGCTGCTAATAAGGCAAATACACCGTTCATTTATTACATATTTTTACGAGCTTGAAACAGGAGCGACTTATTTTCGGTTACTTGCGTAGTTACTAGTATATTTTTGTAATTTCTTGAATGTTTGAGTGCTTACTAGGAACAACCTGTTATTTTAATAACAGTGTAGCGTAGAGTACCGCCGTTGCTATCTACCCTTGTATCGACCCTCGTATCGCACATGCTTTTGGTTGTTTTGTTTAGAACAGCTCAGTGTCGGCTAGACCGTCAGTGACAGAGCCGCTCGAGTTCCTGTTGCTACTAAGGCGAGTACACCGTTTCGTTTATCGCATATTTTTACGAGTTTCAAACAGGAGCGACTTCAGAAATGGATAGGCACTGTGATTGCTGTGTACAGATGCGATCTGAGTTGGTGACCCTTCGCTCACAAATCCAGGCAGTGTTGTCTTCTGCTGCCAAGAGCATCACTTTGGGGGGGGGGGGGGGGGGGGGTCGGACGCGGAGACGTGATGGACGTCGAGCACGACCCACCTACCCCAGATTGGTCCACTGCTGTGGCCGCCCCGGGCACTGCCTGCGCTGAGGTTGACCCCTCACCCGTGGGCGAGTGGGGGATCATTCCAAAGTCTGGCAGGGAGCGAAAGACTTCCAAGGGGCCGATCGCAGGCCCTCCCCAGTTCGTTTTACGAACAAGTTTCGGCAGTTATCTGTGGATGACGAACTCTCTGAGCTGGATGCAGTCGTCCACCCTGTTCCAGAGGAAGCTTCTCGGCCCTCAAGGTCTGTGCATTCATAGAGGGTGGGTTTGCTGGTAGTTGGGAGCTCCAATGTTAGGCGTGTAATGGGGACCCTTGGGAATATGGCTGCCAAGGAGGGGAAGGAATCCAGTATGCACTCCGTGTGTATACTGGGGGGGAGTCATTCCGGATGTGGAAAGGGTGCTTCCGGATGCCATGAAGAGTACAGGGTGCAGCCAATTGCAGGTGGTAGCCCATATCGGTACCAATGATGTGTGTCGCTTTGGATTGCAGGAGATTCTCTCTGGATGCAGAAATGGTAAAGACTGCCAGTCTTGCTTGCAAGATTAGACGGAGCTCAGCATCTGCAGCATCGTCTACAGAACCGACTGTGGTCTTTTGGTGCAGAGCCAAGTGGAGGTTCTGAGTCAGAGACTCAGGCGGTTCTGTGACCGTGTAGGCTGCAGAATACTTGACTTGCGCCGTCGGGTGGTGGGTTTCTGGGTTCCGTTTAATGGATCAGGAGTCCCTTACACACAGGAAGCGGGTACACAGGTAGCGGGGGCTGTGTGGATGGGACTGGGCCGTTTTATAAGTTAGAGGGTCTCAGAAAACCACAGAAAGGGGGTCCGCCCAAAAGGGGGAAGGTAAAACACAGTATGGTAGCTGTAGAAACGATCGGCATTGTAGTTGTCAATTGTCGTAGCTGTGTCGGGAAAGAACCAGAGCTCCAATCCTTAGTAGAAAGCCCTGAAGCTCAAATAGTTATAGGCATGGAAAGCAGGCTAAAGCTGGAAATAACTTCAGCTCAAGTTTTTTCAAACGACCTAACAGTATTCAGAAAGGATAGATTAAATACAATTGGTGGAGTATTTATTGCTGTCAGGAGTAGTTTACCTTGTAGTGAAGTTGAATTAGGTAGTTCCTGCTAAATAGTATTGGTAGAGGCTATACTTGACAATCGGAGTAAACTATTCATTGTATCGTTTTATCGACCCTGCGACTCAGAAGATATAGTTGTTGAAGAGTTCAAAGAAAACTTAAGTCTCGTTTCAAATAGGTACCCCACTCATACAATTATAGCCAGTGGCTACTTCAATCTACCCTCGATATGCTGGAAAAATTAAACGTTTAAAGCCGGTGGCAGGCATAAAACGTCATCGGAATTTGTACTGAAGGCAATGGTACAAATGGCTCTGAGCACTATGGGACTTAAAATCTAAGGTCATCAGTCACCTAGAACTTAGAACTAATTAAACGTAACTAACCTAAGGACATCACACACATCCATGCTCGAGGCAGGATTCGAACCTGCGGCCGGAGCGCTCGCGTGGTTCCAGACTGTAGCGCCTAGAACCACTCGGCCATCAAGGCTGGCACTGAATGCTTTCTCAGAAAGCTTAAATGGTTGCGAAAGCATACTTGATATCTTAGCAGCAAATAATCCTGCACAAATAGGGAGTATCGGACGAATACAGGGATTAGCGAACACAAGGCAGTTGCTGCTAGGCTGAATACCATAACACCTACACCCATTAAAAAAACGCAAAGTACGTCTATTTAAAAAAGCTGATAAAAATGCTCTTAACTCGTTTTTTAAGAGACAGTCTCCACTCTTTCCGATCTGATCACGTAAGCGTAAAAAAATGTGGAACGACTTCAAAGAGATAGTATCGAGGGCAATTGAGAGATAATGTTGTTGTTGTTGTGGTCTTCAGTCCTGAGACTAGTTTGATGCAGCTGTCCACGCGACTCTATCCTGTGCAAGCTTCTTCATCTCACAGTACTTACTGCAACTTACATCCTTTTGAATCTGTTTAGTGTATTCATCTCTTGGTCTCCCTCTACGATTTTTACCCTCCACTCTGCCCTCCAATACTAAATTTGTGATCCCTTGATGCCTCAGAACATGTCCTACCAACCGATCCCTTCTTCTAGTCAAGTTGTGCCACAAACTCCTCTTCTCCCCAGTCCTATTCAGTACCTCCTCATTAGTTATGCGATCTATCCATCTAATCTTCAGCATTCTTCTGTAGCACCACATTTAGAAAGCTTCTATTCTCTTCTTGTCCAAACTAGTTATCGTCCATGTTTCACTTCCATACATGGCTACACTCCATACATATACTTTCAGAAACGACATCCTGACACTTCAATCTATACCCGATGTCAACAAATTTCTCTTCTTCAGAAACGCTTTCCTTGCCATTGCCAGTCTACATTTTATATCCTCTCTACTTTGGCCATCATCAGTTATTTTGCTCCCCAAATAGCAAAACACCTTTACTACTTTAAGTGTCTCATTTCCTAATCTAATTCCCTCAGCATCACCCGATTTAATTCGACTACATTCCATTATCCTCGCGTTGTTTTTGTTGATGTTCATCTTAAATCTTCCTTTTAAGACACTGTCCATTCTGTTCAACTGCTCTTCCAAGTCCTTTGCTGTCTCTGACAGAACTACAATGTCATCGGCGAACCTTAAAGTTTTTATTTCTTCTTCATGGATTTTAATACCTACTCCGAATTTTTCTTTTGTTTCCTTTACTGCTTGTTCAATATACAGATTGAATAACATTGGGGAGAGGCTACAACCCTGTCTCAGTCCCTTCCCAACCACTGCTTCCCTTTCATGTCCCTCGACTCTTATAACTGCCATCTGGTTTCTGTACAAATTATAAATAGCTTTTTGCTCCCTGTATTTTACTCCTGCCACCTTTAGAATTTGAAAGAGAATATTCCAGTCAACATTGTCAAAAGCTTTCTCTAAGTCTACAAATGCTATAAATGTATGTTTGCCTTTTCTTAATCTAGCTTCTAAAATAAGTTGTAGGGTCAGTATTACCTCACGTGTCCCCATATTTCTACGGAATCCAAACTGATCTTCCCCAAGGTCGGCTTCTACCAGTTTTTCCATTCGTCAGTAAAGAATTCGCGTTAGTATTTTGCAGCCATGACTTATTAAACTGATAGTTCGGTAATTTTCACATCTGTCAACGCCTGCTTTCTTTGGGATTGGAATTATTATATTCTTCTTGAAGTCTGAGTGTATTTCACCTGTCTCATACATTTTCCTCACCAGATGGTAGAGTTTTGTCAGGACTGGCTCTCCCAAGGCTGTCAGTAGTTCTAATGGAATGTTGTCTACTCCCGGGGCATTGTTTGGACTCAGGTCTTTCAGTGCTCTGTCAAACTCTTCACGCAGTACCATACCTCCCATTTCATCTTCATCTACATCCTCTTCCATTTCCATAATATTGTCCTTAAGTACATCGCCCTTGAATAGGCCCTCTATATATGCTTTCCACCTTTCTGCTTTCCCTTCTTTGCTTAATCCTGGGTCCCATCTGAGCTCTTGATATTCGTACAAGTCGTTCTCTTTTCTCCAAATGTTTCTTTAATTTTCCTGTAGGCAGTATCTATCTTACCTCTAGTGAGATAAGCCTCTATATCCTTACAATTGTCCTCTAGCCATGCCTGCTTAGCCATTTTGCACTTCCTGTCGATCTCATTTTTGAGACGTTTTTATTCCTTTTTGCCTGCTTCATTTACTGCATTTTAATATTTTCTTCTTTCGTCAATTAAATTCAATATTTCCTCTGTCACCCAAGGATTTCTATTAGCCCTCGTCTTTTTACCTACTTGATCCTCTGCTGCCTTCACTACTTCATTCCTCAAAGCTACCCACTCTTCTTCTACTGTATTTCTTTCCCCCATTCTTGCCAATTGTTCCCTTATGCTCTCCCTGAAACTCTGTGCAACCTCTGGTTTAGTCAGTTTATCCACGTCCCATCTCCTTAAATTCCCACGCTTTTGCAGTTTCTTCAGTTTTAATCTACAGTTCATAACCAATAGATTGTGGTCAGAGTCCACATCTACCCCTGGAAATGTCTTACAATTTAGAACCTTACCATTATACAATCTATATGATACCTTTTAGTATCTCCAGGGTTCTTCTATGTATACAACCTTCTTTGATGATTCTTGAACCAAGTGTTAGCTATGACTAAGTTATGCTGTGTGCAAAATTCCACCAGGCGCCTTCCTCTTTCATTCCTTACCCCCAATCCATATTCACCTACTATGTTCCCTTCTCTCCCTTTTCCTACTACCGAATTCCAGTCACCCATGGCTATTAAATTTTCGTCTCCCTTCACTATCTGAATAATTTCGTTTATTTCATCATACATTTCTTCAATTTCTTCGTCATCTGCAGAGCTAGTTGGCATATAGACTTGTACTATTGTCGTAGGCGTGGGCTTCGTATCTATCTTGGCAACAACAATGTGTTCACTGTGCTGTTTGTAGTAGCTTACCCGCATTCCTATTGTTTTATTCATTATTAAACCTACTCCTGCATTGCCCCTATTCGATTTTTTGATTTTGTGTTTATAACCCTGTATTCACCTGACCAAAAGTCTTGTTCCTCCTGCCACCGCAATTCACTAATTCCCACTATATCCAACTTTAACGTATCCATTTCCCTTTTTAAATTTTCTAACCTACCTGCCCGATTAAGGGATCTGACATTCCACCCTCCGATCCGTAGAACGCCAGTTTTCTTCTGATAACGACGTCCTCCTGAGTAGTCCCCGCCCGGAGATCCGAATGGGGGATTATTTTACCTCCGGAATATTTTACCCAAGAGGACGCCATCATCATTTAACCATACAGTAAAGCTGCATGCCCTTGGGAAAAATTACGGCCGTAGTTTCCCCTTGCTTTGAGCCGTTTGCAGTACCAGCACAGCAAGGCCGTTTTGGTTAGTGTTACAAGGCCAGATCAGTCAATCATCCAGACTGTTGCCCCTGCAACTACTGAAAAGGCTGCTGCCCCTCTTCAGGAACCACACGTTTGTGTGGCCTCTCAACAGATACCCCTCCGTTGTGGTTGCACCTACGGTACGGCTATCTGTATCGCTGAGGCACACAAGTTCGAAATATAGTGCGTGCTTCAGTGTGAGATGCTTTTAATAATTTCCACAATGAAACTCTGTCTCGGAATCTGGCAGAAGACCCAAAGAGTTTCTTGTCATATATAAAGCACACCAGTGGCAAGACACAATCAATACTTCCACTGCGCGATAACAAGGGTGAAGGCAGTGATGACAGTGCCACTAAAGCAGCGTTATTAAACACAGTTTTCCGGAACTCCTTCACGAAAGAAGACGAAGTAAATATTCCTGAATTCCAATCAAGAACAACTGCCAAAATGAGGAACGAAGTAGATATCCTCGGTGTGGCAAAGCAGCTTAAATCACTTAATAAAGACAAGGCCTCCAGTCCAGATTGTATAACACTCAGGTTACTCTCATATTATGGTGATAACAATAGACCCATACTTGGCAATTATATACAACCCCTCGCTCACAGAAAGATCCGCACCTAAAGGTTGGAAAATTGCACAAGTAACATCAATACCCAAAAAGGGAAGTAGGAGTAATCCGCTGAATTACAGGCCCATATCACTAACGTCGATTTGCGGTAGGGTTTGGGAACATATAGGCCTACTGTATTCGAACATTAGGAACTACCTCCAACAAAACGATTTATTGACATATAGTCAGCATAGATTTAGAAAATATCGTTCTTGCAAATCACAACTAGCTCTTTATACTCATGAAGTAATGAGTGCTATCGACCTGGGACGTCAAATTGATTTCATATTTTTAGATTTCCAGAAAGCTTTCGACACCGTTCTTCAGAAACGTCTTCTAACCAAAATGCATGCCTGTGGAATATCACCTCAGTTGCGAGGCTGGATTCGTCATTTCCTGTCAGAAAGGTCACAGTTCGTAGTAATAGACGGAAAGTCGTCAAGTAAAACACAAGTAATATCCGGCGTTCCCCAAGGAAGTGCTATAGGCCCCTCTATTGTTGCTGATCTCTTAAATTGTTTGCAGATGGCGCTGTCATTTACCGTCTTGTAAAGTCGTCAGATGACCAAAACGAATCGCAAAATGATTAAGATAAGATATCTATACGGTGCGAAAAAGGGCAATTCATCTTGAATAAAGAAAAGTGTGAAGTTATTCACATGAGTACTAAAAAAAATCGATTACTCGACAAGTCACAAAAATCTGAAGGCTGTAAATGCAACTAAATACTTAGGGTTTACAGTGACAAATAACTTACATTGGAACGATCACATAGATGATGTTGTGGGTAGAGCAAACCAAAGACTGCGATTCACTGGCAGAACACTTAGAAGGTGAAACAGATCTACTAAAGAGACTGCTAACACTACATTTGTCCGCCCTATTCTGGAGTATTGCTGTGCGGTGTGGGATCCGATCAGGTGAGACTGATGAATGACATCGAAAAAGTTCAAAGAAGGGCGGCTCGTTTTGTATTATCGCGAAATAGGGGAGATAGTGCCACAGATATGATACGTGAAATGGAGTGGCAATCATTTTTAGTTGCGATGGGAACTTCTCATGAAATTTCAGTCACCAGTTTTCTCCTCCGATTGCGAAAGCATTCTGTTGGCACCCACCTACATAGGGAGAAATGATCATCACGATAAAATAAGAGAAATCAGGGCTCACACAGAAAAATTTAAATGCTTTTTTCCCCTCCGCGCCGTTCGGGTGTGGAACGGTAGAGAGACAGCTTGTAGGTGGTTCATAGAACCCTCTGCCAGGCACTTAGCTGTGAATAGCAGAGAAAACACGTAGACGTAGATGTATTCTGTATATTTAACACATTCAGAGGAAAATAAACTCTCCCAGGTATGTCTGATTACTCCATTACCATTCATTTAAAAGTGTCGCTGTGAAAGGGCCTGAATAACGTTGTGAAACAGTCTGTAGCTGTCCTCGTGGCGCATTGGGTAGAGAGAATGGGGACTTCCCTGCTCGATTTTTATTTGCCGATAGGTTATACGGTACCTGTTGTGTAATGTATTTGCTACAAGTAGCACTTCTACGGTATGCAGATTACAGTAAAGTGTATGACAGAAGGGTACTGTTGTGGTTACAGGTAGGTCTTCTAAGCGTTCTGCACATAAATCAGTGCTCTGCCTTCCGTCGCAAGTAACTACGGGTAGCTCTGCTATCGATTAGAAGCAGAACCTGTGTTGCAGACACTTCCATGTGAAATTTTGTGGTAAATAACACACAAAAAATCTTTTCAGAGCAACCCTTTTGAACAAAATTTAAATTTCGTTATGCTGAGGGAATTGGGTTAGGAAGTGAGACGTTAAAAATAGTGTTTGAGGTTTGCGTGCCTCAGCAAGACAGATCAGCATACTAAACGTGCAACCAGGACAGAGAGCTCTCTGTCAAGAGGCCAGACGAATGGGTGGTTCGTAAAGAGGGGCAGCAGACTTTTCAGTAGTTGCAGTTCTGTTAACTGGACTTCTAATATCAGCCAAAATGGTCTTGTTGTGCTGGTGTTGCGAATGGCTGAAAGCAAGCAGAAACTTCTGAGGGCTTGCTGCTCTATTGTATGGTTAAATGATGACGACGTCCTCCCGGGTAAAATATTCTGGAGGTAAAATAGTTCCCCATTTCGATCTCTGTGCAGTTATTACTCAGCAAATGTCATTATCAGGAGAAACAAAACTGGCAGTTAATGGATCAGAGCATGGGATGTTTGATCCTGTAGTCAGGCAGGCAGGATAGAAAATTTAAAGAATGAAGTGGATAGGTTGCTGTTAGACAGTTTGAGAATTAGTGAAGTTCAGTGACAGATGGAACAGGACTTCTAGTCAGGTGATTACACGGCTATAAATACAAAATCAAATGGGGGTAATGCAGGAGTAAGTTAAATAATGAATAAGAAAATAGGGAAATGGGTAAGCTACTATGAACAGCATAGCGAACACATTATTGCAACAAATATAGACATTAATCCCACTTCAACACAGTAGTATGAGTACATTGCCAACAATCTCTGCAGATGATGAAGAGATTGAAGAAATGTGTGATGAGACAAAAGAAATTATTCAGAGAGTGAAAGGAGACAAAAATTTAATTGTGGGGACTTGAATTTGATACTAGGAAAAGGAAGAGAAGGAAAAATAATAGCTGAATATGGGGCGGGGGGTAAGGAATGGAAGAGGAAGCCACATGGTAGTATTTTATGCAGAGCATAATTTAATCATTGCTAACACTTCGTTTAAGAATCAAGAAAGTAGGTTGTATGCTTAGAGACACCAGAAGGTTTCAGATTGATTCTGTTATGATACAACAGCCATTTCAGAAACTGATTTTAAATTGTGAGACGTTTCCAGGGGCAGATGTGGCCTCAAACCACAATTTTTGGTTATGGACTGTAGATTAAAACTGAAGAAATTGTAAAACGGTAGAAAATTAAGGAGCTGGTACCTGGATAAACTGACAGTTTCAGAGGGAATTTCAGGCAGCAGTTTACTGGAAAAGGGGACGGGAATACAGTAGAGGCCAGTTGGGTAGTTTTGAGAATGAAGGTAGCAGGCGACCAAAAAAGTGCAAAGACAAGGCCTAGTAGGAATCCTTGTACAACACTGAAGATATTGAACTTAACTGATGAAAGGAGAAAACACAAAAATACAGCAAATGAAGCAGGTGAAATGGAATACAAAAATCTAAAAAATGAAATTGATAGTGGGTGCAGAATGGCTAATCAGGAATGGCTAGAGGACAAATGTAAGTATTTAGAAACATAGTCCTCAAGGGGAAAGATAGATACCGCCTACGTGTAAGTTAAAGAGGTCTTTGGAGAAAAGAGAAGCAGGTACATGAATATCAAAAGCTCAGATGGAGAAACAGTTCTAAGCAAAGAACAGAAACCTGAAAGGTGGGGGAGCATATAGAGGGGCTATACAAGGGAGATGAAATTGAAGACAATATTATAGAGATGGGAAATAATATACTGTGAGAAGAGTTTGACAGAGCCCTGAAAGACCTAAGTTGAAACAAGGCCCTGGGAGCAAACAATATTTTGTCAAAACTACTGATAATCTTGCGAGAGCCAGCAATGACTAAACTCTTCCATCTGGTGTGCAAGACATATGAGACAGGTGAAATACCCTCATACTTCAAGAAGAATGTAATAATTCAAATTACAAAGAAAGCAAGTGCTGACAGGTGTGGATATTACTGAGGTATCAGTTTAATAAGTCATGGTTGCAAAATACTTACACAAATTCTTTACAGAAGAATGGAAAAACTGATAGAAGCTGACCTTGAGGAAGGTCAGTTTGGATTCTGAAGAAATGTAGGACCCTCTAACTTCTCGTAGAAGACAAACACACATATATAATTTTTGTAGTGTTAGAGAAAGCTTTTTCCAGTGTTGACTGGAATACTCTCATTGAAATTCTGAAGGCATCAGTGGTAAAATTCAGGGAGGAAAAAGGCTATTTATGACCTGTACAGAAACCAAATGGCGGTTGTCAAGGGCCCTGAAAGGGAAGCAGTGGTTACAAAGGGAGTGAGTCAGTGTTGTAGTGTACCTCTGATGTTATCTGATCTGTACATTAAACAAGCAGTCAAGGAAACCAAAGAAATATTTGGGGTAGAAACTAAGGTTCAAGAAGGAGAAGTAAAAACATTGAGGTTTACTGATGATGTTGTAATTCTGTGAGAGACAGCTAGGGACTTGGTAGAACAGTGGAATGGAATGGACAGTGTCTTGAAAAAAAAAAGGGATATAAGACAAACATCAACAAAAGCACAACAAGCATAATGGAATGTAGTCAAATTAAATCAGTTGACACTTAAGGGAACTAGGAAGTGAGACACTTAAAGCAGTGAATGGATTTTGTTATATGGGCAACAAAATAACTGATGTTGGCTGAAGTAGAGAGGATATAAAATCTAGACTGGCAATGACAAGAAAAGCATTTCTGAAGAAGAGAAATTAGCTACCATCGAGTATAGATTTGTGTCAGGAAGTCTTTTTTGAAAATATTTGTAAGGTACTCATGTGCAGAAACATAGAGAATAAACACATTAGACAAGAAAAGAATAGAAGCTTTTGAAATGTGCTGCTGCAGAAGAATGCTGAAGATTAGATGGGTAGATTATGTAACTAATGAGGAGCTACTGAACAGAACTGGGGAGACAAGAAGTTTGTCACAACTAAAACAAGGGCTCAATTGACAGGACACATTTAAGACCTCAAGGGATCACCAATTCAGTGTTGATGGGAAGTGTGTGACAGCAAAGTTATACCTTAAAAAAACAGTATCTACATTTTAAAAATAACATAATGTAACTATAGGCAGACATGTTTGTTTGGTAAATGCCAGATAACACAGTGGATGCATTAAAAAAAAAAAAGATACAGGGTTTTTCATGAGTAACTCCATGGTTTCTGAAGATGATGCTGTGAAAATTACAAGACATGCAGAAAAAATCAAACAATGGAAAATCCAGGATAACATGTAACGGTATTATGAAACGGATAGTAGCTACTTATCACGAAATCTCCTGTGTCCATATTGAACAAACAGTGTAATCGGCAGTTAATAATAAAATCAGTATTATGCATTTATCACTTATTTTACCTTTTCTGCCCACACCTCATTTCCAATCCATTATATATGGAGACATTTATAGACATCTTTCTCGCACTCATAGCATCAGATTTGTATCTTTTGGCAAAAACTGGAACTAATTTATTTCCAGCACAATTCGGCTCTGCATTAAAGCTACAGAATGTTACCAAGTTGTGCTGCCACACAACAATTACAGCCCACACTGAACCTCTGTGAGTAGTTGCAATTTATTTATAATCACCCAACACATTGACCAAGTCACAAACAGTGCCCATATTGAGCACCCCTAATGTTAGTTGAGAACTTCCTCCATCCATTGATATGAGTCTGTTCCTGTATCTCCTGTAGTTTTCAAGTACTCATCTTCTGAAATCCTTATGAACAACAGTATACATTTAATTCAATGTCTTGTTAGGAAATAAAGTTATCTGAAAGTGGGTTTACCAAACTTTTAAGAGCTCAAGAATTTGTGCCTGAACACAAGAGATAAAAACATTTATGAGTCCTGGATTGGATGAAATGAGGTATGGAAGATTTAGCTTTTGATAAATCAATCTCACTTCAAATTGAAAAAAGGTTATTGATGTATGTTTCGTGTGCTTTGACTGAAGTTTTTGTTTGACAATTTTGCTGATGTTTTGGCAGCACCAGTGTCTGGCATTGTCAAATTTTACCATCCATAGCTACTGGCGACCTGAAGGGTGAAGCTTTGTCAGTACCAGCCAATCATGCTGGTGAAATGGCACAAAAATTGTCAAACAAATGTTGTGTGAAGAGCACTAGACAGAAGCCAGCAGGCAATTTGTCAGAAAGGGGCCACAGTAGTATTAACAATTTTATCACTTCAAACTGCTAAAATTCCATGAACCATTCTTTTAAAACTTTTAGCAAGTTTTGCCTAGCAGCCGGATCAGGCATCACTGGGAATTTGACACAAAAGAGCATAGTGTTTAAAGGTAAATACTGACTTAATTCATATCACCTGTCCACTAAAAAATTCAGCTGATTATGCCCATACAGAATAACTAAGCGTAATTCCTTTATTATTGTAAGGCATGTTGCACCATGGTATTAAAACCAACTCTTTTTTGTTTGAAATTTTTGTGGAGTGGACCACTTGAAGGTCAGTACCCTGCTGGTATAGTCAGCTATCAAATAATTTTGACCTTTCCTGCTCTATTCATGAATGAAGCATGGATAGAGCGACTGTTGATGATTACACCTCTGCATGAGCTATAATTTCTCTCATTTCTCTGATGAGGTCATTTCATAAGAAGTTTGCTTAATGTTCTCATCCCTTGGTCTTCCTCTAAAATTTTAACCCCTCCTCCCGCCCCTTTTCCCTCTGTTACCAAATTAACAATTCCTTCATGTCTCAGGATATGTCCTGCCAACCAAGTCAAGTTGAGCTACAAATTTTTGTTCTCCCCAATTCAAATCAGTTCCACCTCATTAGTTACATGACCTCTCCAGCTAACCTTCAACATTCTTCTGTATCACCACATTTAAAAAGCTTTTGTTCACTTCTTATCTGAATGACTTATCATCCATGTCTTGTACAAAGCTACAGATACTTTCAGAAAAGACTTTCGAACACTTAAATTTAGATTATATGTTAACAAATTTGTCTTTTTCAGAAATGCTTTTCATGCTATAGCCACTCTGCATTTTCTGTTCTTTCTACTTTGGCTTTGGCTATAATCAGTCATATTGCTGCATAAATAGCAAATCTCATCTATTACTTTTAGTGTTGCATTTCCTAATTCCCTCAGTATTGCCTTTTTTAATTCAATTACCATAGTTTTTATTTTGTTGTGTTCATTTTATGTCCTGGTCTCAAATCTATTCCATTCAACTGCTCTTCCAAATCCTTTGCTGTCTCTGGGAGAGTTACTATGTCATCAGTTAAGCATGAAATTTTTAATTTTTTTTTCACTGAACTTTAATTCCTTCTCCAAATTTCTTCTTCTACTGCCTGCTCAATGTGCAGATTGAATAAAATTGGGGATAGTCTGCAAATCTGTTTCACTCCCTTCTCAACCACAGCTTCCATTTAATGTCTGTTAATTCTTACAACTGCAGTCTGGTTTCTGTACAACTTGTAAATAAGCTTTCGGTTCCTTTATTTTATCCCCATTACCTCCATAATTTCAAGAGTATATTCCAGTCAACATTGGCAAAAGCATTCTCTAAATGTACAAATGCTTTAAATGTATGTTTGCCACACTTTCACTTATCTCTTAAAATAAATTATATGTGTCAGTACTGCCTTATATGTTCCCAAATATATCCAAAACCCAAACTGATCTGCAGTAAAGTTGGCTTGTGTCAGTTTTTCAATTCTTCTGAAAATAACTCTTGTCAGAATTTTGCAATGGATTACAGCCAGTTAAATATATTTTTATTATGTCTCCACGCTCTCTGCCAAATATGTGGTGTGAGGGAAGCCTGCCTACTTGGTTTGCCAGACAAACATTCAGACAAATCGTATTAATGAGTTTTATTACCAAATGAAACCAAATGAAATTTAAAATACTTATCTTTTGCAATTACACTGATGTGTCACAAGCAAAGGGCAACATACAAAATAATGAATCTTTTTCAGTAATAGACAGTTCCCAAGTCTGAGATACATAGAATCTACAAGCAATGTAACTAGAGTTGACGTTGCTATTGAACTGGCTGTCACCAGTTGGTTGCAGCGCTTATGTCCTCTTCACGTTGTCCTGGAGAGAGGTCCAGTCAGCATGTGATTGGCTGACTTCTCATAGCCTTCCCTTCTCTATCATTCTTGACCGGCATGCCAGCTCTTGACTTTACACTGTAACATTCTTCCCATAGAGATCATAAAGACAATATTAGAGTAACTGCAGCTTGCACTGAGGCATTTGAGCATTCATTCTTCCCACACTCCATATGCAAAAGAAACATGAAGTAACACTTATGTATAGTACAGTACTTACTTCACAGTAATTTTCAGAGTGTAGCTATAGATGTAAATATAGACAATGTTTAAAAAACCTATGTAAATAAAATATGAATATGACACAAATTATCACATATTATTATGAACTTGCAGCCACCAGTACCATTAAATCCATGGGATGGTGTAATGGATGCCACAATGGATGGTGCAAGATGTCCTGAAGCAGAGAACACTAACCAGACCTCTGAAGACTGCTTGTTTCTCAATGTGTACACAACTAAAGTAAGTAAAAATACTTCTATGATAGACACTTGCTATCTGTTTTAGGAAACATATATCTCCAAAATGTTAATGGAAAATTCTCCTTGCAACTTGTTTCATTAATTTAGATACATACTTTCAAATCATTCTTACATCAGCATGAATCCTTTTCCATTACATTATATATCTGCATAAATGTTGGTCTACATATTAAACTAATGCCAGCTACCAATGCAGAAATTGTGAAGTTAGGTTGGCAGAATAAAACATAGACATCTTCTATAACTCAGAGCTTGCAGTCATTTCATAATTTGAAAGAATAAGCCAGTTCCTTTCTACATTATGGAGGAATAATTACCTGCAATTCCAAAAGCTAGGGAGTGTGTATTTTTCACTTTATATGTGTCAATCGGAAATGTGCACATTTCAAGTCCTCAAGCCTCAGTGATTCTGCCTTATAGTTTAAAAGTTAAAGGGAAGAAGTAAAATACATTGAGATATACATAAAATATATCTGGAAAAGTAGACAAACCCTTATAAATATACATTTGAGTTTCCTGAATCCTCAATGTCTATGATAATGACATGTCTCTAAATCCGATTTATATTTTACATTATGTTAAATTAAGCATCAGAGCAATTCTGTGCCTATTTCAGAACATCATAATAAAAATGTAAGTCCCTCAGAGTGTCAGCTCTGTATGCAGGCAAATTACACTCATAATACATTGACTGAAAAAGATTTATATGAAGATAGAATGACAAAAATATATGAAAGATGAAATTTGCAATAATATTACCAAAATAAAAACCTAATGAATCAGTTTTAATCCAAATATTTTGATCTATTTTGAATGAAGTTGTTCAGTTATTTCTGGGGGCTGTTTATAAAAAGTCCAGAAAACCTGTTATCTCACTGTGAATAAATGGTTGCTCTGACTTTCAATAAATGTTTGCAATCCTTGGAACAATTTCTCAAAGAGAGACCCAGATTGAAAACATGGGTCACATGATGACAAATGGTAGCAACTACTATGAAAAGAGTCAGGTAATTATGCAGTTTTATGTTGCAGCCAAAAGTGTGTGTCATATTTCCTCAGAACCAGATTTTAAAATGAGAATATTGACATGGAAAAAACAAAGAGCTTTCAGTCAGAAGCAATTGATCACACATTGATTCAGTGCTCGCAATTGATCTTTAACTGTTAAAGGACAGTGAATTCAACAGAACTGTGTCATAAGGAGCATGAACAAAGAATGTGCTGAAAACCTCAGCTGAAGAGAATCTACAAAAATATGAAGTCACATTTGCATATATTGCATGATGTTCTAGTAGGATACCTCAGATCTAACAAGTCTTGAAAACGTGAAAGTGTTGATTAATAACTTAACTGATTTTTTTAACACAGTAAATAATCTCTTAATAATAATCATATTGATCTAGTAAATTGCATCCAAGATAATATGAAATGTGGTTTCCACAGTGCTAATGATAAATGAAGGAATTTTTCATAACAATATGACTTGATTGGGATGACTTAGTAGTAAATAATGCAAGTTCAATGGAATTAAGTAGATTAATTTATACACATTTCTATAATTCCAGTTGCCAGATGATACTAGAAACCCAAAGAGACCAGTGATGGTCTTTCTACACCCTGGTGCCTTCTATCTCTTTAGAGGAACAAGTGATCTGTTTGGTCCTCAGTATCTGTTAGATGAGGACATAGTTCTTGTGACTCTCAACTACAGGCTTGGAGCTTTAGGTATGTTGCCCAAAACCCACTTGATTTATCTTTAACAAAGTATAAAAATATTAGTAAATATGCTGAAGTTCACACGCAGACACAAAAATTCACCAAATGTCATTGATTGTTTCACAGAATAAGATAGCTGTAGCATTACTAGCTTTACATTCTGCATACTATTCATAGCATTAAAATCAAAAAATAAACTTCACTTTCTAGATTGTCCACCATTTGCTATACCCAACTCCTCTCTCATCCATTTTTCTAATGAAAAAGAGAATTGTACACTATTATTTTACATGGCAATAAATAAGAACTGCAACAATGAATTGACCAGACATTGACTTTGAACTCATTTTCTGTTTGGACTGCATGATGGAAATCAGTGTGTTATACCTTGCCAGAACTGTAGAAATATCTACTTTTATTTGGTGTGTGAATAGTGTACCTTAGTTGAAAACTGGCCAACATATGCTGTAATATTTAAGAGAAAATGGGATTTTGGAGCATTTTTTGTGAAAGTCAATTTTGAGGTTTTATAGAAGCCAGATAGCAATTTGGAGAAAAATTTCTTTTTTGAAGTTTAAAGATACAGCCTTTTTCAATTTTCAATTGGATTTTTCTTGTTTTCTGATTACAGCAATAATTTCATTGGTATAATGACAAATGCAAGAAAGTGCCACTGAGCATACCACTGTTGTAGCTGTTGTGGTAAAGGAAGTATGGGTGTAAAGCTTGAGCTTTTCTTAGTTACATCATATGTCATTACTAAAGCAAACTCCCCATGTTTGTCAGTTAAGAGTTTTTAAAGCAATTGCATTAGTAGCTGCAATGGCAACTTGTAATTGCCCGCCTTCTTCTTTCTTCCATCGATTGTCCAAATTAAACAATTTCCAATCCAAGTAATTAATAAGCAAAGTCTTTTATGAAGATTTGAGAGGAGTGAAGATTACAATAAACTTTCAAGTTTACTTCACTTGTTATGCCGAGATGGCTCCAGTTCTTGTCTAGGGGTCTCACTCTTGAAACTGAAAATCTAACATGAGGTCCTCATAGTTGGTTTGAACTAAATAAATTGGAATATTGTTGTTGCAGAATGTTTTTCAAAAATATATGTTCCACTGATTTTTTCATATTTTAGTATTTTATTTATTTACATTTTATGGCCTTCATTGGACCACTCTAGCCTACTTTATACAAAAAATTTTTCTGTTTCCTGTCAGCCCAGTACTTCTTCATTCTCTTGGATCTCATCCTTCTTTCTTCTTTGGAAACTACCGTTCCTATTGTCTCTTTGTCGATTCTCATTTGCAGTCTGGTTTGTTTATCTGTGAGTTTCCTGATTTTGTCAGTTTTGTTTCTTAGATCTTCTAGTGTAGTCTGTATCTCATCCATACCTTCCTTGATTTCTGTAATCCACTTAATATTGCACTTACCATTCCACAGTTTTTCTGTTATTCTCCTGCTGATCCTGTTCTCTGGTGTTCTGATTAGATGCTCGAAATTACACTGTTCGCACCTATTATACAAAAATATGTCCAATCACATCAGAGGCAAGTGTACGACTCTCTCCCTGTGGAAATAGCAATATTCCAAAGGGTACACAGTTTTTCTTAACAAATGAATTCCTGGTAGTTTTTGTTACATTATTAATTTCGATTATCATTTCATAAATGAATCCATAATAAACATAGTAAACACTACTGTATTGTGTAATTAATAATAGAAATTGTAAGAGTGCAAATAATTCAGAACTAGTACTTATGCATTGTAATGTTGAAACTAAAGTATTTTATACAGTAATATCTTTTCATAAATTTTAGCATGAAGTATAACTTACTATGTATAAAATTAATAAAATTATGTGAAAGTTTTCAGAAAAACAACTGAGATAACACTGACCTGCCCAAAAATCGAAAAATAATACTGGTATCGACAACTACTGTTGACAAAAAGTAATGTTAGACAAGGATGTCCCATTACAGACCTCACATTTGTATTCCAATATGGAAATGTGTATTTAATTGTTGCCAGTAGAGGGAAATAAAATTGGAAATTGTAAGTGAGCACATAATATACAAGCAGCTCTTAATAAATGAACAATAAAATATGTTGTACATTTTAACAGTAAATAAAAATTTGGTTTGCTCAAATAAATTTTGCAGGAAAGAAGAAAGAAAAAAATAAAACCTGCCTTAATCACTTTTGCTGCTGGTTGAGTTCTTGCTGCAGCAATTGCAGTCATCTACTTGGATCAGCAACATGTCTATCACTGTATGAAGACAACAGGCTGTTTGTGCATGTCTGTTTGACAAAGGCCAATATAAATTGAAGGGCCACAGAAGTTTAACTTTTGTGTCTACTGAGCACAGTACACTTTCCAAATGCTATTCTTCTGACCAAATGAGGTCACAAGGTCTGCTTTAATAGATTCCTCTATGTTATTGGTTTCCATCCATTTAATAATAAAGCCCTTCCTCTGTGATAATTGCATAAATTTTCTGATACACAAGAATTTTTTTCGTTTCTGCCATTCAAACTTCTGGAATGATTGCATCATTCCAAAATTAATTAATGTCTTATTTCCCACAAGAACTTGTCTCTTTTCCCAGCTACTCTGTTATTTTCTGTCAGCACAGGCTTTTGTTGAACTTTCTGTATCTGGGGCACAATTTCTGATCAGTGCGCCAAAACATTATTTCACTCATATCAGATGACTCTATGTGTAAACTTGTCCAATGGATACTTCTGTAGCATGCCAAACCCTTTTTTGGTGAGAAAAGACATAAAGTTTTTGTATATTCCCAGGAAATTCATTTCACTCTACTTTCAGTAATACCGAAATATTCAGAAGTTCTATTTTCTGGGTGTGGTACAGAGCTGTTTGCATCCTGGTCTTTTTCAGCCCTAAAGGAAGCATGTACAGTGACCACATTGGACTTCTCACAAGTCTACCAATGACACATGGTCTCACACAGGGCAGTTAATTATATCATGAGGACTACCTCACATAAATACATAACAATGAAAGCCAGCACAACTGTTTCACATACGACACCAAGCTATTATGTAAACACTGTAGCAATATTTATATGAAATAGAGAGTGGAGGAAGGAAGGCAATAGGGATGTGACTTCCAATTGCTCAGGGCACTGTGGTAATGCAATGGTAGAAGTTGAAAACTTGTTCTGTATCAAGATTCGAACACAGATTTATCACTTCTCATGAGTGGTTGCATTAACTGTTTAGGCCACCTGGATATGGTCCGTGACTGACTCAAATTTTCAGCTTGTTGAATGCTGCATTGCAGCATCCATTGTGTATTAACCCCCTAACCACATATTATTCATTCCCATAGGAATACGGACAATATTAGTACATCTGCACTGAAACAAATGTCAAGAAGCCATCACGCTATTACAAAAAATTTTACAGGGTGTTTAGAAATTCCTGTTATGAACTTTTAGAACCTGTAGAGTGCAGTAAGTACATTATGTTTTGAATAAGAACCCATGTCTAGAAACTTACCATTTCCATGTGACAGCCATTTGACAGCATGTTTGCTAGTAGGTAGGCGACAGGTTAGTCATGGTGGGGTGGGTTAGATAAGATCAGCTGATGGCATGTGAAGTCCATCCTACCTCTCTCACCTGCTTCAAGCCTCATTCATATGTCTGTGCATGTTAGAACAGTACGGTTGAATACACATTTGCAGAATACACAGACACGATCATCCAATGGCGAAGCTCACAGTAATGGAAGAGCTGCTCATTGTCTTTATCAAGGTTGTTCTCCACAATGTCTGTTGCATACCTTTTTAGCCACAGTTACGCAATGGCTTCGGGAAAGGGTACCTTCACTCTAAGCAGGCATCACTGTGGTGCTCCAAGGAAATGTTGCACACCCAAACTTGAAGAGGCTGTACTGCATCACATTGAAGAGAAGTCTTCAATGAGTACATGAGCAATTTCTTTGGCTATTACTGAGTGGAATTGTAAAACAAGTGATGTGGTCACACCTAATCAATTACTTGTAAAAGTGATTGTATTACCAGCATGTTTTAAAATTTGTTGTAGCACGGAAAGGGCACATTTCTAACATAGGTTCCAAGTCAAAATATTATCTATTTGCTCCTCTCTACAAGTCCTAGAAGTGTGTGATAGGTATTTCTGAACACCCTGTATATTTGAGCGTTTTTTGTTCTATCACATATGCCCAACAAAACAGACACCATTCGTGATGATGTGGCTGGTGGGTACAGTTATATGAAATAGGGAATGCATCATCACTCATCCATTAGCCCCCTACTCATAAATTATTCATTCTCATAGAAAATGGGACAACATTAGTGCACCCACACTGAAACAAATGTCTAGGAACAATTTCTCTGTCATGTCCGGATGGCCAAAGCAGTTAAGGCAATTGCTCAGGAGAAGCTTTAGTTCTGGGTTCGATTCCTGGTCTAGCACAAATTTTCAACTTTCGCTCCTACATTAACACAGTGCCCTATGTGGCTAGAAATCATGAATTCCCACCCATGTGTTCCCTTTCCCCATTATCTATTTCATATAAATGTATGCACCAGCCACATCATCACAAGTGATGTCTGTTCCCTTGGACATGTCTGACAGAACAGGCACCACTCAAATATGTAAATTAGTGCAACAATGAACAATGGAATTAAAATTCTGTTCAAACGTCCAGCAATGTAGCATACATGAGCATGTGGTACACAAAAAGGTGCAACAGCAAATAAATTTAACATGTGATATTATTACTTGATGTAGATTTATGTGCAGAAAAACATAACAGCTGTGAAATGCAGTTACAGAGCTCACATTTACAATTTTAATTTTGTTCATACATATCACCACTAGGCAAATTGCACCATAATATTGCAAAGGAGTGATCAGAAGTAAATGATAATATGCCTGTAAGTAGAGAATGGTTGTATCTTTAAACTGTGCAAAGGAAATTATTAATGTAACTATGGTCTGACTTCTGTGAATCTTCAGAGCCGACAGTCATCAAAAAATGTTTGAAAAAGCACATTTTCTCTTAAATATAAGCCTGTATCTTGCCCCCATTTCAACTACAATGTAATACTTATACATCAAATAAAAGTAGACATCTCCACAGTTCTTGCAACATACAATATATCAGTGTTTGTTAACGAGAATATAAGCTCAAAATCAATGGTCGTTCTTTATGAACTGGATAATAGTGAGAGCTCAGATTCAAGTGATACTCTTTTTATCATCTAGAAGAGCAGCTTTGCTTAACCACACCAATGGTTTCAGACTTCCCCTAATAATAGGACATGAGAAACAAAGAATTATACCAAAGCACATGTTCAGTTCAAAAAAATGCTAAAGTACAATGAGACAGAATGGCTGTCTAGTACTTATCTTTGGAAAGCCAAATTCCAAGTATGTACTGTCAATGGAAACACTAACTATAAAAAAATTTTCCTACCTTGCATATCACTCTGTTCCTTCCTCAGGAAAGAAAGGGGGATAATTATTATATTTTTTTCACTAAATTTTATGTTTTAGAATCAGTCTGTAAACTGTGCTTGTATAAGGAGTGCACATTTCACAAAATACCACTATGGGCATTTTCATTTCTGTATACAGAAGTACCAAGTTAACTTTTTCAATAGTAACCTGTAATTAAATAGCCATTTAACAAGATGGCTGTAGCTAAAATATACAGGACTTTCTTTTAGTCACTACATTGACATGACGGTTTTGAAAGGTCTATTTATAAAAGACTGATAGAAAAGAGAGAGAGAGAGGGGGGGGGGGGGGGGGAGTTCCAATGAAGAGTAGTGTGCTTCACCATGGGTTTGTTTGGTTGACACAGGGTTGTGACAGAGATGCTCAGCAAACTCCAGTGGCAGAAGTTATAAGAGAATCATTTTGCATGATGGAGAAGGGTATTATTGAAATTTTGAGGGAGTCCTCTTGAGGAAGAGTTGGACAACATGTTTCTTCCTTCCACATACATCTTATGAAATGACCACAATGAGAAGATTTGAAAAATTAAAGCTATATAGAGGCTTACCCACAATCATTCTTCCTGCACACCATTTGCAAGTGGAACAGAGAACAGGTGATCAGTTAGTGGTACCAGGAGTACCTTCTGTCACACACCATTAGGTGGCTTGCAGAGTATGATATAGATGTAGATGAAAAGAGCAGACATCAAATAGAAACAAGTCACTTATATGATAATGAGGAATACTAGGTGAAATATAAACTAATGATACAAGGGAGTGCAACCATTACATGTAAAGGAAATATTGATCATTGAATAAATAAGGTGTTAGGGATTTCAGCCCAGTTTTTTAACTTGTATTCATCAAAGGATAAAGGAGACCACCCTTTGTGAGTGGCTTACTTTACTCATAACATTGTTAATTAAACATATGGTCTTACATTCAGCCACCACCCACAATTACATAGTTATTTGCTGCTCAACCACAACCATAAATTCAGATGGATATGTTAGAGTTACTATTGGTAACTCTTTTTGTGCTTTTAAGCACATGATGGCACCTTACTTAAGCATAATGCATTTTGCTCAATATTAATTTGCTATACTATCTCTTTTACACATTGACTATAACAGTGTAATAGGGATAAACACATTCTTTGTCCTAAAATTATTCCAAGGATGTGGCCAGCAGAACATATTACTACCTAAGTAATTCCATCATACATAGTCGTTTAATAGTTTCATTATAAAAAAAGTTTTCCCTTTCTGCACACTGATCATCCTATGACAGATAAAGGTACAGAATACCTTATTTGCCTTCCTCAAGATAATATGCTTATTTATATTTACAGATTGTATTCCAATCATAATGTGTAAAATGAGATGAAAACATAATTGATTATAGAAATATGCACTAACAGTAATCAATTATAGGGTTCCTAAGCACTGGCGACTCAGTTCTTCCTGGGAACAATGGATTTAAGGATCAGGTGATGGCTCTCAGGTGGGTCCAGCAGAATATTGCTTCTTTTGGAGGTGACCCAGATAATGTAGCACTCAGTGGCTATAGTGCTGGCTCCACCAGTGTATATCTGCACATGCTGTCTCCGATGTCTAAAGGTGTGTACCAACTGTCATAATACACATTTTGTAAGCTTGTGACTTGTTAAGTACAAATAGTGAAATTAATGAAATATTTTAGAAAATAGAGCATAAGTACTGCTAAACAGAAATGTGAAGCTGGAAACGAAAGTTGAATTTTAACTATTAAAAAATCCAGGAAATTAATGTAGTAGCAATAATAATATGCCAGAGGTGCTTTTTATATTTTATTTACCTCTACCAGTTTTGAACAATAGCTTTCTCAAGTGCTAATTAAAACATAAGAAAAGCAGTTGTTGCAAACTTTTATCATGATGGTATGCGTTTTATTCAATATTTTGAGGCTGCAGAACAGCTTTTTTTTTTTTTTTTTTTTGCCACTTCTTCCTCTCAGAGTAATATTTGCAGCCTACATTCTTTGTTATTTGTTGGATATATTCCAATCCCTGTCTTCACCTACAGTTTTTACCTCTACTGCTCCCTTTAGTACCAAGGAAGTTATTCTCTGGTGTCTTAAAACATGTCCTATCATCCTGTTCCTTCTTGTTGTCAGTTTTGACATATGAGTCATTCTGTGCCAACTCTGCGGAGAACAGCTACACAGGAAATATTATGAAATAGTCATGGATGTTGACGTATAAGGGGCATTCAAAAAGCATAAAGCTGGAGCCTGGAATGTGCAAACCAGTGACAGGAGGGTAATACTGTAGTGCGTGTAACGAGGTGTGGTTCTGACCAGAGTATGGAAGTTCACAGCCTGTGACTAGAGGGCATGCATGCACATCACGTGACAACACAGAGCTAGCAGAAGCATGCATCAATATCCAACACCGCCAGTCGTATTGCTAACAGTGACATGGAAGCCTCAAAATAAGAGCAGAGAGGTGTTGTTCATTTTCTAACAGTGGAAGGAGTAGGAGGAACAGACATTGATCGATGGTCACAAGTGTATGGCAAACACTGCATGTCCCTTGCAAGGGTCAAGGCATAGCACAAGCACTTCAGGGAAGGACAGGTGTTGTTAGTCAATGATGCATGGTCGTGGAACTCCAGCAGAAATCAAATGCGAGGTTCTTGGCCGTATTCCATACAGTCTGGACCCGGCTCCCTGTGATTACGCCATTTATGGTCCCCCTAAAAGGCTCTGAGCAGCAAACATTTCACCTCGGTCGACTAAGTCCAGCTGTACATGTGGAACTGCTTCACACTGAAGCCCTGGGAATTTTATGAGACAGCCATTCACCACCTTGTGTCACAGTGGGACAAGTGACTCAACAGCCAGGGTCAATACTTTTAACATATAGGTACTATTTTCTGTAATTATACCTCCAGATCATTTCTTTTTGAATGACCCTTATAGTTCCTGAATTCACACTCTACAACAAACAAATGAATGTAGTACCAATATTCCTGTATATCAGTAGACACTTGTATGTAATTAATGTAACTGGAAATGCAAAATGGAGTATTTTTACACTATTGGGCACAACCTTGAGGTTTTGTGTGCCCAAACTACCATAAACAAATACTGATTTCAGTGCAAGTAGCACAACTATTTTAGAACTTCATGATGTGTAAAATAGTTCACTCATCTGATTCGTAAGAAGCAATTTGAAAAAATCCCAAGGCATAGAAGAAGCTGAGGAAGGAATTTATTAAGAATGTTTGGGGAGCTGACTCTGGGTGAGTGGGCAGCTGCATTTACCAGTCTGTGTCTTTGCATATCAATTTTCATTTCACCTTAGTGTTGTGCTGGTGAATATCTTCTCTTACATGAAATTCTGTTATATTCATTTGCCCATTTCTGTGTCATTAGCATTTCTCCTACACCATCTCTTCCACAATGGACTCCTGCTCCATTGTCTGAGCCAGTTCAGAAAAGTGTTCCTTTCCCTCTTTCCCTGGCTAAAACCATTCCCACATCCTGTTTCTTAAGTGCTGCCTAAGCCATAGAATTCAACCCAATGGTCTAAGCATAAAAATTCCTTTCTCTAGGCCCCCACCCCTCCTAACACAATGACCTTCACCACTTCAGTTTTTTGCCAGTCCCTAGCCCTCACAAAGCTGGTACTGAAGAAACACCTCTCTACGCCACACGATCCCAGTACTGTATCTGCTGCTTCCTCAAGATACTGCTACTGAGCAATTTGTGCTACATACATCATATCTCTGAAATTCAATCCCTTGCTCTCTAACACCTGAAGGAAAATTACAGACACCACTTCCCTAAGTTATTAAACTTCCTGACATCCTATTGCTACCTCAGGGCTCCCTATCCTGTCCACAGTGTTCATCCTCATCAACACTTCACAACACCCAGACTGAGTCTAGCTGATCTTTTCAACTTGCCACATCCCCCAAAGCTCCCTACCAATCCTACACCAAATCCAGAGCCATAATATTCCCATAACATTGTTGTGAAACTTTCCACCAAAACCCTTAGCTTCATAGAAGTTTCAGTCCTATCCAAAGGCCTCACCTTTAACACTGTAGTAAAATTTAACCATCTTGGACTTGTCAAAGACCTACTCTCCTTCTACAATCTCAACAATGGAAACACTTTTTTCTACCAATTCCTCCAACTAAAGCCAAACTAATCCCAACACTGAGCCCTGTGACTCCCAGTTCATACCATCATCCAACCATGATCCTCCTCCCTCCTACCTAAATGCCTCCTTGTCACCTTAAAGGAATTTCTTACCTCCAACTTGGCCTCACCATCCTTCCCCAGGTCTCTTCCTAGAACATTAACCTTTCAGCAGAAGGAAGGAAAACCATACACAGCCTCAAAACAAATGGTGACCTAATCATTCTATCTGCAGACACAGGTTCTACCTCTGTTGTTAGGAGTTACAGTGACTACTCGTTGGGAGGCCTCTGCCACTTATCCAACTCCTCTACCTATAAACTTTGTCAGAGTGATCCCATCTGAGAAGTCCAACATAAACTCCAATCTCTGCTTAAAGTCTTAGGCCCTTCCCAGAACCTTTTCCCTGAATCAATTGCATTCCCCACCCCTTTGACACCCCACACACCTACCTCCTATGTGCTACACAAAATTCACAAACCCAACAATCCTGGTTGCCCCATTGTAGCTGGATATTGTGCCCCCACTGAAAGAATTTTTGCCCTCATTGATCAACACCCACTGTATGGAAAAATACATAAAATAAGGGAGAGACAACCACTTACCTACAGAGAACTGGTGCGTGGCGCAGAAACACATAATAAAAAAAATTAACATTAGCTTTTGAGTGAGACTCATTGCTGCTGTGAGCATGGTTGTTTGGGTGTGTGTGAGTATGCAAATGTATGAACTCCTACTAAATAAATAAAAACAAATACTAGAAAATAAGCAAGAGTGCAGAAGGTAATGTTAATTGTTTTCTGTTACATGTTTCTGTGTGTCATGCACTAATGCTCTTTGTGTAAGCGGCTGCCTTTCCCTTACTTTACGTAAAAAATTAGCAGAAACATGAATAACATTGAGCTTAAGTTTGTAGTCGCTTTAATTATATTCTAAATTGTTCATGCACTTACACTTATTTACTTTGCATTTCTGCAAATAATAATTTTGTGTTGAGAAATAAGTCATGTGTTCAGAATGGAATTTTCACTCTGCAGCAGAGCATGCAGTGATATGAAACTTTGTGGCACTTTAAAATTGTATGTCAGACTGAAACTTGAACTTGGGACTTTGCTGTTTCTGGGCAAGTGCTCTACTGACTGAGCTCCCCGAGCATGACTCATGACACGTCCTCACAGCTTTATGTCCAACAGTACCTCATCCCCTACATTCCAATTTTTGCAGAAGTTTTCCTGCAAAACTTGCAAGCCTAGCACTTGTGGAAGAAAGTATATTGCAGAGACGTGGCTTAACCACAGCCAGGAAGTTTCTTATCAGTGTACATTTCACTGCAGAGGAAAATTTCACTGTGGAAACATCCTTCAGGCGGTGGCTATGCCATGTATCCACAATATCCTTTCTTCCAGGAGTTCTATTCCTGCAGTTTTCACACGAGAGTTTCTGTGAAGTTTGGAAGTTAGAAGATGAAATACTTTGAGAAGTGAAGCCATTAGGATGGGTTGTGAGTCATGCCAGGATAGCTCAGTTGGTAGAGCACTAGCCCACAAATGGCAAAGATCTCAAGTTTGAATCCCAGTCTGACACACAGGTTTAATCTGTCAGGAAGTTCCAAATCATTATATCCTACTGACAACAAATTGTCTCAGGTTATTCACAGTTTTAATCACCTGTCAAATTAATACCAAAATGTTATCCAAAGTCCAAAATGTGGTAAAAATAGGAGAAGAGGAGCATATTTGCAACAAGAGATAATATTTCAAAATTCAGCCACTGTCTCCTAGTTTTGATAATTTGCAAGGAAGTACTCTTTTTCTAGATTATCTCTTGTTTCAAATATTATTTTAAAATACTGAAACACTATTTATTGTACATAATTATGACCAAAGTCATTATTTTGTAGGCTTATTTCATAAAGGAATTGCAATGAGTGCAGGCTTTCAATCAAGTGCTGTAAAGGAACCATTGCAGCAAGCAAAGAAGCAAGCTAGAATTCTAAACTGCCCTGACACCACATCAGAGAAGATTGTTGAATGTTTGAAAGGAAAGGATGCCCTAGAAATTGCAGAAACACAGCCACAGTTTTTTGTAAGTATTTTGTTGTTACTAAGAATATAAAAGAGCTAAAGCAAAAGCTGGTAATGGAACTTTCTTGAAGGAATACAGATAATTCAGGGGGTAAAGGTATAACACCAAATAGGGAAAGCACAGAATTGGGAGGGGAAGATAAAATGTAGGATGAGGGGAAACTATGGAGAAGAGGGTGTGAGGGTAGGACGAGTGAAATTATAACCAAGGAGCAGGGGTGGAGCTGTGTGTAGGGTAGGGGTTAGCAAACATTGAGGTCAGGAGGGCTACAGGAACAAATGATGTGTAGCAAGGACAACTCCTTGTAGGTAAGAAATCCATGACAAGTTGAAGCATTAAGTCACTCCACAAGGTGCGCTCGTATGGTAGGACACCACCTGTGAGAGGTAGGAACTGAGTGGTTTGAATCTCAGTCAACATTGTTTTACTTTACACATAAAATTAGCACTTGTACCTTCTTTGGTGTGGGAAGAATTGGAGAGTGATAAAAAAAAGATAGGGAAAGGGGTATGGGGTGGCTCAGAGAGGACTCAGCTCTATAGATCAAAATGGATTTGAGTCACACATAATGTGTATAGAAGAAAAAATACTGTCTACAACACTGTTATTTGAAGAACTTTAAAGCACTAAAACTCAGCTGCTGGAATATTTTGAATAACAGTAATTTTCGGTAAAATAACATCACCAGAAACTGAGTAATGTTAATACTCGTTTCCAATCTTGCTAGACTAGTCTCAAGCATTTTCAGTGGCATCATTAAAAATATTCATACTGTGTGAAATTCACTAAATATATGACAGCAGATTGTATCTCAGGCATGAAAATAACTTCAGAATGGAGGGAACCTAACATGAAGTGCAACAAGTGTTAATACAGGGCCATGTTTTTAACCTACATAAATTGTTTCTAACCTACATAATTATCTTTCAGTAACTTTAAAGAGGGTGTTAAAAACTGCAATCTTTGCTGATAAAGGGCAGGAAGGATAGATAACATTCCTCCATAATTTCTAAACTCATTGAGGAAGTGGTAACAAAATGCTATTCATGTTGGTGTGCAGAATGTCTGAGATTGGTGATATATCATGAGACTTTCAGAAAAACATCATCCACAGGGTTCCAAAGATTGCAAGAAATGATAAGTGTGAAAATTATCACACAATTGGCTTTAACAGCTCATGCAGCGAAGTTGCCAATTAGAATATGCTATATGATGATTAGTTTGGCTTTAGACAAGGGAAAGATGCCAGATAGGTAGTTCTAACATTGCAGTTGATAATGGAGGCTAGACTGAGGTAAAATAAAGTCATGTTCATTGGATTTTCAATAATATAAAAGGATGCAAGTTGTTCAAAATTATGAGAAAAATAAGGGTAAGCTATTGAGAAATTGGGGGAGGGGGATATACTGTATGAACATGGCATACCAAGTACAAAAAGGTCAGATTAAAAAGGGTATAAGACAGGGATGTAGTCATTTGCCCCTACTGTTCAATCTATACATGGAAGGACCAATGACAGAAATAAAACAAAGGTTATATGTGTTCTGAGGCTCTCCCATGTATATGCTGTTTGAAGGGTTCTCGTGTGTCCAGCCAGGTATGATAGTCAAATGCCCATGATATTAGGCAAACAACCATTCCACCATCATCAGGTGATGGTGATGCAATTATCTGTCTGCCCTCTGCTGCTAGTGGGTCAATGTGTGATTCTGTGTTCCGACAGTGCGCAGCGTGTTCAGTTTTGGGGGAAGCAGAGGCTGCCGTAGGTGGTAGGAAGGGGGGCACAGTATCTCTTCGGCAGCCGTGGCAGAATGATCTCGTGTCTGCTTGCATCATTATTCCTTGATAGAACTTATTTTTGGGTCCAGGCCTTGCTGAGTTGGTACCCAGTGTCTCTGTTGACAAGGTTGTCTGTTATGCGAATTTACATGGCCTCTTTGAAAATGCAGTCCCAATAGTTATTTGTGGAGCCAATGCATTTGTCTTGTAATAATTTGCTGTATGTTCAGTGATTATGCAACATTCTGCTAGGGCAGATTGGCTTGGTTGGCATAGGCACGTATAGTGATGGTGTTCTTTGCATTGATCTACCAACATACAAAATGTTTGGCCAATATAGGATTTGCCACAGCCACATGGAATTTTGTATACATCCACTTTCTTGAGACTGAAATCATGTTTCACTGTTTCTAGTAAGGTACACGTCTTAGCCGGTAGTTGGAAGACTGTGTTGATCTTGGGTTGCCTTGTTACTCTCGCTATTTTGGATGATACGCTGCCTGCAAAAGGTAGTAATGCCAGCCCTTTATTTCTCTTTTTGCCATTTGTTCTTCGTCTTGGTCCCTACTGTGCTTCTGTTATTGGAAGGCCCTTTGGATTTGGTGGTTGCCTTATCCATCCTTGCTGAGCATAGTCTTCAAGTGTTTGAGTTTCATTGATAGGTTTTGTTCATCTGTGATCATATCTGCTCTGTGTACCAAGGTGTTAAGAACTCCATTTAGCTAAGCTGGATGGTGGCTACTGGAAGCATGTAGGTACAGGTCAGTGTGTGAGGACTAGCAGTACATCTCACCTGCACTGCAACAGGACATCAAGAAAGGGTAGTTGTCCATCTTTCTCGATTTACATAGTGAACTGTATATTATTATAGATGGAATTTAGATGTTGTAGCAATATTTGTAGTTGGTCCATTCTATGTAGCCAGATTACAAATGTGTCATCCATATATTGGAAGAAACATACAGGTTTCAGTTCAGCAATTTACAGGGCTACTTCTCTGCAACTCTCCATGAATAGGTTGGCTACCACTGGAGAGTGAGGGCTCCCCATGTCCACTCCATCAGTCTGCTTGTAGCACCTGCCATTGAAGACAAAATGGGTCAATGTTAACACACGCCTGAAAAGTTGTGTCAGTTCTGCCACAAATTTCTCACTGTTTAAGTTGATTGAATCTGCCAGAGGGACTCACGTAAATAGTGATACTACATCAAAGCTGAAAATGATGTTGAATTCTTGTAAAGTTAGCTCCTTTAGGTGGCCAATGAAGTCCATCGAATTCCGGATGTGGTGTGCACATTTTCCCACAAAGGATCATAGCAGGCCTGCCAGATGCTGTGCCAGAGAGTATGTCAGAGACCCTATGTTGCTAACTACCCGTAGCATCCCATCTTTGTGTGTCTTTAGAAGGCTAAATATCCTCTGTGCTACTGCCAAGTGTTGGTGAGGTCTCATGATGTCCTTATCCTTGAGTGCGCCATTTTTCATCAAGTTGGAGATGCTTTGATGTATCTTCTTAGTAGAGTCTGTTTTAAGCTTCTGATATACTGAACCATCTACTAATTGCGGCAACTTCTGTTCATAGTTGCGTCCCTCAAGAATGATGGTAGCGCTCCTTTGTTGGCTGGGAGAATGACTACCCCTGTATTTTCTCTGAGGTTATGTAGTGCTGTTCTTTCCACTCTGGAGATATTGCTTCTGGCTGGTGTTGCTGTTGAAGGAACCTGGCACATTTTTCTCCTAAGTTCTTCAGCCTTTTTGTCTGGTAGCCATCAGACTGCCTGTTCTACTGAAGATATTTCAGTGAATGGGAGAGTTTGCAGGTGTTGGCGCAAAGTTGGGCCCCTTTTCAGGCACAGCTATAGCTGTGTCGTCAAGTGGTTTCCCCTTGAAGATTGGTCTCTGTTTCTTCTTGTGGTTTGCCAGGTAGCTGAGCAAACTTAGTGATCTGCTTCTCCATGGATATCGAGTGCGTCCAGTGTGCTTGGGCCCAGGTGACACCACCCACCCACTCCCAGGTGTATTCTTGAACCACAAAGGATTATCATAGGTGAAGGTGCAGCAGGTCCTTCGTGTTCTTGTCAAGTTTCTGTTGGGTGTAGCAATTCTGTTCCCTGACCAGGGCCAGGCTGGCTCTACACTTGATACGATTCATAACAGTTGTGCATATGTGACACAAGACTTTGGTGAAGGTAGGTATGGTGTGTTTGTCCCTTCACCTTAACAAGAAGGCAAGAATACTTAGCAGACATCCTTTCTGGTTTTGAAGCTTATCCAGTTTCTTCACCAGATGGTACATATTCTCCCATTAGAGGTTGGTAATATGTGCTCAGAGGCTTTCCCATTGTATGTGCTGTTTGAAGGGTTCTTAGGTGTCCAGCTGGATATGATCGTTGAATGTCCATGATATTTTGGAAAATAACCATTCTGCCCATCATCAGGTGGTGCTAATGCAATGATCTGTCCACTCTCTGCAGGTAGTATTTATCTCTCACAGGTCTAGGTGCGATTCCCTATGCTGATGGTGTGCGGCTTGTTCAGTGGTGGGAGAAGTGGAGGCTGCAGTAGGTGGCTGCGATAGCCAATCTCCCCCAGCAGAACATTGAATAAACACTGGACACACAGTGAATTATGACAAGACAAAAATACTGGCCCTACAAAGAACTGCTGGGTCTCCATCTTCAAAGAGGCCATAGATACTTGCATAACAGACAACCTCGTCAACTCAGTAAGCTCTAGCAAGGAGCAACAGTCAACAGTGCAAGTGGACATGAGATCATTCTGCCATAGCACATGGAATAGCACCTTGACCTGCGAGAGATAAATACTAGTGGCAGAGAGCAGACACATCATTGCATCAGCACCACATGATGATGGCAGAATGGTTATTTGCTGAAATATCAGGGCATTCAATGACTGTATCCAGCTGGACACCAGAGAACCCATCAAACAACAAAATTAAGATTCATTATATGGATAAAAATTCAAGGTGAAAGGACATCAATGCTAAGATTTGTTGAAGACAATGCTGTCCTGAGTGAAAGTAAAGAAGAATTAAAGCATATACTGAATTGAACGCACAGCCTAATGAGTACAGAATATGGATTGAGAGTAAATTGAGAAATGTTGAAAGTAGTGAGAAGTAGCAGAAATGAGAACAATGAGAAACTTAACATTACAGTTGGTGATCATGAGTAGGATGAAGTTAAGGAGCTCTGTTACCTAGGCAGCAAAATAATCCATGATGGATGGAGCAAGAAGGATATGAGAAAGCAGACTAACATGGGCACATGGGTAAAAAGGGCAGAGGAAGAGGAGGAGATTAATGTTTAACGTCCCATTGAAAATGAGGTCATTAGAGACAGAGCACAAGTGCTCTGTCTCTAGGAATTAGGGAAGGATGGGGAGGGAAATTGTCCGTACCCTTTCAAAGGAACCATCTGCCATTTGCTTGAAGCACTTTAGGGAAATCATGGAAAACCTAAATTAGGGTGATCAAATGAGGTTGTGAACTGTCATCCTCCCTAATGCAAATCCAGTGTGCTATCTACTGCGCCACCCTGCTTGGTGCAAAAAGAGCATTCCTGGCCAAGAAAAGTCTGCTAGTATCAAACATAGGCCTTCATTTGAGGAAGAAATTTTTGAGAATGTTCATTTGGAGTACAGCATCATATGGATTGTATGGTAGTGAAACATGAATTGTGGAAAAACTGGAATGGAAGAGAAATGAAGTATTTGAGATGTGGGGCTACAGATGAGTATTGAAAATTATGTGGATTGATTAGGTAAATAATGAAGAGGTTCTCCACAGAACTGGTGAGGAAAGGAATATATGGAAAACACTGACAATAAGAAGGGGCAGGATGATGAGACATGTGTAAGACATTGGGCAATAACTTCCATGTTACTGTAGGGAGCTGTAGAGGGTAAAAACTGTAGAGGAAGAAAGAGATTAGAATACATCCAGCAAATAACTGAACACATAGGTTGCAAGTGCTAGTCTGAGATGAAAAGATTGGCACAGGAGAGGAATTCATGGTGCATCAAACTAATTAGAGGACTGATGACCCAAAAAAGTCCTCATTAGTCAATCTTCCTATAAATTATCTGAATATCTAGATTCAGGGATTGAAAACATCAGCTAGTTACTAATAGCAGATTAAAAGAAGATGTGTAGTAGAATTCAGGAGGCAGCAGACATCTTCAAAGTAGCAGATTTCTTATTAATTTACGCAATTATATTTGGATACCATAAGTGGGGACAACATTAAGCGGTATAGTTATACTTAGCACACCTATTTTCACTATTGACCTTGTAGAATATTAAGTATGTACAGTGTCCTTATGTTATGTTAATGTATTCCTTAACTTGTTCCACATCCATGAAGGTTCTCCTTCTTGAGGGAATCTACAGAACTTGATGAATGAATGAGTGAAAAAATGAATGTCTGTTCAAATGAAGCTTGTGTGTAGTAGGGCTTCCAGTATACTGACTGCAGCATACAAGTGATGATAAGCACAAATGACGGTTATGTTTGTACATAAGTAGACAAGACATGACCCATCATCACCATTAATATTATCTTTTGATACATGTAAAGGCATCCCTGTTGATGTGAGTTGTTTTTGTAATGACAGCACACAAGTACTCTTTGAATAACAGGTACACTGTGTCAACAGTGGCAGTAAGTCTCTTGTTAATTTCCTTACATCACTTATACTATGCTCTTACTTGCATATTCAGTATGCAGTTATCACATCAGATTGCTTGGAGATAACACACACTAAGTATCACACACACATTTATTAATCACTGATACATAACAAATGAACATGGCAGAACAAGTTGTGCGCCAAAAGTGCAGACTAGAGAAAGCCGTCCAAAGAACAAAAGTCACAAAGGTAGGGCACTCTGTACCAGACATGCCACAAGTACTTTTCAAGTTATGAGTTTTCTTCCTGGAGCATGGCTGTTTTCATGACTGAGTGCACTTCTTGTATATTTTAGTTACAATATGATAAAACACATACAGAAACTTTGAATAGGGATGAGTGTAGGATATCAGATGCATGATCCGTGTGTAGAAGAACCTGAAATGTCTTCAAAACCTGTGAATGGGGATAATGATGCCTGAAGAACCTGCGAACTGTGGTGGTGACTTTATTGAAGATGACATACACAAGACATCCAGATGAGAACAGAGCACAGCACTTACTAAACACTCAGAGAGAGAGAGAGAGAGAGAGATAGAGAGAGAGAGAGAGAGAGAGAGAGAGAGAGAGAGAGAGAGAGAGAGAGAGAGAGAGAGTCCATAAAGTCGCTCTTGTTGGTCAGTAATATTGTTGTTATGGGCAAGAGCCACCACACTTATCTGCCATGCACCTTGCACAGTATCAATGTTTTAATTGTGCCACTAATGATGACCTCAAAGCTTGGCACTGGTTTTGCAAAACTGTAAATGACTATTAATATTACACAGTTTAAGTTGCTATTATTGAATAACAAATGAGCAACATTCAGTGTGGTGTAGATTAGTTTCTGCATGTTCTATGGATCATATTTGCAACACATTAATAGTTTTCGTAACAAGATACAGTTTCTCTGTGAAAACATGACTACTTGCTCACCTCTACATAACTGCATTCATTTTCTTTTTTTTAAATTTTGATCTGTGACAATACCTCACATGTGTAAACCATTCAAATATAAACTATCTGTTAAGAAAATCATCTTTGGAGTAAAAGGAACTGTCAAGCAGAAATGATTTCAATCAGTTTCTAAAACTTCCATTGTCTTACAGAACTTTAATTAATGAAGTTGGTCAAATATTTTTATGGCTGCATACTTCTCTCCTTTGTACAGTTGTCAGGTTAAGTTGTGGATAGTGGAGAACATGCTTGTTAATAGAGCTACATCTATTTCAGCTGCTATTGATTTCAATTCATGCCTGATTCTTCACAACAAACTTCATAAGGCAGTTATGGGATTCTGGATATGGATAGTAATAGACATAATAAACTGTTCCCTAGTTTTCTACATACACATATATTTTACCATAAAGATGGATACACACGAACACTGCTTGAAGTACAAAGGCAAATTGAATTAAACATGGCGGCTTGTCAGAGGAGTTAATGGTCCAAAGATTGTAATTTGTGCGGTCGATGTGACCTATCAACGCCACACAGCCCCCCCCCCCCCCTCCCGCAGTACGGAGTACGGCCTATGAGTCCTGAGTGGAGGTCGTGGGGTCATGTGGGTGTAAGTGTCGGCGTGAGTGGTGTGAGGCAGCAGGCATACAACTAGAAGCTCCATAGCGGTATGGGAGAGGAGGCAGCATGTGAGCATGCCTTCCCCATGCATACTGAGCCATCTAAATAAATTAAAGCTCGAACACATGATGGGTTGCACTCTTGCGAGAGGGACAAGCTATGCACTATCTTGACGTTGAGTTCCTCGGTGAGGATCGGGTCTTTGCTGTTAGTGAGCAATACAAGCACATGGTTGTCTAACACCATAATCAACATGACGTCGACACAGTCAGGTGGTACGTTGCAGCGCAAAATGAAGGATGGTGTGTCTGCATCTCAAGTACCTGAAAGTCTTCAAAACCTGTGAATGGGGATGATGATGACATGCCTGAACAACCCGCGAACTGTGGTGGTGACTCGTTGGATGGAGAAAACCCAACCCAAGCATAGGTTGAACAGACTCATTAGCGGGTTTGTTAAAAGAACATGTGCTCTGGCAGTCCGACTAGGACGGCAGAGGGGTGTCAGAGTCTATGAAGGTAGGCTTGAGTCTGTGTAGAGAAACGGTTTGCAGGTGATCTTTTATCATAATGTTGAATGTCGTCTCACCCCTCTGGAGTACTTCGAAGGGGCCGAGGTAAAGGGGTTGTGAGGGTTGTTTGACAGAGTCATCCCTGAGCATGACGTGTGAGCAAGTGCTGAGTGCGGTCAGCATGTAAGTGTCAGCTAGGGAATGACTGACAGGTGGGTGTATCTGGGTGTTTCTAAAGTGTGCACGCATCCTTCCAATAAAGTCTGGGAAGGAGGGGGAATCCCTGGGATCTTGGGGGAGAATTAGTTCCCCAGGTAAAACCGGGTTTTTGCTGAAAACGAATTCATCATCCTATGTAAATCTGGTTTAAATGTAGAACGTAGGCCCAACAACACCCAAGGAAGTGCCTCAGACCAGAGAAAGTCGTGGCACCTGAGTGTAGTTTTAAGGGTGCGGTGCCATTGTTCCTCCAACCCATTGCTTTGCGGGTAGTAGGCTGTCATATGGATCTTTTTAACACCACAAAGATTACAGAGAATCATAAAGAGTACAGATTCAAACTGTCAACCATGGTCGGTTGTGATGATGGATGGGCAGCCGAACCAAGTGATCCAAGAAGAAATGAATCCTTTGGCCACAGTTTCTGCTGTGATGTTGGGTTAGGGGACGGCTTCCACACAACGAGACATTCTATCTATTGTGGACAGGATATACCTGTGGCCCTCCGATGGAGGCAGGGTACTGATAAGTTCAACATGTACATGATGGAAATGTCCCTTAGGGATGTCAAACTTGCTGAGTGGTGGAGAGGTGTGACGTCCTATTTTGTTTTGTGGACAGGAAATGCAGCTGCGTGCCCATGTTTGGCAGTCCCATTTCACATCTTTCCACACAAAATGCTTGGTGATGAGCTGAATGGTGGGTCAGATGCTGGGGTGGGTGAGATTAAGCAAGTTATCGAAAACCTGTCGGCACAGCGTAGGCGAGAGCAAAGGCCGCAGAATGCCTGTGGAAGAGTCGCACCACACTTTGTCCAAAATGCCAGGGAACTCAGCCTTGGTAAACATGAGCAAAGACTGCAGGTCCATGAGCAGACCCTGAGTGTCCTCGTCCGAAGCCTGTAGAGCGGTGAGGTCAGATAAATCAACGATACTTGAAACGGGATTGATTTGCGAGAGGAAATCAGCAGAGATGTTCTCCATGCCTTTGATGTGGTGTACGTCTGTAGTAAATTGAGAGACCAGGTCAAATCCTCTGGTGGGTTGCAGAAGGCATCCACCAACAGTTTGTAATTAGTAATAATGAAGAAAGGATGGCCCTCGATGTCAGTGCAGAAATGTTTGATGGACTCGTACACCGCCAGAAGCTCTCTATCAAAAGCGGAATATTTCTTCTATCAAAAGCAGAATATTTCTTCTGTGCTGTAGACAGTTTTTTGGAGAAGAAATGAAGTGGTGAAACTGTGTCATCTTTGCTCTGTAATAATACTGCCCCGACCACGAAGTCGCTGGCATCTGTAGTGATGAACAAATTGGCAGACTGTCTGTTGTTAACTTTGCCTCGGGTAACAAGCGAGGCCGAGAGAGGTGCTGGCATCGTGCAAGGGATAGTGATGGCCACTGAGTTGCTTGGCTGGCATGCGGGAGAGGGGTAATGTTTATCAACAAGCGGGGTGACTGACTGCGTAGCGGGCACGGTCGTGCTGCGCGAGCGACTGTTATTAGAGACACTGTTTTAAACACGAGTCACTATGCGTAGTGGGCGCTTGGGCGGTGCTGAGGTCACGGAACATGAATTGTCACATTCAATGTTTTTGAACTAACCTGATGAGTGTTTGAACTGATACTTGGTGATGAAGTTCAATCCGGCGCAGGAACTGTAGATTGCAGTTTCAACAGCGAGGTGCGAGCTGCAGTGAGCTTGTTGTAAGTGTGAGCAATGCGTTGTTTCAGCTCACCGTTCTCCCAGCGGAGGTGCACCACTGAGTCATATTCCAAAAGTAGGTTAGTGACACAGGTCACAATCCTGCCCGCGAGGGCGGAATACTCGTGAACTAAATCCCATGTTGCGGTAGAAACGGAACGAGGAGAATGGGTGCCAGAGCACGGTATCTGAGTGTTAGATGGGTAGTGTAACACTGAACACTGGACTATGTTTGGAAAGAGCTTGTAATGGGACAAAAAATCCATACCGAGAATTGGTTTGTCAATGTCGGTGATGTAAAAGGTCCACGGGAAATGCAGAGAAGGGGATAGGTGGACCATCACTTTCACAGAACTGACAGTTTGTAACATTGATGCATTGACAGCTTGTAGGAGAAACTTTGTCAGTGAAAAGTCAGTAGGAGCCAATGATCAAGATCTGATAGACATGTCAGCACCAGTGTCAATTAGGTAGACAAACTGCAATGAAATGTCTGTCACATATAAACGACTGCTTGGTGGAGGGGACAAGTGGACAGAGTGCAATGTTAGGGAATGCCTCTGAAGTTCCCCACAGGACTTGGCGTCACTTAGTTCCTGCGGTCGGTGTTTGGGTGTTGGCAAGGTAACCTGCACTTCTTTGCCTCAGCTCCAAAAATCTCATGGTACCAACAGTACGGATGAGCCAGATGTGGCAGTGGCGGTGACTATGATAGCGGGGGAGGCTTGTCCACATTGATGTGTACTGGGACATAAACTGGGACATATGGAGTGTCAGCAATTCTTGAGTGCTTGGAAAGAGGAGAGAGCAAATGAGTACTGCCTGGTGGCATAGAAGGCATAGGAGCGGAACGGGTCTGCCTGCAGACAGCCGGTAAATAGGAGGACTAGTCTCACACAGCGATGGTGGGTGAGCTGGTGTTTCTGGTGCAGGAGCACATACAACTGATCTGCGACGTGTAGACGAGAACCGATAGACTAGAAAGAGTGCGGCAGTAGGTATATCTGTAGGTCAGTAGGTAACTTGGCAGACCATACTGCCCACAGGGTGACGTCTGGCATCGTGTGTTCACTCACGAGTAACCTGAGGCAGCGCCAAAGTTGTGACAGAGTGCGGTCCCCCAGATGCTCCTTGTATAGAATCTTGATTATCAATTCCTGTGGTGAGCAAGCAAGTTGGTCCAATATCATTTTCTTGGTGAACTCGTACTTCAGTGGCAGTGGAGGCGAAAGTAGATCACAAATTAAATCTGAGTGGTTGTGAAGGTGTGTGACCAAACATATGAACTTGGAGTTGTCATCAGTCACTTGATGCAGCTCAAAGAGGTGCTCCACCAATGTGAACCATGAAACTAGATTGTCCTCTTATAGGGGAAGTAGCTTGGGTAGGCAGCCTGGAGGTGGAGACGAAGGTGGCTTCAGCGTGTCTTGGAAGGCCTGCGGTCCCACTGCACAAGAGTCCATGCTGGAATCCAGCATCACCGGAGTGAAAATGTTACTAGCACAAACGTTCAGAACAACAGCTGGTTGTAATATCTCTGAAGATGCCCGAAAACACGATGCGGCAGGCACGGCCAGTACCGTGGAAGCAAATTGGTGAGCAGTGCATAATGAGAGCCCGTAAAGTGGACCGGAAATTGCAGGAATAGCACTGATATTGTCCAACTCAGAAATGACGTGGAAGGCCAGCAAAGCAGATGCAGACAGTACTGCAGAAGGAGCAAGTGGTTGTATGGTTGGAATCGAGGCCCCCCGTGGGTGAGGGGTTGGCCTGAAGCTTAAAGTGGCAACAAAGAGAGTTTTCCATGCACACTGGCCATGCGCCCTTCGTGGTAGGACGATAAAACACTGGTGAAACCTGTTGGCAGTCCCACTGTCATAGTACAACATTGCTAGGTGAAGAGGCTATGTAGAGTGCACTCGTATCCTCATGGTCGCGAACTGGGCTGCTGATCTGGCGGTTTGTTATGGCGAACTGTATGCATAAAAATGTCTGTTACTGATTTGTGAGGAAGGTGAGGTGGTGTAGCTTGGTAATAGTTGACTGCATGTGTGTTTTGCACAAATGATGGCGTTGCACATGGCACTACTGTAACTGATGTCGTGGCACATGGAGGATTAAAGCATGTGTGCAAATTTCGGTCCCTTTGAACTTCGTACGAGCAGTCGATTGTCACACTATTTAGTAGATCATCCACTTCACTTTTCACTTGTTGTTGTGCATAATCCAGTGAAACAAAACCTGAGTCCATTGTTTGAGCTACCAGCGTAACACTTGGTCATTGTGGAGTTGCTAAAGTAAAGGTTATCCTCATCAAAGATTGTGGATCGTTGTCTCTTAGCTGTAAAATAACCAATGGCGGAGGGTTGTGTTGGCCTGGTTGTAAGAGCTGGACCTCAAAATCTTCGTAAAGAATGTTTGGTGATGTAGCCATGGCGTCATATGTGAAACCTGTTGATTCTATATGACTGGCACGAAAGTCGCGGAAGATGGAGAACTTTTTGTCCGTGGTCACCAATACGGGATACTGGATATGGATAATAATATACGTAACAAACGGTTCCTAAGTTTTCTATATACACATATATTTTACTATCAAGACTGATACACATGAACACTGCATGAAGTACAAAGATAGACTGAATTAAACATGGCAGCTCGCCAGAGCAGTTAGTGTTCCAAAGATCGTAATTTGTGTGGTCAATGTGACACAGTAAATACGTTGTGATACTATTGTTATTGTATTTATAGCAGATTACGACTATAAAAATTAAGCACTTACCACAAACTTATAATATTCGCAACTTAACAGTCATAAGGCCTTAAATATTACTGTAAAGAGCTTTTACTGTATTGTTTGGCACCTTTACAGGAATTTGGTTGGGATCCTATGATTATTTTTGGTGTTGTTATTGAGCAAGATTTTGGAGATGGAGCTGAGAGATTCATAACAGCAGATCCAACAGAGCAGCTACTGTCAGGGAACTTTGCTCAAGTTCCATTGATAGCTGGAACAACAAAAGATGAATTCACTTGGAAAGGTCTGGGTAAGTACTCTGTTTTCTATATTAACCAATACTTTTTAAAATAGCCAGCAAATTGAAATATCAGTATGAGGAGAAAAGAGTCACAATCTACATTTCTCATAGGAAGTCAAAAAATACTTACAATCAATAAGTAAGATGAGATATAATTTAAAAATAAAAACCACACAGCCAGCAGTAGCTATTTTAGTAATTGTACACACAGTTCTTTATATTAAAACAATTTTTGTTCATAATTTTCTCCATTTATGAGAAACATAATCTAATAAGAGACTTAAAAATGTGTCCTTTTGGCCTAGGGAGGCAACCCCTACAGAATATAGGGAAGTTGCAAAGATTCAAGTAAGCAACACCATCACCTAACTTACCCTGTCAAGGGGTCTGAACATTCTTATAGAAAACATTGTAATATGTACTGCAAGTTTCATACCCGGCCTCAGATAAAGAACAGATATCATGACCAATGAACAAGCAACAAAATCTATGTGAAAAATGAATAAAACAAGTGATAGAAATACTAATTCTGCAACATACAATATTCAGAGTTTAGGAACAAAAGAACATGATCACAACAAGTTTCTTAAAGAGCACAAAGTAAATACTAACAGTTTAAAATGGATAGATTAACAGTTATATGAAAATGGATAGATTCCTATCCCCCACATATTGACAGATATGTCTAACAGTCTTTTTAATGTGCCTGTCTGCCACACAGCGTCACCTATATGTAGTGAGCAACAGTCTATCCATTTCATATTGTTGTGTTCCATCCCAGATTTTAAAAAGTGAATACTGTAATAACAACAGAGGCATAGAAAAGAGTAAATGATATTAAAGATTCAGAACGCTAAGGTAACATTTTTCACGTATTCACCCAAACCATACCATCATATGTCCAGCAGTTATAGTGTGATTTAGCACTCCAAATCATTGCTTTCAGTCATCCACCATCTAGTGAAATTGTCATTTACACCTCCTCAAGCATCACTTACCACTGACTACAGAAACTTGTGGTTTATGAGGAGCTACTCAATCATTGTACCTCATTCTTTTTTACTCCCTCTGCACAGTCATTGTGCTAGCTGGACTGCTAGTAGCTTAATTCCATCCACTGATTTCATCTGATTTTTTTTACAACCAGTCTCTACAATGTTCAGTAGTTCCTGTTCATCACCACATGAGGTCAGGTAGTTCTTGATTTTGCTGTGGTTGTTCCTTTGTCATTTTCACTTCATAGTATCATCATGAACAGCTGACTTGGCCAGCTTTAGAAGGATTGAAATGTCCCCTGGAGTGGTGCATGGTGCTTACAATGTTTTTTTAAATTTTTTTTTTTTTGTAATTTCCATTTTTGGCGATACAGAAGTTAGTACTTTAATATACTTTGCATATTGTCATACATTGTTATTTTATGGGATAGTATTCTGGAGTAAATCTTCACTTAGGCAAAAGGTATTCATTGCACAAAAAAGTAGCTAGAATTGTGTGTGAGGTTCACACATGTACAGCTTATTGGCATCTGGAATATCAACCACAAGTTCACAGTACATTTATTCACTTATGACACTTGTTATTAACATTCCAAGTGATATAAGAATTACATATATGTTCACAGAAACAACAGTGGAAGGAAACATGATTTGCTTTACTCTTTAATCATTCTAACTTTGGCACAGAAAGTGGTGAGACAAAGTTGAGGCAATAAGCAGCTAGCTGGCACAGACAACATTGATATTGTTGTCACGTTTGCCTGCTTTATTTACTCATTGATTGTCCTTAGTGTCAACATACTGTGTTGCTACACTGGCTGAAAAATGGGGGGGGGGGGGGGGGGGGGGGTGGAAGTTCAGCTCTGACTAATGTAATTTAAATGATGTAGCTAACAGGTGCACATTTGCATTTCACAGTTCTTTACTTTCATTGTTCTCAAACCCCTCCCCCACTCCCCAATAATACACATCTATATAGCCAGTCCACTATTGGTTAACTTTGATAAGCCTCATTAATATGTTGCAAGCAAACATCAACATACTGCTATGATAGTTTACCGTTGAATATCTATGAGCAGTAAGAACCTAGCCACACAGTTCACAATTCTTGCAGAATACTGTGGTATGTATTGAACAGACACTGTCATTGCTTTAACACACAGCCTATTTGTCTTCCACTTATTCCACCATTAAGTTGATGCATTGTCGTTGACCTAACCAGCACGGGTTTCTCGTCTGAAAATCAGCCATGGACTGACTGTCTCAAGACCAAAAATTGGACCTTGTATATCATCACAATAAGAGGCACTGAAACTATACATTGTTCGATATTTAAGTTACAGAAATTACAAGTGAAACATACTTCATTCAATTAAGTGCATATACAGAAAAATTCCGTCTTTTTAACAGGTTGTTCCACTACAAGGGTTAGGCTGTATTATTTGTTTAAATCATGAAATTAACAGATGTAGTTAAGCAAACAATACTTTTGACAAAACTGCTAATTACTTTTGAACAGAGCCAAATAAATACTTAAAGAATACCAGTGTTTTGTCTTCCAAATGTTTATAATTAGTACAGAATTTAAATTTGTTTATAAGTCAAAATTAGAATTTAAGTTATGAAACAAATACTGATTTCACCCTATAACAAAAGATAGTAACTGAGAGCAGTCAAAATAAATTATGAAATCAATTACATGCATAAAACTAAGCACAACATTAGGTATGGTGGTATATTCTTTAAGATTGAGGGCCAAGCTTTCTCTTTTATGAAAATGCAGATTATTCTCATGTATGTTAATGGCAATTAGCCAAAAATGTAGAAAATGAATTTATGGAGGCATATGGCAAAACAAGAGGGGAAGAAAAAAGATCCCAGCTTGCTTTGTCACATCACCCCCTCATTGGATTGACCAGACAAATATTGCTAATAGCTAACTGGGCAATTCAGTAACCACAAGTGGGGCCAGAAATTGTGTTTAACAACTTACATACAAGAAAATTTTACATATGAAATCTTATCAAAACTACAGTACATATGTTTTTTAAATTCCTACTTATATGAAATGACCATATGAAAAACCTCATGCAAAATATTTACATAGCGTGTTTTGTGCAATTGCTCAAAATTATCCACAAGTTATACTTTTACTAAAAATTAAACATCTTCATCATAAGAGATGACCTTTTTGGATAAACAAGGATTACATTTTAAGATACATATCACTTTATACAAGTCCTGTCATGCTTAAAAAAAATAAATCCTCATGCCTGGCAAAAAGTTAAATTACACTGCGCATTGCAGTTCACTTTTTACACAGAAAATTTCACTTGCTCAATGTTTAGTATTTTTCACAAGCACTTTTACTCTTTTAATGAGGTTTAATACACTTTCTCAAAAAGTTGTCCTTGCCTTCAACAGGTCGTAGTGGCAGTTAGTAAGGAAATGCACTGCTATTAGTTCCCTTGGAGGTGGTTCTCCTTCACCACCGTACATGAAAAAATTAGACAATATACTCTACTTTAGTACACTTACTTTTACTTCTAACTAAGTATAAGGAAAAAATGTTTAACATTAATGGCAAATAATGGTCATTACTTCATAAATAAATACATTACATAGTCCTCATGATATCACAGCAATTAGCACTAAAATTGACTATAGTACGAAACATGGGGACTAGTAAAAATTTGAAATCAAGTGCACGTTACACTACAAAACCTTACTCTAAGTCATAACTGTCTGAAACTGGTTAAACATGAAAGATTTGTGTCTCTTTCACATTTGCAAAATAGCGAAAACTCAAGATGTACACAAGCAAAGATTTACAAATAAATTACAATATGAAAAAAGAAGAGTGTCACCATCACTTAACGTAATTACTATTCAACTCAAAATCAAGGGGATGTAAATTGTACCAAACCATTGCCCCACGTCTCTACTCAACTCTGAGCACTACTCTCATTCAACCAGAAAATTAAATCCTCACAAAATCACAAAATGTTACCAAAGAGTTGACCTGTCAGAAGCACGTGCATCAGTCTAGAATCACAGTTATCAGTTAATCAGCAAAATTACCTTTCTTCATTCCAGTATTACGACTTTAAGTTCATAATTCCTTAGTACACAAATAGGAGTTCTGACATAACCTATAGATCCAATAATGCAGCATTATATGACTTGTATGTCACTAAAATATTGTCCTTTCTGTTAAATTCTCATTCCCAGCTGCAGTGTCATGAATTGCACAATATATGCAGTACCCAACATTGCCTAGTTCACAAATAGATCATCAAGTTAGTTACACCACAATTGTTTTGTATACGGTTAGATTTTTTATTCATCATGTCTGTCAGCACCATTATTTTACTTATATTTCTTACCTCATTAGGTAGTCGAGTGCATTCTCAAAAAATATCCCTACTGCAGTGACAGGCTCCCTAACCATTAAGATCCTATCATTATTCATTATTTTATTATTTTCTTATTGCTTCATTAACTAGTAAATAAATACCGCTCTGCTTATCCAATGTAAAATTGATTCTACTGAAAAACACCCCTCATTAACAGATCCTTATGCGAAGTCAAACTTAACTCTCATTACTAATCAGACAATATTATTGCTTAGAAAAACTATTATTTCACTGCATTCTATAAAATTGCTTGAGATTCTAGCCTGAAGGGCAATATGCATACAAATCTTGCTTATTCTTTCCACACACATTATTCCAGGCAACTATGTTTTAAGTTGTAATTTCTTAATGTTAAGCAAGGTTGTGCCACGACACACTTCTGTAGGTAGATAGTTATCTCAATATACTGACTGCACTGACCAGAAACGCTTCTATGAGAGTAATCCCAAAAGTATGGACTCCTTTTTTATGAGTACATAGACCTGTTTATTTCTACAATGGTTTACATCAGTTTACAGCTTGAACATTTAGCTATTTTTTGACATTATCACCATTTCTGTCAATGCATTTTTGTAGATGCTGTGGCAGTTTTCGTATGCCCATGTCATACCAGCTCAGCACCATGCTGTTCAGAAAGTTCTGAATCTCTTCTTTCACCTCATCATTGAAGCTGAATCGATGGGACCACAATTAATGCTGACACGTACCGTGAGACTCTGAAAAAACTCAAACAGACAATTCAGAACCAGAGAAGAGGAATGTTGGGCAAGGGCATACACATTCTCCATGACAACGCTTGCCCACACATCGCTCGGCAAAGCGTTGCTCTCCTGCAACAGTTTCAGTGGAATATAATGACCCACCCCATATTCCTGACTTGGTGCCCAGTGACTATCACCTGTTCTCTAGGTTAAAAGAACAATTGGCCTGAAAGTGATTCAGCTCTGATGACGAGGTGAAAGAAGAGGTTCATAACTTTCTGAACAGCACGGCAGTGAGCTAGTATGGCATGGGCATACAGAAACTGCCACAGTGTCTACAAAAATGCATCAACAGAAATGGTGATTTTGTCAAAAAAATTGCTAAATGTTCAAGCTGTAAACTGATGTAAACAATTGTATAAATAAACAGGTCTATGTACGTATAAAAAAATAGGAGACCTTACTTTTGGGATTACCCTCATATTATACTACAATTAATGTTAATAACTTGGTATCCAAGATGGTTTTTTTATACTGCATATTACCTCTGCTGCTGCACCAAATTATCCTAACTTCATACATGATGATGATGATAATTTATGGTGGAGGGAGCTAAACAGCTAGGTCATTAGTGCCCTTGCATTAATGTTATACCAAAGAAGATTTTCAAAATCTATGTAGAGAGATCAATAAACTGGTAAACTAAATTTGATCCCAGCAAAGGAAACATAAAGCAACCCCAAAAAGGTGAGGTTCAGAAAAGCCCTTAATAAAAAAATAAAAAATAAAAAAAAAAATAAAAAAAAACACACCATGAGACACAGCGGGAAATCTAAATAAAATCATGGATAAAATACGTGTAAAGATGCTGTTAAAAAAGGGAAAAATAACCGTGGCTGTAGACGACTTACAAATAATATGTGACCCAGTGACTCTGTGACACATTAATAAGATCTCACACCAAGTGTTTTGGGAAGAATTCCAGACACTACACATAAGACATGAACAACACTCACCTTGTTATCAGTTAAAATAAAGGGAAGATCCTGTGGGAGACCCAGTTTAACCCTCTGGTTGTCATATAAAACACACTCAGTTAAAAGATGTCGTACTGACAGCTGTATCCTGCATCTCTGACATACCGGGGGCTCCTCCCAACCTAAGAGGAAGCCATGTGTCAATAGACAATGTCCCACTGTCAGCCAAGTAAGGGATACTTCTACACACCATTGCAAGCAGAGGGAGGTGATCCATGGTCACACTAAAGTCTTGATGGAACATAGTTTATTGTCCCTCACTTACAGCCACTGGGACTCCCACCAACATATGCCCTTCCTGGTCACAAATGAAGTGACAGCCCACAGAGGGACTGAGCAGCGAGCAGGAGGAGGAAGGGAGCAAGCCTCCTTGGCAGCAGCACCAGTGAGTTTGTTTCCCTGGATGCCTACGTGCCCTGGAACCCAGCTAAAAATGACTTGTTTCACCTTTGCAAGAGAAGGAGAGCGTCCTGCACTTGTTGCACCATCCAATCTGCTAGGTACATCTGTCCAACAGCCAGAAGGGCTCTTTGAGAATCAGAGCAGATGATAATTTTTTTGCCATGACACCATCTCTGCTCTATTGCCCTCAGGATGTCAAAAAGTTCCACGTAATAAATTGAAAACTGCTCTGGGAGCCCTATCAAGAGGACAAAGTCAGGGAACAAGACAAAACAACCGAAAACATCTCCCTGCTTAGAACCATCCATGTAGATGGTAATAAAATCTGGGTGGCTACATAAAATTTCATTAAATTTAATTTTAAAAACATGGTCTGGAACTGCAATGCTTCTTGTAATCAGTTATGAAAACAACCTAGGCCTTGGCAGTAGCCAGGGGGAGATCCTACTCCACCCCTGGCTTTGGACCTGAATGTCCCCCACCTGTAATAACTCAAGGCTCTCCCTTGCACAGATTCCAAATGAACATGTTGCTTGTGGTTGATGATTGACCAGTCATCCAGTGGCTGCTGAACAACATAACTGGATGCTGGCAATGTAGGAATGGACAATGTCCTTTATGATTGGCATACCACGAGGAGAAGACTACGAATAGACAGCGGAGGCTCACCAGCTTCAGCACACAAACTAACAACAGGGTTTGTGTGATAGGCCCCTGTTGACAGCCTAATACCCTTGTGGTGAACTGCATCCTGCATTTTAAGGTATGAAGGTCTTGCTGACCCATAAATCTGGCTTACATATTCAGGCCGGAGTCACACAGAGGCCTTATAAAGATGCAGTAGACGTGCTCTGTCAGCTCCCCAAGACCTATAACTGACACATTTAAGGATGTTTAAGGCCTTGAGACATCTCAGTTTCAGTTCTTTAAGGTGTGGCAACCATGTTAACTTCTGGTCAAAGATAGGACCCACTTCACCTTTTCCATGAAAGTGGGAACAGTGTCCCCCAGTTTTAAAACAGGGAAATTAAACAGACAGTGGGAATGATTAAAATTAACACAAACTGTTTTCTCTAATGAGAATTTAAAACCTGTGGTGCAACACCATTCCTCCAACCACCTGATCGTCAGTTGCAATTGCCGAGTAACTGTGGTGAGGCTGGAGGATGCCAAGAAGATGGAGAAGTCATCCACAAACAAGGAACATAGTACTGGACATCGCATTGTGGTTGTAATACTATTGATTGTGATGTTGAAAGCTGTCACACTTAAAACACTCCCTTGAGGGACACCATTCTCCTGCTTAAAATGGTCAGACAGGACATTCCCAACCCTGTATGTAAAATATCAGTCCAAGAGGAATGACGGTATGAAGGTCATAGACGTCCACGGAATCCCCACTGATGGAGCTGCAACAAAATATTATGCCTCCAGGTAATGTCATAGGCCTTTCCCAAATCAAAGAAAACACCAATAAGGTGTTGCTTATGAAGGAAAACTTGTTGAATGGCAGCTTCTTGCAGGGTCAGGTTATTGAGAGTGGAGCGATAGCTTCTGAACCCACACTGGGAATGGCTGAGTAGGGACCTGGTTTCCAGAACCCACACTAGGCACTGATTGACCATACACTCCAGTGTCTTTCCTGCACAGCTTGTCAAGCTAATACTATGATAACTATGAGGGTCTGTCTGATCCTTTCCTGATTTTAAAATTGGGATTAAAATAGATTCCTTCCATGAGTTGTGAAAGTCACAAGTTATCCAAATTTTGTTGAAGAGCTGAAGGAGGACTTCCTTTGACTGTCAGTCGAAGTGTTGCAACATGCTGTAGGTTATCAGGTCATTTCCAGGGATTGTATCACAAGCAACTGACAATGCAGAAGTCAGCTACCACAGAGAGAAAGGCTGGTTGTATTCTTCCATGTTGGTGGAATGGAAATCAAGATCAGCCTTCTCCTGTGCCTCCCAATATTGATGGAAGGTGGGATCCTGGCTGGAATCAGCTGTGATGGGTTTATATGATTCAGCCATTGTATGAACTATATCCATTGTTGATGTTACAAGAGACCCCTGTATTCATACAGCTGCTATTGGCAGTCGTGAGTTGAGGTCCCGCTGATGGATTCCCATACTTTACATCCAGGTGTTGACCTATTGATGGAGTTTAGGAACTCTTGCCAAGACCTCTGCTTACTCTGTTGAATTATTCTCCTCGCCTTTGCATGCACCATTCAAAAATATGCAAGATTCTCATCTTTAGGGCATCAACTGAATCTGCCCATTGCTGTCCTCCTGCACCTGATTGCAAAATGACATTCATCGTTCCACCAATGGGCAGGTTGCTTCCTAGGTGTTTCCATAGACTTTGGGATGGATGCATTAGTGACATGGTGAATCACAGCTGTAATGTGATCCACCAGTCCTGGATGCCATCACATTGCTCTAAAACAGCTAACTGCCTGTAAAGCGTCCAGTTAGCCTTTTTGAACAACCATCTTGGTGGCTTTCTTTCAGGCTGTGCTTCATCAGGCAGATGGATCCAGATAGTGAAATTGTCACTACGATGAAGGTCATCATCCACTGCCCACTGAGCAGTGTCCCCAAGAGCAGGCTAGCAAAAGGAGAGGTCTGTGGTGGTAGACAACCTGTAACAGTGCTAAAATGTGTAGCTCGACCTATGTTCAAAAGTATGAGATCTGTTGTGTGTAGTAGATCCTCAAGTGCCTGTCCATTCGAGAAAGTGGTGTGAGAATCCCATAGTGCACTGTGTGCATTGAAGTCCCCCAAAAGGAGGAGGGGGCGGGGGAGTTCATCAAGAAGATGAGTGAGGACCCCACTGTCAAAAGGCTCTTGAGGTGGTAGGTATAAAGAGCACACAATGAAGTCAACATGGGCCACTATCCGAACAGCAACCGCTTGTAGTGTTGTTGTTAAGGGAATAGGTAAGGAGTGAAAAGTGTCCTTTATGAACACTGCAACCACACCTTTTGCCATATCACCAGTAAGGTTGTCTTTTCTGAAAAGGTAATAGTCTACAAATACAGGTGTGTCAGTCTCTTTAAAATGAGTCTCTCGAAGGCAAAGGCAAAAGGGTCTCTCCTGTACAAGAAGTCTCAGTTCCTCCAGATGAGTGCTATATCCATTGATGTTCCATTGTAGTATGTGGGCATGTCATCAATGTGGTCTTGATTTACCCCTGTCTTTGTGCTGAGATGGTGAGGTGCTCGTAGAGTGAGGCAGAGTGGTGGGGCTGACTAGGTCTGGTGATGAGGCATCAAAAACCATTATGTCCTCACCGGCAGTCACTCATGCCAGAGTGATGTCTGATGGCACCCAGGTCAGCTTTCCACCTGAATGTTGAGTTCCTTTCCCCACTCCCTTTCCCAGCAAGGATGATGCAGAAGGGGGGCGGTGAGAGCCACCTTTCTTTGAAGATAGTTGGCATTGAGAAGCACTGTGCTTTTGGGATGCCTTTGAGCTGCATGCTGCAGAAGCATTACTGGTTTCTTCCATTGTAGCTGCCTGAATTGCTATCTCTTTCACTTGGCTTTGGCACACGCAGCTGCAAGTACAGGTACTAATGGTAGATAATGGTACACTGGACGTCGTATGAGTTGAAGTGTTGACCTTAATAGCAGTTTTCTGCACCAAGGAAGCATAAAGAGGGGCAAAGACAGGGGGTTTCATTACCTGATAGTCCTTCTTGGCTTCTGCATAGGTGATCCGTTTGGTCACTTTTATTTCCTGAATTTTGCATTCCTCTGCAAAAACAGGGAAGGCTCAGCTCCAAACTGGGTGGCTCCCAGAGCAGTTAATGCAGACTGCTGGAGACAACGGACAGTCAGTCCCAGCTTCATGGGCTGCCTTTCCACACTTTCCACAAGTTGCTTTGCCTTTGCAACTTAGATTTTTATGGCCAAAACTCTGGCATTTGAAGCATCACATAAGGTATGTAGGGTTGAACCCTAAGTCAGAGGAAAACTGCCAGTATGTTTTCAGGTAGTGTTGGAGAGTTGAAGGTTACAATAAAAGTGGCAGTCTTCTTAGTCTCTCCATTGGCCTCGTGTGTCCTTCGTTCCACATCTATGATCTGCTGAGGTACCCATTCTTGTTTCAGTCCAGCAGTGTCTATGTTCATAATATCATGGCAGGTTACCACACCTTTGCTGGAGTTAAGGGAGCCATGCAGCTCAACAATGATGTCATACTCACCCAATTTCTGTGATCTCATAAGAAGTTCCACCTGCTTTGCCCAGTTAGTCTTGACAAGCAAGAAACCATTTCACATCTACTTAATAGACTTTCAGGTACTAGCTAGCCCTTCTAAGCCTTTATGGATATAGAAGGGGACACTTTTTCAAATGTTGCCTCCATCCTCTTGATCACTACAAAGATATTGTGATTCATGATGTCTTGAGCCACGTTACTGATAACATGTTGAATATCAGGAGGCCTAGCCTCCCTCATTCTTTTTGATGAATGGGTTTGAGAACTCCCAGGTGACACACCTTTCCCTCTGGGAGGAGAAGATTTCGAGGGTTCCATCTTGGTCCCACGAGTAGCTGGTGAAGTAAGGGTCCACTCATACGGAGCCCCACATTCCTGAATAAGCCTTGTACAACTGAGTTGAGCTAGGTTCTCCAGAGGTTGTCCGCTAACAACTGTTCCACCTGAACAGCCATGCATCTCATCAGCATGTAGCACACTTTGAGATTGAGGTTTTTTTTTATAGAAGTTTTTTTCCATCCTCGCGATCCAGGCAGTCAAGCCAAGATCCCCATTCCCTGAGACACACAATGTTCCACCACTGTGCAGCACGGTGGTTGCTGAAGCATGCCCAGAGCTTATGGTGGCAGGGGACTGGTGGCTCTTACCAGCCCCCAGCTCAGGAACCCCAGTGTCACTAAGCCCGTACTCAGCAAACAAATGCTGAGCCCCTGAGGGCTTCACACATGAGCTGATTACCTCAGATGTTATAGTTTTCAGATAATCTGCACCGTCTCCTTCACCTATGCTGACAACTTTCATTTTCTGTTTACCTTAGCTCACTGTTTGGCATAAATACTTTAACCATGGAACCAATTTATTTTCTTCCATCCTCTTGTGATTCCATAACTTATCAGTAACAACATAATATGTATGTAGGTAACACTGGAGAAAACTTTTTAAAAATATTCCTATACTAAAGTATCCTACTGTACAAAATCACATGAAAGTCAAAGATAGAATGTTTCTGATTCACTTATAAACTACAGATAGGATAGGAGAAGAGTTTGACTGCCTCAGGAAACATGAAAAATGAGACAGACAACTGGGGTAAGCATTATCACCACATAATGAATCCACCTACTTGCTCATAGGTCTTACTTCTGGTTCAATGCACATTATAGTAAGTTACTCCTCTCCTTTTATGGGATAAGCATTGTTACCCATACTATCATTCAATATGTCACTAGAATTATAATTTATACTTGTCTTACTGCTATCTACATTAAACTTATCTGTGATTACAGCATATTTATATATAAGTGGTACTTCATCACTACCTGCTCTAGTGTGAGCTAAAACTGGTGTATTACCTAGTTTAAATGGTTTGATCCGGAATTAAAATCATCTCCTATATTTCTGTAATTGAATTTCTCCTACCATTTCCGTGCCCATTCTGGCTACCCTCCACCCAACCACTCCTTGAATTTCTACTGTAATTAGTCCTGTTCATCATATTTACCTGAAATTCTCTCCCTGCTTGATTATTATCATCAAAAGTCCTCCTACAATCTTCCACTGAGGACTTTACCCTCTCCACTTTATCAACATAATTCAAGACGTCACTAATATTACCCCTATGGGCAGGTACAAGCAATTCTCTAACTTCCTGAGGCAACTTACTTTCTAAACCCATAATTATTGATTCACTATCTAGCTCTTTGTCAAAATATTTCTGTTTGTTTATCCAAAGCTGACAGAAACCTTTCACAGTACCCTTCCTAGAGTCAAATCCCTCCTCCCCAAAATTCACTAAAAATTCTCTGCTGCTTCTCTTTTGATCAATATTGATCTAAAAATGCTTTCTCAAAGCTTTACGATGAGGTATAGCTATCATCTATCTGAGCTGCCCATCCATAAGCATCTCCATTCAAAAAACCTCTCACAAATGACATTTTCTCTTTGTCATTCCATCTTTCAGGCAAATCATTAAATTCCCTAATGAAATCCAGTGGATACACTTCCCATATTGTTCAAAATTATTAAATTCCTTACAGCTGATAAATGAGGGACTGTTTGAAACACGACATACTCTCCATATCTCTACTCTACATATCTCTACTCTCCATATCTCTACTCTACATATCTCTTCCACCTTTTTCTCCATTTCAGCTAATTTTGAATCTACATTTTTATTTACTTTTCCCAGTTTTTCATCTATCACTACTGCACACTTGGTTTCTACCTCTGCCTCTACATTTTAATCTGATCGATTTGGTTCTGAAGTTTAACCCTATTTCCAGCACAAAATTTCCTGGCAGCTTTGGCTTCATCTTGACACTGTTTTTTGGAAGCCTCTGCCTTCCTAATACAGTCATCACTAAGCTTCTTTCTCTCTTCTACACATTTACTACTCATTAGTGTTAATGTCTCATTAGTATTATGTACTACCTTATTTACCTTTTCATCACAATCTTTAACTGCTGCCTCAACCTTCTTATGTAATTCTGTAAGATTAGAGTTGACTACCTTAATTTCTTTTTAAATTTCTCTCTTTAGTTCATCCTTTAAGCTAGTCATGTCTTGTTTCATACACATACTACTCATAATTTGCCTTAACATCACTTCCAATTTTCTGTCTGCCATAATCTGTTGGCCTTGCTGACTTTCGTTACTAGATTCCTCCCACTAAACATAAATGATTTCATTTGCTTCAGTACTGTTTTCGTCCATTTTGCTTACATCATCATAAAATGTAGATGGCACTTTTGTCACTACATTCATGTCTGATTTATAACCATCATCTACAGAACCAGTCCCCTGTTGTCCATGCTCTCATGCTGTCTTTTTAGTTAAGGCCACTCCTTACCTGTCACTTAATATAAAATGGCTTTTGTTATGAAACCACCTTATTCTTATTCACTCGTCTCCTGCTGCTGCTGCTTTGGTTGTCATCTCGATTCATCGTCTGCATGGCTGCTGCAGGTTGTAATTTTCACAGTGAAGTGTGTTGTATCTCCTGGTCGGCTGCATCCAACAGCTGTTCCTGTACCCAATGGCTGCTTCCATAGAACCCATTCAATGATTGGCTGCTGTCCTACTGTGACCATGAAACCCAAGTGCTGATTGACTGTTGCACTTCCTTCGTCAAGGTCATAGCACTGTACACCGCTCATGAGTTCACTGTTCACAGTTTGCAAACCCTAGTTTATTGTGCCCACATAAAATAGTCCTCACATGCAAGGGCACAATATGTGACATTTGCCTGCTTTATTTCCTTGTTGATTGTCCACAGTGTTGACGTACTGCATTGCTATACTGGCTGAAAAATGGGGGGTGGAAGTTCAACACTGACTACTTTAAATGATGTAGCCAACAGAAGCACATTTCCATTTCACAGTTCTTTACTTTCAGTGTTCATCCCCCCCCCCCCCCCCCCCCCCAATAGGTTGCAAGCAAACATCAACATACTGTTACAATAGTTTACTGTTGCATATCTATGAGCAGTAAAAACCGAGCCACACAGTTCACAATTCTTGCAGAATGCTGTGGTATGTATTGAACAGACACTGTCATTGTTTTAACACACAGCCTATTTGTCTTACACTTATTCCACTGTTAAGTTGATGCACTGTTGTTGACCTAACCAGCATGGGTTTCTCGTCTGAAAATCAGCCATGAACTGACTGCCCAAGACCAAAAATTGGGCCTTTATGTATCATAACAATAATAGGCACTGAAACCATACATTGCTCAATGTTTAAGATACAGAAATTACAACTGAAACATACCTCATTCAATTAAGCGAATATACAGAAAAATTCCATCTTTTAAACAGTTTCTTCTAGTACAGGGGTTAAGCTGTATTATTAATTAGTACAAAATTTATATTTGTTTATAAGTTAACAGTAGAATTCAGGTTACGAAACAAATATTTATTTCACCCAATAAGAAAAGATATTAACTAGGAATAGTCAAAATAAATTAAGAAATCAATTAAATGTATAAAACTAAGCACAAAACTAAGGCCCAAACTCTTGGCCTTTACAATTGTCTGCTTGTGTCTGTGTATGTGTGGATGGATATGTGTGTGTGTGAGAGTGTATACCTGTTCTTTTTTCCCCTTATGGTAAGTTTTTCCGCTCCCGGGATTGGAATGACTCCTTACCCTTTCCCATAAAACCCACATACTTACGTCTTTCCCTCTCCTTCCGTCTTTCCTGAAGAAGCAACCGTTGGTTGCGAAAGCTTGAATTTTGTGTGTATGTTTATGTTTGTTTGTGTGTCTATCGACCTGCCAGCACTTTTGTTTGGTAAGTCACATCATCTTTGTTTTTAAACTAAGTACAAAATTAGATCTGGTGGTATATTCTTTAAGACTGAGGGCCAAGCTTTCTCTTTTGTGAAAATGCAGATTATTCTAATTTATTTTAATGGTAATTAGCCATAAATGAAAAAAATGAATTTAAGGAGGCCAGTGGCAAAACAAGAGAGAGAGAAAAAAGATCCCAACTTTCATTGTCACATTGTTTCTAAGATGTCAGACATTGTCCTCCCTCAGAGCTAACTAAAAATATATACCGTGCACACAGAAAGCTATGTTGTTCTCAACAGCTATGCTGTAATGATGCTGGAGCCAACAGCATCTATGCTTTTGTAAATTGCATGACATGTATACAAAACTTCAGCCACATGGAGCCATTGCTTCACAGTACTAATTTTTATTTTAAAACTTTGATAAAAAGAAATTAATCAAATTAATCCCTATTTCTTTTTGGTTTTTCTGATATATTGACTGTTTAATTGTGCTAATTCCATGTTTCAGAAATTACCTACAATAATCTGGCAGAAAATATGTCTGAAAATTACGAGACAGTATTTCCAATTGCATTTGTTTATGAGCGGGATACGCCACACTCACTTGAAGTTAGTAGAGAGCTGAGAAAGTTTTATCTTCAAGATAAACCAATAACAAATGATTCTGAGATTGCACTTGGACAAGTAAGTAAGGCTCAAATACATATGACATGACTTACATAAAAAGTACTATAACGTATTGAGTGTGATGCCCTATACTCAGCTGTTTTTGTAACTCACCCTGTTTACTAGTGCCTTACACTGTGTATGTTCTTGTGAATCTTCCATCAACTATGTGCAATAATAATAGTTAAGAACAACAGTAACACATATATTTTTACAATATGAAATGCCAGGACAAACTTCAGAACATGTTTCTTGGCACAAAAAAGACAAAGACTCATCTCAACCAATACTGAGAAATGCATGACAGTGTTGATCTTTAACAAGACGAAATGCACCCTTTGCGAGAAGATCCACGTATTCCTTTTGTCAGAGAAAGTTCACTGAAGTTCCATAGCACTCCAGCTCAGCAAGCTTCAATGCTATGTTCATAAAATGAATGTTGTTATCCCTCTGTATTTCTGGCGTGTTGAGAGCTGGTAATATATTTAATAAATCAAATATGATCAAGACCATTTTCAGTCCAATCATCCCCATAAACTTGAAAAGCTGAATGGTGGCCATTTCCTCCGAGATAAATTTTGATGTGTAGAGGCAGTATCTACATCTACATCTAAATCTATACTCTGCAGACCATTGTGAGGTGCATGGCAGAGGGTACATCGAATTGTGCCAGTGTCAGGATTTCTTCCTGTTCCATTCATTTATGATCATTTGAATGTCTCTGTGCATGCAGTAATTATTCTAATCTTATCCTCAAGATACTTGTTCGAGCAATATATTGGTGGTTGTAGTATATCCCTCGAGTAATTAATCATTTAAAGCTGGTTCTTGAAACTTTGTTAATAGAGATTCTCAGGATAGTTTACATCTGTCTTTGATAGTCTGCCATTTAAGTTCCTTCAGTATCTCTGTGGCACTCTCTCGTGGATTAAAGAAACCTGTGACCATTCATTCTGACCTTCTCTGTATATGTTCAATATCTGCTGTTAGTCTTATCTGGTAGGGGCCCCACACATGTGAGCAATATTCTAGGATGGGTCACAAAAGTGATTTGTAAGTAATCTCCTTTGTAGACTAATTGCACTTCCTCAGTATTCTGTCAATAAACCAAGGTCTACCACCATCTTTACCCATAACTGAATCTATGCGATCATTCCATTTCACATTCCTGCAAAGTGTTATACCCAGGTACTTGTATGAGTTGGTTGACTCCAACAGTGTCTCATTGATATTATAGTCATAGGATACTACATTTTTTCATCTTGTGAAGTGCAAAATTTTACATTTCTAAACATTTAGAGCAATTTTCCAATCTCTGCACCATTTCGAAATGTTATCAATATCTGACTGAATGAGTATGCAGCTTCTCTCAAATAGAACTTTCTTATAGATAACTGCATCATCTAGAGAAAAAAAAACAGATTTTACTATTAATATTGTCTACAAGCCCATTAATATACAACATTAACAGCAAGTGACCCAACACACTTCCCTGGGGCACACTGGAAGTTACTTCTACATCTGACAATAACTCTCTATCCAAGATAACATGCTGTGTCCACCCTACTGAAACATCCTCAATCCAGTCACAAATTTCACTCAATATCACATATTATCATACTTTTGACAATAAGTGTAGGTGTGGTACTGACCTAAATGCTTTTCGGAAATAAAGAAACACTGCTTTCAGTATGTCATGTGGGAATAGTGCAAGTTGGGTTTCACATGATCAATGTTTTAGAAAACCATGATCATTGTGTTTGAAGTTCAAGGGAGAAGAAGGCACTACCTACATATGATTGATCAATTATTTTTAATCCATTAGTGAATATTTTAAATGCATGTTGCTAGGCATCCTGAATTTGTTGTTAACGCTTGACTTTTTAGTTTTGGAGAGCAGATGGATTTTGCTTGAATGGGTTACTTAGAAAAAGACTGACACAGATATAGCTTTCTGCCAGTAAGGCCTTCATCAAAATTAGATGACACACACACACATACACACTCATGCAAATGCAACTCACTCACACATAACTGCAGTCTAAGGCAACTGAGGCCACTGGCCGAGAGCTATATTTGTGACCGTCTTTTTGTTGTGGCTGTCACGACTCAGCATCTCCACTATATAGTGAGTAGGAACTTTCCTTTTCACAATATTGTTACATTCTGTTGTGGATTTTCCATTGTTTGATTTACTTAGAAAAAGGAATTCAGATGTTCTACTTAGCCCAGTAAAACTATAATTGTTTTGAAGAAACTCCTGTAATTTTTAATTAACTATCATTTTGCTACTGACACTTAGAGCTACCTATCTCCTCATCTTTTGCCTTCTGTTGCCTTCCTAGCTCCTCTTTGTCCCACATATCTAACACTGTATGTCTTTCCTCTGTACACACCCATCATTCCACGCAATCACTCATAAATAAACATCATCATTGTTGCCATGAGGACTGAGTTTAGATGTGTGTTTTAGAGAAAGAGCTAAATAAAAAGAGTGGTAGCTTGAAAGTTGGTGACATTTTCTGTGCTGTAACATTTGTTTGTAAGCCGTGCACCAATCAGCCAACCAGTTGCCTGTGAGGGCTTACTTGTCCTCATTTTTGTGTGTTATTTTAATTTGAAAATTTCTATCATCATTAAATTTTACTTCTGTTATTTTGTTGTTTTAGAATAGAAATTTTTAATTTATATTGTGGTCTATTTTCCTTTCTGTTACCCTTTTACAGGCATATTCTGATGCACTTATAATATTCCCTACGGACCGTGCTGCAAAGATAGTAGCTCAGCTGAGTTCAGCACCTGTGTACTATTACCACTTCACATATGCAGGCAGGTACAGCTGGTTGTACTCCCCAGGAACACAAACTCCATATGGTAAATACCTTGTTTCAATAAAATACAGCTGTAATGTACATATTATTTTTGGGTAGTCTTTGCAGCAAATTTTGATCCAAAGGTAATACAGCTAATAACTGAAGACTTTACAAGTCACTGGAATTTCTTTCACAGTTCTAAAATTAAACATAATATTATTCTCATGTGGTATATACCAGGCTTCAAACAGCTCTGCTTGGAAAACACATATGGCAATAAATAAATGCTCTAATGGCAGTACATATTCTTCTCAAATTATACTGAGAAATTTATACAGGGAAATTCTTACTCTCATTAAGGAACAGAACAACTCCCTCATTCATTTACATATTCTTCATGCCCTGCACAGTCCAGCATTCAGAGGAAACTTCAGGTTGTGTAACAAGTCTTTTTATTTATTCATAATGTGCCCATTTTATTACATCCTTGTTATCTACAGGACATCTCAAAATACAGACACTATAAAATTTTTCATATTTACATTCATGTACAAAATCTAGGCAAACATAAGTTGAAATATTACATGTAGCCAGGAAGCTTTCTAATCAACACATCTTGATGACTCTAATAAAATAAATAATATACTACTTAATTTTACATATTTACATTCATGTACAAAATCTGCTCACACAAAGGTTGTGATAGTACATGTAGTTTGGATGCTTTCTGATCAACACATCTTGATGACTCTAGGAAAATAAACAATATACTGCTTAATCAAACAATGGGAACTACAGATAGGAATGTCAACAATATAGGAAAAGACAGATTTGGCTCTGAGCACTATGGGACTTAACTTCTGAGGTCATCAGTCCCCTAGAACTTAGAACTACGTAAACCTAACTAATCTAAGGACATCACACACATTCATGCCCAAGGCAGGATTTGAACCTGTGACTGTAGCGGTCGCGCCTAGAACCGCTCGGCTACCATGGCCGGCAAAGACAGATTTCTACTTACTATAAAGAACACATGTGAGGTTGCAGACATACACAATTAAAAGACATTTACATAAAGCTTTTGGCCACAGCCTTCATCAGTAAAGAGAGACACACACCATTCACTCACACAAGCAGGCACTCATATGCACATACCGCTGCCGACTCCAGCCACTTGGACCAGAATAAGTGGCATTCCAATCTGTGCCACCAGAGATGGCAGTTTTGTGTGCATGAGATGTGCTTGCTTATGTGAATGAATGTGCGTTTTCTTTTTCTGATGAAGGCTGTGGCCAAAAGTTAAGGTGTAAGTGTCTTTTATTTGTGCCCGTCTGCAACTTAACGTTTATTTGTGCCTGACAGCAACTTAATGTGTCACCTTTATGGTAAGCAGCAATCTACTTCTTCCTTACATTGATGATACTGGAACCTGGAGTTTCCATTGTTTAACATTCTGATAATAATAAATTTTTATGTAGGGTGATGCAAATAGTGGAGATTTCCTAAGAGAGATTAATAAAGCTGTGTATGAACTTATTTTATTAATTAAAATAACTGGCTTTCCTTATGACAGCTGACTTTTCAAATGTAAAAAAAAAATGCAAAGAGTACTACCACTACAAAGAAGACAAAGATAAACAACTGCACTCACATAAATAGACTCTATGCACTAGTGGTCAGAATATGAGCATAAACAATAACAAGAACTGCAAACACATACAAATGCAGTTATGCAAAACCTTTCTAACATGGGGAGATTATGAAGGAGAACCTGCAGACATAAGCAATATTCCAGATATTTATCTTCACTATGCAGGGTTAAATCTGACTTTGGCACAGAAAGGGGTAAATTATGCTGCCACAAAAGTCTTTGGGCACCTACCAAACAGCATCAAAAGCCTGACAGATAGCCAACTAACATTTAAAAATAAATTAAAAGAATTTCTAGATGACAACTCCTTCTACTCATTGGCTGAATTTTTAGATATAAAGTAAGTAAAAAAAAAAAAAAAAAAAAAAAAAAAAAAAAAAAAAAAAAACCTTAATCATTAGTGTCATGCAATATTTTGTGTAATGTAATTTCTTGTACAGACATCTTTTATTAACCTGACACGTTCCACATCATTACGAAGTGTCGTATTCATGATCTATGGAACAAGTATTAATCTAATCTAATCTAATCTAATCTATTAATGCTGTAGAAGCTATTATTATGTTGGCAAATGCTGTAGAAGCTATTATTACATTGCCAAAAATTATGGTCTGGAAATGATTCACTTTGAGTTTTTTAGTCAGAGAGTAGCTGATTTCTAGAATGCTAGCCAACTTGATTATTGTTTTTGGAAGTTTGTTTGCATTATTTTAATGAAGTCAGTTTCTAATGACAGACACGTCAAACACATACATGAAAAAGCCTTTTACAGTTGGTTATGGATGTCTCATTGTTCTGATGTATTTAACATCGTACAAGTAACAACATTACTCTGTGTGTGTGTGTGTGTGTGTGTGTGTGTGTGTGTGTGTGTGTGTGTGTGTGTGTGTGCGTGAGTGAGTGAGTGAGTATTCAATGCAGAAAAATGTTTAATCAAAAGTCAATGAAATTTCCTACAGTTTTGTATGTTTCTTCATACCACAAATGAATCAGCTGCAGGTGAATGACTGAATCAAACGATGGAAAGGCCAGGTTGGAATACCAACAGTTATGAAAAGGATATATTGCTACTCACTGTACAGATGAAGCATTGTTTGCAGACAGGCACAATGAAAAGACAGTTACACAGAGAGCTTTCAGCTACAGACTTCTTCAGCAAAGAATGTAAACACACTACATGACACAAGTAGGCACACCTCACACACACATGACCTGTATCTACAGCCGCTCTAGCCAGACTGAAATTGAAGTGTTGAATGAAAGTAGCAGTTAGGGATTGGGAGGGAAGGGGAAGTGATATCAGAGTACAATGGGTGGGCAGAGAGAAGAGTACTGTCTAGTGGAGTGTGCAGGGACTAGAAGACTTCAGGGCAAGGCTGCCAAGGGCAGCATTGGGTGGCTGTGGAGGAAGGGGGGGAGGTGGGTGAAAATGGGCAGTGGAAAAGGAGAAGGGCAGTGAGGAGAAAGACTGGTGGGTGCTTTGTTAGGAAGCAGGGACAGTGAGGGTGAGGGAAGATGTTATAGGACAGAGGAAGTGGAAACTGTTAGGTGGAGGGTGTGGCAACTATGTTTTGTCATAGGTTGAGACCAGGACAATTTCAGGAACAGAGAATGTGTTCTGCAGTTCAGTGAAGGTGGTGGTGGAGAGGATCCAGATGGTCTAGATTTGTGAAACAGGCATTAAAATAAAGCATGTTATGTTCAACTGTATGTTGTTCCACAGGGTGGTCCACTTTGCTCTTGGCCACAGTTTGGCAGTGTCCATTTATCCTGGTACATAGCTGGTTGTTATTCATACCAATACAAAAATGTGTGCAATGATTGCAGCCCAGATGGTATATGACTTGGTTGCTCTCACAGGTGGCCTAGCCTCTGATGTAGCCTGTAACAGGACTGGAAAAGAAGTGCTGGATGGGTGGATTGGGCAGGTCTTACACGTAAGTCTACCACAGGGATATGATCCCTGTGGCAAGGAGCTGGGATTGGGAGCAACATAGGAATGGACTAGGATGATGTGGAGGTTGTGTGGGTGATGGAACACCACTTTTGGGGGGAAAGACCTCAGATACAACGTCCCTCATTTTAGGGCATGACGATAGGTAATCAAAGCCCTGATGAAGGATTTAGTTCAATTGTCCCATTCCTAGTTGTAGCAGGTGATGAAAGAGGTTGCTCCTCTGTAGCTGGTTCTTGGGGGTTGTGGGAGGATTAGGGATTTGTGGGAATGTGGTGTGGGAACTCTTTTTTTGTGAACTAGGTCTGGGGGACAGTGCCTGTCTGTGAAGGCCTTGTTGAGACTTCAGCATACTGGGCAATGAGGTCTTGTCACTCCAGGGACATCATTCCCAGGTGGCTGGCAGTATGGGAGAGACATTTTGGTGTGGAAGAAATGGCAATTGTCAAAATAAAGGTACTGTTGGTGGTGTGAGGCTTTAATGTGAACAAAGGTGCAGTCAGAGCCTCCAGAGAAGAGGAGGACAACATCCAGGAAGATGGCACACCAAGTTGAAGAAGACCAGGTAAAGCATATGGGAGAAAAGGTGTTGAGGTTGTGAAGGAATGAGGAAAAGTTGTCTCAGCCCTGAGCCCAGATCATGAAGATATCATCAGTGAACCTGAGCCAAACCAGGGCTTTGCAGTTTCGGGAATCTAGAAAGGCTTGCTCTATGGGGTCTGTAAAAAGGTTGTCATTGAAGGGTGTCATTCAGGTGTCCATTGTTACACTGTTCCCTTCAAATAGTCCCATGTTAGATGGTTATTGTGCCCCCACTGAAAGAATTTCATGAAATAGCTGTATGTTAGGATTAAGTTATAAGCGTATGAAGAATGAGGTAGTGTGTTTTGAGTCTGAAGGGCGTTGTGAGATGTAGTGTTCAAAATCAGCAAGACTATGGGTGTGAGGGATGTTGATGTATAGGGAAGTGGCATCAGCACTGACAAATAGGAATTCAGGAGCTGAAGAGACAGGGATGGTGGAGAGTTTGTGAAGGAAGTGGCTGGTATTTTTGACATTGGAGACTAGATTTTGGACAATTGGTTGCAGGTGCTGGTCAATGAGGGTGAAATTCTTTCAGTGGGGGCACAATAACCATCTAATATGGGACATCAAGGATTGCTGAGTTTGTGGATTTTGGGGAATATGTAGAAGGCAGGTGGGTGGGATGTCAAGGGGTATGGAGGGAAATGGATTCAGGTGAGAGGTTCTGGAAAGGGCCAAAGGCTTTAGGCAGGTATTGGATGTTATGTCAGATTAGGCAACAGGCAAAGGCTTTCTGCTAAGGAGTCACTGACTAGCTGGCAGAAGGCCTTTGCCAATTGTCTGACTCCTCCACCTACAATGACACAATTCTACAAGTCCAGCATAACCTCCAGTACCTATTGAACACTACCTCTCCCAATATCCTTCAGACTTCAAACCCTCTACCTCATTGCTCATACACTTTACTAACTTTATCGTCACTCATAACTACGTCTTCTTTGAAGGGAAGGTATACAAACAAATTCACAATGTAGCCATGGGCGCTTGTACGATACTGTACTATGACAACCTCTTTATGGGCCATCTGGAGGAAGTTCTCCTGGACTCCCAAAACCTCAAAGCTCATTGATGATATCTTCATGATCTGGGCTCATGGCTGAGACAACCTTTCCTCATTCCTTCACAACTTCAAACCTTCTGTCCCAGCTGCTGGACCGAGCGAGGTGGCGCAGTGGTTAGAACCTGGACTCGCATTCGGGAGGACAACGGTTCAATCCCACGTCCGGCCATCCTGATTTAGGTTTTCTGTGATTTCCCTAAATCACTCCAAGCAAATGCCAGGATGGTTCCTCTGAAAGGGCACGGCTGACTTCCTTCCCCATCCTTCCCTAATCCGATGAGACCGATGACGTCGCTGTCTGGTCTCCTTCCCCAAAACAACCCTCCCCCCCAACCCAGCTGCTGGTCTTCCTCAACCTAGTGTGCCACCTCCCTGCACATTAACCTTCTCTTCTTTGAAGGCTCGACCATGCCTCTGTCCACATTAAACCCACAAACCACCAACAGTACCTGTATTTTGACAGTTGCTATTCCTTCCACACCAAAAAATCTCTCCCATACTGCCTGGCCACCTGTGGATGTTGTATCTGCAGTGACAAGAACTCATTACTCAATATGTCGAAGGTCTCATCAAGGCCTTCACAGGCAGGCACTGTCCCACAGACCTAGTCTGCAAATAGAGTTTTCGTGCCATATTCACACACAGCCCTAATCCTCCCATCAACCCCAAGAACCACCCAACATCACCCTGGACTGGAACAACTGAACTAAATACTTTGTTAAGGCATTGTTATCTGTTGTAATTCCCTGAAATGAAGGACATCTTACCACGATCTTTCCCTAGAAACATGGTGTTCCATCACCCACACTGCCTCCACTACATCCTAGTCCATCCCTCTGCCACTTCCAATCCCAACCCATGGCTACAGTGATCATATTCCTGTGGTAAATCTAGGTGCAAAACCTACCCAGTCCACCCACCCAGCACTTCCTATTCCAGTCCTGTAACAAGCTTATACTGCCCCATCAGAGGCTGGGCCACCTGTGAAAGTGACCATGTCATGTAGCAGCCATGCTGCAATCATCTCTCAGCTGTTTATATTGGTGTGGCTACCAGTCAAATGTCCACCATGAAGAATGGTCATGCCAAAATGTGGCCAAGAGCAAATTGGACCACCCTGTTGCATAGCAAGCAGTCGAACATAAAATGTTTGGTTTTAATGGCTGCTTCACAACCCTAGGCCATCTGGATCCTCTTCTCCCCCATAAGCTTTTCTGAACTGTGCAAATGGGGGTTACCTTTACAACACATTCTCTGCTCCCGAGATTATCACAGTCTCAACCTAAGATAGCTTGCTGTCCCACATCCTCTAGCGAACAGTTTCTGCCTCCTCTGTCCTACACTATCCTCCAAATTCATGTCCCATATCCTCCTTGTGCTTACTCTCTGGCAACACCCAATTTCTCTTTTCTCCTTTCTGCTCGTCTTCTTTACCAATTCTCCTCCTAGTCCCTCCCCTCCACCACAGCCTCCCCACTCTGCCTCTAGCAGTGTTGTCATGTCACCTTCTAGTCCCTGCATGCTCACCCAGACAGTGTTCTTCTCTCCCTCCCCCCTCCGCTCATATTCTGTTATCCCTCCCCATGCCCTGCTCATGCCCCGATTGCTGTGTTTGGTCAACTCAACAGTTGCAGTCAAGCTATAACATCAGCAGATAGTGGTTATTGTGCGTGAGGTTTGAGGTTGTTTGCTTGTGTGAATGTGTGTGTGTGTTTTCCCTTTTTTTTTGCTGAAGAAAGAAGGCTTCAGCTGAAAGCTTAGTATGTAACATATTTTCATTGTGCCTGCCTGCAACTCACTATGTTGTCTTTATCATGAATAGTAATCTATTCTTCTCATAACTGTTGAATAGTTGACTATTAGTTTTCATTTTTCAGCTTTAAAATATAAGATACAGGTGTGTTACTAGTGTATGTAACTGGTTTATTTTTCATCTGTGACTTGTGAATAATATGAAATCCTCTAAAAATGTTGCTGATAAACTATATACCTATCATGTCACTGGCAGAAAGATCCAAAGAACATTATCAAGGAAAATGAGAAAAGGAAAAAGAATGAAGTTTTACAACAAGATGGCTGTTTCAGTTTTTCCATGTGGCTCAGAGGAATTTTAGCTGAGTACTAAATACCTAAATAAGATACATGGATAGGAAATGAGATTCCTGAGATTCGTAGAAAGCTACACAAGAGTTTAGAGAGTTGAGAAGAGTAGCAAAGAGATACAAATAGACTGAAGATTTGTCTGGGTGTGTGGCAAGAATGAATTGCTCAGATAGTGGCCATTTCCTATAAGAGGGGGAAAAATCTGGATTTGAAAACTGTAATTCTAGTTCATCACACAGTCTTAATGTTAAAAAGTTTTTATGTGATGTTTTTACTTTTTCTAGTGGCTTTGTTTTGGATAATTGAGCAAAGAGCTGCACTTTAATTTTCAGTGGTAATAGTCCACATTCTCAACTGATTCCAGTTGGCATCTTTAGTTTTGATGTTCTTAAAGATCTGCTTTTCCCTACCATCACAAGATTTTGCCCCTTGATCTTTTCCAACATTCTGATCAAAGAATACACTCCTGGAAACGGAAAAAAGAACACATTGACACCGGTGTGTCAGACCCACCATACTTGCTCCGGACACTGCGAGAGGGCTGTACAAGCAATGATCACACGCACGGCACAGCGGACACACCAGGAACCGCAGTGTTGGCCGTCGAATGGCGCTAGCTGCGCAGCATTTGTGCACCGCCGCCATCAGTGTCAGCCAGTTTGCCGTGGCATACGGAGCTCCATCGCAGTCTTTAACACTGGTAGCATGCCGCGACAGCGTGGACGTGAACCGTATGTACAGTTGACGGACTTTGAGCGAGGGCGTATAGTGGGCATGCGGGAGGCCGGGTGGACGTACCGCCGAATTGCTCAACACGTGGGACATGAGGTCTCCACAGTACATCGATGTTGTCGCCAGTGGTCCGCGGAAGGTGCACGTGCCCGTCGACCTGGGACCGGATCGCAGCAACACACGGATGCACGCCAAGACCGTAGGATCCTACGCAGTGCCGTAGGGGACCGCACCACCACTTCCCAGCAAATTAGGGACACTGTTGCTCCTGGGGTATCGGCGAGGACCATTCGCAACCGTCTCCATGAAGCTGGGCTACGGTCCCGCACACCATTAGGCCATCTTCCACTCACGCCCCAACATCGTGCAGCCCTCCTCCAGTGGTGTCACGACAGGCATGAATGGAGGGACGAATGGAGATGTGTCGTCTTCAGCGATGAGAGTCGCTTCTGCCTTGGTGCCAATGATGGTCGTATGCGTGTTTGGCGCCGTGCAGGTGAGCGCCACAATCAGGACTGCATACGACCGAGGCATACAGGGCCAACACCCTGCATCATGGTGTGGGGAGCGATCTCCTACACTGGCCGTACACCTCTGGTGATCGTCGAGGGGACACTGAATAGTGCATGGTACATCCAAACCGTCATCGAACCCATCGTTCTACCATTCCTAGACCGGCAAGGGAACTTGCTGTTCCAACAGGACAATGCATGTCCGCATGTATCCCGTGCCACCCAACGTGCTCTAGAAGGTGTAAGTCAACTACCCTGGCCAGCAAGATCTCCGGATCTGTCCCATTGAGCATGTTTGGGACTGGATGAAGCGTCGTCTCACGCGGTCTGCACGTCCAGCACGAACGCTGGTCCAACTGAGGCGCCAGGTGGAAATGGCATGGCAAGCCGTTCCACAGGACTACATCCAGCATCTCTACGATCGTATCCATGGGAGAATAGCAGCCTGCATTGCTGCGAAAGGTGGATATACACTGTACTAGTGCCGACATTGTGCATGCTCTGTTGCCTGTGTGTATGTGCCTGTGGTTCTGTCAGTGTGATCATGTGATGTATCTGACCCCAGGAATGTGTCAATAAAGTTTCCCCTTCCTGGGACAATGAATTCACGTTGTTTATATTTCAATTTCCAGGAGTGTACACAAAAGATCTTTTGTAGGGGGTGGGACCATACCATTGTAGTTGTTTTTCTTCAAGAATTCCAACAAGATTTTTTCCATTCATAGATGTTCTCAGTCATTATGTTATTCATTTTTATCTTTTGTAGGGAATAAAAAGGGGGGAATGCCACCTAGATGGTCCACTCCACACATAGGTACGAAATGTTTTGTGTAGGTGATCTTGGAAACATATGGAACTGTTCTGTCCCAAAGTATCTGACATGGTTCCATATTTTAGAGTTTGGAGGCTTTTTATAGTCTGTTACCAATCTCTTCGAGGATGGTGTTATCCAAGGAGACAATATTACCTAAACAATGGAAGTTAGCCTTGATCTTATTTTTAATTTTAGGTTCATAGGTGGTGTATAGGAAAATTTCTATTCAATGCTAGACTGATTTTCTTGGGATTTCTATTTTTGAGACCCATAGCCATAATTTTTTCTTGCCAGAGGTCTAGATTATCTAGTACGACCACTTGTGTCTCATCTCGTATCAAAACATCATCAATGGATTCATTAGCTCTGTATGATGGAGCCTTTCTTTTTGCTGCTTTTAAAATTTAATCTGTTATGTTGCTGAATAGGAATGGTGAACTACAACTCTTCGCTTCAGACCAGTCTGATCTCTGTTCTGTAACTGTACTCCAGAGTACTTCTCAGGAGAACGAGTAGTGTTTTTTTTTTTTCAAAATAGCTTCTTTTCTCCTAAAGTACATATATAACTAATATAAAAGTATGTCACATAGATTTGTAAGCCACATGACAGCGTAGTTACACCTCTGTATCACACTTCTTACTGTCACAATACAAGAGAAGGAAAGTTGCCACTCACCATATAGCAGAGATGCTGAGTCATGATAGACACAATAAAAAGATTTACACAATCATAGCTTTCGGCCATTAAGGCCTTTGTCAGCAGTATACACACATACACACGAGCACACACACACACTCACTCAAGCGCAACCTGCAGTGTGCTTTCAAAATTCTAAACTTTCATATGTATACTGTTTTCTATGACTTTGATTTAATGGAATCTATGGTATTGATATGGGTCTATAATTGTTTGGCATTTCTGTTTCATCTTTGTTATAAAATGGGAGTGTAACTGGCATTTTCACACATTCAGGGAACACACCTTCATAAAGAATACAATTTGCAAGATATGTTGCAGGCATCATGATTGCAAAAGCTATGTATTTAATAACACTGTTAACAAGGCTATAGTAAGCCTCTGTTTTTTTTAGTTTTTAAGTTTTTAATTTATTTATAGATCTGAAGATGTTACTTGAGGTGATTTTTCACCAGAATGTTTTGGTTGCTTATGCAGAGATATAGAAGCTGAACGGTTAATATAATTATTTGTAGTAAATGAATAATGGGACCAGGTAGAGTTTATAAAGTATTCATTAAAGGCATTGCAATCTATTGGGAGTGTGGCTTTCCCTTTGCCCATATTTATCTAACTTTTTATAATATTCCAAGCTGCTTGACAGCAGTTTTTTGAGTCTGTGATATATATTAGTCATTTATTTTACATTTAACTGATTTTACTTCACATTTGTATGGCTTCTTAAGGGTAATATGGTGTTGCCTGTCTTCCTCCCTTTGACCACTCTTATTTTTGTGCATAAATAGTAGCATCCTTATTTGCTCAAGTTTTGGAGTGTACCACTTGTTAGAGTGCTGAAGTTTCTGTTGTTTCTGGGGGGCACTTTTAGTAACAAGCAGGCAGTACCTATGTATTGCATTTTTAATGCTGGATAAAAACATAGAGAATCCCTGCTCAACAAGATTTTTTTAATTTTATGCAGTATATTTTACCAGTGTGAACCTTCAGTTCATGTATCAATCGCTCAGTATTGCTCTCAGTTAATATTCTATATGTGATTAACTGTTTAGTGCTCTCAGGTTTCATACTGCCTATTCTGATGCATATCCCATCATGGTTAGATAATTCCTACTTAATCACACCATATTCTAGTTGACACTTATTTACATTACTAATTACATTGTCAAAGCATGCATGTAACCTAATAGGATTTTCATTTATACAATAGCAGTTTAGTGATTTTAGACAGTTAATCATGCTGTTTACATTTCTTCTACTTTCTCTTACATCTATGTTGAAGTCTTATGCAATAAAAATTTTGTGGTTTTTTGTGTTTAGTGAACGGTTTGATTAATGCATTCAGTTTATCTATTAGAACTTCATCATCAGAAGTTGGAATTCAGTTGCAGATGCAATCATAATTTTTTGTGTTTGCAGTATTATAGCTGCTGCCTCAAATGCACCATCAATGTAGTGCTTGCATAAGTTTATTACTGAATGCTGCAAATTTAGATTTTCTTATAAGTAAATTGCCTCACCACCATGTGCAATATTAGTTCTACAATAATTTAGGGTAAAATGTAGCCATATGGTCTATTTCTTAGTTTTGCAGCCAGTGCTCATTAATACATAGTATGCTGTAGTTAATTTTATCTGACCGGTACTGTTATTTATTAAGCTTACTTCTCAGGGATTGTACATTAACATGTAACAATATCAAATCATTTTTGGTATGGGGAGAACACTTATTGCTTCTTCTACTGCATTTTCTTTACTGTTCACTACAAATTGTTGTGACCAGATCCAACATGTGTTAGGCTTGATCACTGCTGGAAGCTTTCATTTGCTGACTCTTTAAACTGAAGCCTATACATTGTTTTATTTCCATGCTGTGATCTTTTTTTTTTTTTTTTTTTTTTTTTCCAACCTCAAGTAGTGTTTTGCTTAGAGGTGATTTTCCTAAGCAATTTAGGTGTTGACCATGCCTTATGTGGCAAGCTGTGTTACAGTGACAAGTTTACTGTGGGGCACAGTTGTGGTGTAGCTACAGACCAACATATTTTTAATGTTAATCACTGTTACATCTTTAACACTGAAGGAAAAGATAGATTGCTATTTACCATAAAGAAGATACGTCAAGTTGCAGACAGGCACAATTGAAAGACACTCACATATAGCCTTTGGCCACAACCTTCATCAGTAAAGACTCTCTCTCTCTCTCTCTCTCTCTCTCTCTCTCTCTCTCTCTCTCTCTTTCTCTCTCTCTCTCAAGCAAGCATACTTGATGCACACATGACCACCAGCTCCAGCATCTTGGGCTGGAATGTCAATGATTGTTACCTTTTTGAAATGATTACATGTTGAACTATAGGGCTTGTTTGCTCTTTTTTCACACCATTTCTTTTCTTATACACAGACATAGTAAATGTACTCTTTCTGTATTTCTCTTTCATCCTATGCAGTGACATTGTGGATTAGTATCCCACTCATTGTGAAACAAATTGCATATTAAAATAGTTTGTTCAATTCAATTTCCACAGTCTGTATTCTCTTTCAGCTTCTTCAGGAATTCATCATTTTATTTGTTTGATCATCCTCTTTGTGGGATATAAATTGAATCACACCTCAATTTCTTCCTCTCATGTCATCGACAATTTTATTATCCTTCTGCTAACAAACTCAGCCAGAGTGGAAGTATGTAATTACTTATGGATGAAATTTTCACTTGAATTTATCCGGAGCAAATACAGCCTATGGTCCAATCTGAGATTTAATTTCATGATTATTGTGTGCTTCATTTCAATTAAGCCCAAGCTTACTTCTTCACATTTATTTATTTATACCGTAAGAGTGACCCACTCATTGAAGTTATTTCATGTTTCATCCTGATAGTCCATTCAGTCTGCTTTTGATTCTGTTGGCTGGAATGGCATCACGGTGTAAGCTGTTGTTCACTGATGGCAATACATTTATCCTGGACATACCATCCCCATCTTCTTTGTGATTTATTACTAGTGCAATTTCTGTCTCACTTGTTTCTGAGAACAGTCTTTCTTTCTTTCTTTCTTTCTTTCTTTCTTTCTTTCTTTTTGTCACCCCCTCCCCTCCCCTTTAAACACCACACACTTCAATCTTTGTCTAACATGCCAATTGTGATGTAATGTTACGTATGAGAGACCTCTTTCTATGTGTCATCAACTAAAAAGGCACACACATTTCTGTACATTAAAAGATGAGTTATAAATGTTTTTGTGTTTGTTGGAAAGAAAAGATATGTATATTTTATTAAGATGCAGTTTCTAACTCATGCTTTGTTTGTTTTTCTCTCATAGGCGTTTCACACCATGATGATCTCATTTATTTGTTCTACATCTCAGCAAGATTCCCAGAATTCATTAAAACTGATCCTGAATACACAACAGTGAAAAGAATGACAAAAATGTGGACAAATTTCATCAAAATTGGGTAAGTTTATCCATTCAAAGATATAAATTTTAGTAAGTGCCTTTCCTGATGAAAAGCACATCAGTTAGTTAATTAGTTTCTCCATGAGCCTGTTTGATGTACAATATGATAGTTTCGTATGATATACTCAATATTTTACAAAGTCAATATTTTTCCTGTTGGTGTGAAGCATCACAGTGTTTTGTATCTGCTTATCACACTTCTGTCTGCATCCCACTTAGACTGAGTTATGGGCAATGTCAAGTCCTTTCTTACCTCGTATTGTATCTGTAATAAATACTTCTGTTTGTGAGCTGCATATGATTTTTCAAAACAAGCCTGATAATTGAATAAATACCATACACTGTGAGGCAATATTCAATATTCTCAGCCATATACAAGAGAGTCATGAATAGATAACATATATCCCCATTACTACATGGTTCTTAACGTTAGGGATTATTAAATTCTTCCTTTATGTAAATTTTCACAGAAATATCTGGCATAACACATATTAAGTGAAAGTGGTCAAAATAAGTTAACTTATAGTTTTCTTGTCCCATGATTAAGATGTCACCAGGTCTTGTACTGACTGTCAGTATGACAGTTACATGCACAATATGCACACTCTTTGCAGCCTGATGTAAGGGGCAAGCTTGAGCAAATGTGGGTTTTGGACTCATGGAAAACTAGCACTCCCAACTGCAGTCACTGTGGGAAACAGTGTGTTAATGACAGAGGCTACTGTAAAATATTGTCAGCTGTAACAGCAGATAGATGGCATGCAGTTCAGTAAATCTCTTGCCATTTCAATGCTGGACAGCTACAATGGCCAGTGCCCATACCATCCAAAACTACCTCCTCAGTATGCGACACAGTAGTTGCCAACTGATGCATGTAAGTCTGCTCAGTATATGTCACATACATTGGTGTGGCCACAGGAACACTAGACTAGGATGCTCAAAGAATTGAAATAGGTCATCTGATACACACTGACACACACCAGTGACTGGGTACGAATTTGCTGAAAACTTCATGTGGCAGTACATCTTGGTCACCAACCAGTCAACGTTCAGGAAGAGTGTTATTGTACTCTCATATGAAAGATGCATACTTAGCATGGTCTGGGGCCCCTGATATGCCACAGTGAATTTTCGGGAACAAACTGTCTGATAATGTTCATCTGTTTCTTTGATTGTAGTACTTCACAGTTGATCGGTACCTTCGGTAAATAATGCACTAACACATGTTTCCAAATTAAGCTAGAATGGTTTGTGAGTGCTACTTTGTCTCCCCCCTCCCTCCTCCATACCTTTCCACATACTGCCTGACATAGGGATATCACTTTGTGGTATGTGTGGTCTCAGACCCAGTTCCAATCAAATTCATTCAGTTTTTGATCATGACTGGATGGCCATGCATCAGGTTGACACCCCTAATTCTCTCATTGTACTGCGAAATCCATGCCATGGTGTACTTGTACTTCTGTCTTAATCAGGACAAACCCGAGTGATGTATGCTACTACACAGGTGCCTATAATTCAATTCCTTGTGATTGGGTATTTATAATGTGAGAGAGTTTGATAATTGCTCTGCAGAGTAGTATCAATTTAGTGTTTTTATGATCTGGCACAATATCTGTTCCCCTCAAATGGCCCTAAGAGGCCACTGTCTCTGTTCATTGTTAAACCTGACTTTCTTACAAGTACGTCTACAATCTTGATATAGTTTCTGTGCTGTTTCAGAAAATGTTGTTTTGTTTATTTGGATGATTTGAAAATGAGTTCAGGTAACCCAAAACTAGTCATCAATTAAGCAAAAAATTAATCTTGCAGCTTTGGCTATCATCCAGTACCATGTTGAAAAATCAATAATGTAACTATATAAAAAAACAACAGGAGATGTCACATTCAGTTCTTAAAAACTAGAGAAATTCCTGAAGAACGTGTTAAAACAGAGAAATAAAATGGTGGAGAATTCAAGACAACAAACAGGACAGGTGTGAATAGGACTTAAACTCTGAGAGTTCTGTGCAAACTTAATTATGTATGTATATAGTGTATCTATTGGTTCTGAAGAGTGTGTTTGTGAGTATGAAAATATGTGACATAAATGACAATATCCTTTGATTGCATTCATTTAGAAGCTTAAATATTTTTACACCACCAAGGGACCATAAACCCTAGTATTCCACATAAATTTCAACTTGACAGCATTTAATTTATTTATCCATTTATAGGCAATATAAATTGTGTGAATGTTTTCAACACATAAATACATAAAATACAGACACAGAGACATACAAATATAGACAATTACATACATACACTCCTGGAAATGGAAAAAAGAACACATTGACACCGGTGTGTCAGACCCACCATACTTGCTCCGGACACTGCGAGAGGGCTGTACAAGCAATGATCACACGCACGGCACAGCGGACACACCAGGAACCGCGGTTTTGGCCGTCGAATGGCGCTAGCTGCGCAGCATTTGTGCACCGCCGCCGTCAGTGTCAGCCAGTTTGCCGTGGCATTCGGAGCTCCATCACAGTCTTTAACACTGGTAGCATGCCGCGACAGTGTGGACGTGAACCGTATGTACAGTTGACGGACTTTGCGCGAGGGCGTATAGTGGGCATGCGGGAGGCCGGGTGGACGTACCGCCGAATTGTTCAACACGTGGGGCGTGAGGTCTCCACAGTACATCGATGTTGTCGCCAGTGGTCGGCGGAAGGTGCACTTGCCCGTCGACCTGGGACCGGACCGCAGTGACGCACGGATGCACGCCAAGACCGTAGGATCCTACGTAGTGCCATAGGGAACCGCACCGCCACTTCCCAGCAAATTAGGGAAACTGTTGCTCCTGGGGTATCGGCGACGACCATTCGCAACCGTCTCCATGAAGCTGGGCTACGGTCCCACACACCGTTAGGCCGTCTGCCGCTCACACCCCAACATTGTGCAGCCCGCCTCCAGTGGTGTCGCGACAGGCATGAATGGAGGGACGAATGGAGACGTGTCATCTTCAGCGATGAGAGTCGCTTCTGCCTTGGTGCCAATGATGGTCGTATGCGTGTTTGGCGCCGTGCAGGTGAGCGCCACAATCAGGACTGCATACGACCGAGGCACACAGGGCCAACACCCGGCATCATGGTGTGGGGAGCGATCTCCTACACTGGCCGTACACCTCTGGTGATCGTCGAGGGGACACTGAATAGTGCACGGTACATCCAAACTGTCATCGAACCCATCGTTCTACCATTCCTAGACCGGCAAGGGAACTTGCTGTTCCAACAGGACAATGCACGTCCGCATGTATCCCGTGCCACCCAACGTGCTCTAGAAGGTATAAGTCAACTACCCTGGCCAGCAAGATCTCCGGATCTGTCCCCCATTGAGCATGTTTGGGACTGGATGAAGCGTCGTCTCACGCAGTCTGCACGTCCAGCACGAACGCTGGTCCAACTGAGGCGCCAGGTGGAAATGGCATGGCAAGCCGTTCCACAGGACTACATCCAGCATCTCTACGATCGTCTCCATGGGAGAATAGCAGCCTGCATTGCTGCGAAAGGTGTATATACACTGTACTAGTGCCGACATTGTGCATGCTCTGTTGCCTGTGTCTATGTGCCTGTGGTTCTATCAGTGTGATCATGTGATGTATCTGACCCCAGGAATGTGTCAATAATGTTTCCCCTTCCTGGGACAATGAATTAACGGTGTTCTTATTTCAATTTCCAGGAGTGTAAATAGGTACTTACATTACTTGCCTTACTGAGTTACCCATTTGGATATTGTATTTCACTGTTTTATAACACATTGTAAAATGCCTCTTATCAATAGTAATTAATCAGTAGCACAATTGTCAACAGAACTTACACATCATTTTTAGGTAAGCCTTTATGTTATAAAAACACTCTTTCAACAGATAATTTTTGGGGTATTCCTGAAGGCATGTATTTCACTTATATCTTTGATCTCTTGTGGTAGTTTATTGTATTGTTTAATTCCATTATGTAGCACACTATTTTGGGTTTTTGTTTTTTCTATTGATAGGTGGGTGTAGGCTGCATATGGTGCCATGTTCATGTAGGGACCTGTTCATTGGGTACTAATCACTGTCTTTTTTTAATGTGGATCACTGTTTGCAAGATGTACTTGCATGGAACAGTCAGGATCCCCATAGATTTAAACAACTCAGTGCAATGAGTTCTCTTGGTACTATTTGTCATAATTTGTACAGCCCTTTCTCGTAGCTTAAAGATTATTTGTCTGTTCTGATCATTTGTTCCCAAGAACAGTATCCCATAACTCATCACAGAATGAACATATGCAAAATATGTTGTTCTGGTGCATGAGCTACTACACATAGAATTTACTATTCTAAGTGCAAATCATGATGAAGCTATTCATTTCCAAAGGGCAGTAAAATGCTCAGTCCCATTTAAGTTGTGGGTCAACATGCATCTCCAGAAATTTTGTTTATGGTATGTATTCTATGAGTTAATCTTCCACTTTTAACAAGTTATTTTTGGGTTTTCTGCTTATGTGAAAACCAAAACTGTTGTTGCTTTTTTTAAACATATAAAGTTAATTTGTTGTTGTCTACCCATCTGCATACATGTATGAATGTATCTTTAGCTTTGTTCTCTAGTATATTTGGTGATGTTTCACTGATCAGTATGTTACTGTCATCAGCAAGCAATACTGTTTCACTGTGTTTGACACTCTGAGGAAAATCATTGCTATATACCAAGAAGAGTGTTAGGTCAAGCATAATTCCTTGGGAGACTCCAATATTACTGTATTCTGGGTCAGAAAGGCGTTTTATGATATGAATGGAGTTTGTTTGTCAGACCTACACCCATTGCTCTAGAGTTTTTTAGGTATGAGTCAACCCACTTATTTGCTATCCCTCTTATACATAGAGCTTTCAGTTTATTTAACACAATTGCATTGCCTACTATAGCAAAGGTTTTGCTGAAGTCAATGAAGATGCATGTTATATGATCTCCTTTGTATAGTGTTTCATAAACAACATTTGTAAAATGAGCTTTAGCTGTTTGTGTACTTTTACCAAGCCTGAACCCAAACTGTTCTGTACACAAAAGATTGTACTTTTTTAGGTGCCCCAAGAGTCCAATTTTCATTATGGGTTCCCTTACTTTTGAAAATGATGACAGTAAAGAGGTGGGCCTATAATTTTTATGTAGGGGCATGATCTTTGCATACTTTAGAGCCTTTGGGAAACAACATGTGGTGAATGGTTCATTTACGATGTGGAGTGAAGGGTCTTTTATACTGTCTATACAGTCCTTCAGCAGCCACACGGGCATTTCTTTTGTATCTATTGAGGTTTTAGTTCTTAGGTTCCGAAAAACAAAGCTTATTTCTTCTCAAGTGGTCACTTGCAGCAGCATTGTGTTTGGAACATAATTCAGTGTTTGTACAGGCTGTATTTTGTCAAATTTGTTTTGTAGCTTGGCAACCGGGTTCCTGAAATTTTGATTGCGAAGTGTGCAGTTTTTCTGAGATCATGTATTGTGGTATTATTTTGCTGTAATTGCATGTTTACCTGTTTTGTCTCTTTTCTATTTGTCTTCTGTTTGGTGGCATACCAGGCAGCTTTTATATTCTTTTTTGCCTTTTATATAATTTTAACATTTTAGACTTTTTTGTTGTAACTAAAACTTTTCGATATATGTTTTGAAATGCAGTATCATTTTGGTTGTTTTGTATGTTGCTGAAGTGTTTGAGTGTTGCAGAGGATTTCCTTATCCATTTGGTCACCCAGTTTCTTTTTTTGTGTTTTAGTGACTCACAGTACTTTCGGGAATGCTTCTTCGAACCTAAATTTCGATAGAAACATTGAAAACTTCCTATCTGTACTATTTCCATGTATACTTCTTCTCATGTTTCATTGTTCATTTGCATCGTAAATTCAACCTTTGTGATTGCTATGTTTAATTTTAAGAAGTGACTGGAATGATCTGAAAGGCCCAGATTACCTGCGACAACACAATTTTCTTTCTCAAAGTCAGTTAGTATATGGACAATGATTGATGCTGAATGCTCAGTTACCCTTGCGGCTGTGTTAATCAATGGTGATATTCTATAGCTGTACACAATGTCCTAAAATGTGTTGCAGAACCCATCTGGCTTTAAAATGTTGATGTTTAAATCTCCATAAATCAGAATTTTGTCATTAGGATGATTAACCATGTCTTATACTTGAATTTGTTTTGCTGGTAATGTATCTAAGTCACCACTGGGAGAATGGTAAATGTGTAGTGCAGTAAGTCTTTGGAACATACGTGGCTTTCTCATCTCTGTAGCTGATTCTTCTATATGTTTTTCTTCACATAATGAAATAATGTCATTTCTAACTTTATACAGAATCCCTTCCTTTACATTCATACATGATCCACCACCTCTACTATAATGGCAAGCTAGATTACAAGATCTGTTCAAAAAATACCAGAACTTTGACCCACAAATTTTTTCTATGCTTACCTTTTACTTATTGTGCATGGTCTCCTTTGAAATACTTTCCTCCACAATTGGTGCACCACTCTCAACACCATTTCTACTTCTGGAAGCAGTCTTGGTATGCCTCTTGCTGAATTGCGTGAAGCACAATTTGTAGATTTTCTTTTATCTCATGTATCATTGCAAATCTTCATACTTTCAATTGTGTTTTCAACTTTGGAAATAAAAAAAGTCCACAAGGGCCAGATCTGGTGAGTAAAGATGATGAGGCAGACAATGACATCATTTTTTGTGCAATAGTCATGCACCAACAGTGACAATGAGTTGTCTCTCCACATTTCAGGCCGTTTCCTTCTCACATTTTCTTGCAGGCATTGCAGCACATCCTGGTACTACCATTGATAACAATTTGTCCCTGCGGCATGAATTTCTGATGAACCAACTCTTCAAAATCAAAGAAAACTAACAACATGGCTTTACATTTGTCCTGACCTGAAGAGCCTTTTTTGGTCTTGGAGAACCTTTCCAAACCCATTGTGAAGGTCGAATCTTGGCCTCAACATCATAATGGTAGACCCTTGTCTTATCACCAGTTATGATTGTCTCAAGGAACATCTCATTCTCATTTGCACAATCCAAAAGCTCTTTACAGATTGCAATGTGAAGTTCCTTCTGGTCTTGACTCGTGAGCCATGGGACAAACTTGGCAGCAACATGCTGCATCCCAAGATGCAGTTTTAGGATTTCATGACATGATCCAACTAAAATGTTACCTTCTTCTTCAATCTCTCAAATGGTCAGTCTTCATTTGACACGTACAATTTTGTTGACATTCCTGACATGAGCATCATCAGTAGATATCGAAGAGCATCTTGAATGAGGGTCACCTTTAAGTTCCATCTGGCCATTTTTAAATCATGTGAATCATTTGTAACACTGAGCATGGATTAAGCACTGACCATAGGCTTCCTACATCATTTGGTGTGTCTCTGTAATTGAATTTCATGCAAAATTTAATGGAGATATGCTGCTCCTCTAACTCTGCCATCTCAAAATTTGCAAACTGGATCACACATCGTTCTACTCAACACAGTACTGAACAATAACTAACAGACATACAACAATGAAACATCTGGTAATTAGACATTAAACACAGATATGTTCAGGAATATCAGCTGCATTTCGCTCCAATGGACCGTTGGTGCTAAGTTACAAATGTTCCAGAATTTTTTGAACAGACTTATTATATGTGCTTAGAGCTAGTTGTGTAATTTCTGATCCCCTGCACCAATCTTCTGTTATGCAAACAAGTGAACTATCAATAGTCTGCAGTTCCACTTCTAGCTGTTGCACTTTATTTCTTATGGACTGGATGTTCTGTTGGAGAACTGAGAAACACTGAGTACTTCTTGCCTTGGAGGCTTCTTGTTTCCTTTGTTTTTATCTAAGAAATCATTTGGGTGATGAAGGGCTATAGTTTTCTTGTATTCACCTCACTATCCAATGTTTTTTCTGCTGAATCCTCATAATTTTTTTCATGATTTTCTGCTGCTGATGGTTCTTTCACTTCTACTTTTTTTTAGGTGTTTTTGTTGTTCCTGTTTGGTCTTGTGATGGTGTTGTGTCTATCAGTTTGGTTTTGAAGTTATATTGGTGTTTTATTATTTCCTTAGTTGTCATGTTTGGCCAATATTCTTTACCCAGACCTTCCAGATGTATTCAGTGTTGTGTGTGGAATCTACATCCTATATCACTCATGTCGACAAGTGTTGTGTGTGGAATCTACATCCTATACTACTCATGTCAACACATTTCACATTTTTAAAATGTCTGAAGATTTTAGCAAATTGATTATTGGCCCTTTGTATCTCTGTATTAACAGACAACTGTCTCACAAGATCATGGCAGTGTGGAATATTCACAATTATAACATTTGTATGTGTGAGAGTTTCCAGACACTGTTTAAGACCATGCATAGCACTTGCCATTTTGGTTTTGTATATGTTGTTAGAACCTCTCAGAAGTACAACATAGTCTCTATGGTGTAGATATTTTACCTCTGTTGACGCAATCATCTTTTTACTTTCACAAATTGAAGCTCCTAGTTTCCCTATATCTCACACATATATATTAGTTTTTCTATTACTTTATTTGCAAGACCACAACGATGGTTGTCTGAAAGCATAAATAGTTTACTATTGGAGTTTACAGTCTAGAAGTCATTTCATGTTGTTTTACTGAACACTACATCACAACTTTGGGTTGGCAGATTTGCATTGTCCACATTTATGCTTGGTTTCTACTCATTCCTCAGGAAAATGGGTATTAACAGACAGACAGATGGAGAAGGAAGTTGTCCTAAAGGGTTCTGTTTCTACTGATGGAAGTACAGAACCCTAAAAATGCATCCATTGTAAAAGAAACTATGCATGAAAGGTGAGGTGACACATTAAAAAAATACATTGTTATATGTGAGATAGGCAATTTCAAATGTTGGGGTCTATCAGCCAGTGGGCCATGGAGCATTTTGTTTATGGGAGGAGGGGGAAGGGACAATCGAAATGGGTATCATGTCTTATGAAGACTTACTCCGTATAACTAGAATTATTAAGCAACATTGTAGTTCAGATTATATGGATTCCTGATAACTGCTGGATGAACAGTTAAAACTATTAATACTAAATAAGGTCCAAAGAACCAGCTGAATCTCTGATAGGTTCTATATAGTTTTTGGAAGTGAATTAGCACTCCATGAATAGAGTACTCTGTGGAGTTTAGAAGAGAGCACACACCACATGCAAGTACAGAAAAGATAATGATAGTGACCCACAGCACTCCATTTCCCTGTCAACACACTATTCATTTTTACAACCCCCTCCCCTCCGTAATATGTTGAGTAAATTGAGAACAATAGTTGTAAAGCATCAGAACTTAATTTAGTAACAATTTTTTGATATTTAAATATAAAAAAGAACTGCAGAGCAATAAATAATTAACAAAATATTAGAGCTATATTAAGTCAAGTAACAATAACAAAATGTTTACTGGCCCTTGGCCGCTATGTGGAGCTACCGTAATAAATTTCTCATCAATTTTACTTCAGCATTTGTGATTCACCAATAACAATTTGGGCACAAAATTTTAGAAATAAATTTCATTGGGAGTGCACTAAATACAGCCTACCTCCAAAGTTCGCTTGGAGAGGTTATTTTTTCTATATTGTGTCATGTTATGCGTGTTTAAGAGTGAAGTCTGGGTCTAAGCCAGGGGATTTGGGTATGAGAGACCAACTCACTAACTACCTCCCCACCAGCACCAGCTGGAGGGTGTGGGTACATTATGTGGCCATGGGTTGAGGCCAGGATAATTACAGGAGAACAGAATGTGTTGTAAGGATAACTCCCATATGCACAGTTCAGAAAAGCTGATGGTGGAGGAAAGGATCCAGATGGCTCAGCTATTGAAGCAGCCATTGAAATCAAATGTGTTATGTTCAGCTGCATGCTGTGCCACAGGGCAATGTGTTTTGCTCTTGGCCACAGTTTGCTGGTGGCCATTCATCCTTGTGGGCAGCTGGTTGGTGGTCACACTAATACACTCCTGGAAATGGAAAAAAAAACACATTGACACCGGTGTGTCAGACCCACCATACTTGCTCCGGACACTGCGAGAGGGCTGTACAAGCAATGATCACACGCACGGCACAGCGGACACACCAGGAACCGCGGTGTTGGCCGTCGAATGGCGCTAGCTGCGCAGCATTTGTGCACCGCCGCCGTCAGTGTCAGCCAGTTTGCCGTGGCATATGGAGCTCCATCGCAGTCTTTAACACTGGTGGCATGCCGCGACAGCATGGACGTGAACCGTATGTGCAGTTGACGGACTTTGAGCGAGGATGTATAGTGGGCATGCGGGAGGCCGGGTAGACGTTCTGCCGAATTGCTCAACACGTGGGTGTGAGGTCTCCACAGTACATCGATGTTGTCGCCAGTGGTCGGCGGAAGGTGCACGTGCCCGTCGACCTGGGACCGGACCGCAGCGACGCACGGATGCACGCCAAGACCGTAGGATCCTATGCAGTGCCGTAGGGGACCGCACCGCCACTTCCCAGCAAATTAGGGACACTGTTGCTCCTAGGGTATCGGCGAGGACCATTCGCAACCATCTCCATGAAGCTGGGCTACGGTCCCGCACACCATTAGGCCGTCTTCCGCTCACGCCCCAACATCGTGCAGCCCGCCTCCAGTGGTGTCACGACAGGCGTGAATGGAGGGACGAATGGAGATGTGTCGTCTTCAGCGATGAGAGTCGCTTCTGCCTTGGTGCCAATGATGGTCGTATGCGTGTTTGGCGCCGTGCAGGTGAGCGCCACAATCAGGACTGCATACGACCGAGGCACACAGGGCCAACACCCGGCATCATGGTGTGGGGAGCGATCTCCTACACTGGCCGTACACCTCTGGTGATCGTCGAGGGGACACTGAATAGTGCACGGTACATCCAAACCGTCATCGAACCCATCGTTCTACCATTCCTAGACCGGCAAGGGAACTTGCTGTTCCAACAGGACAATGCACGTCCGCATGTATCCCGTGCCACCCAACGTGCTCTAGAAGGTGTAAGTCAACTACCCTGGCCAACAAGATCTCCGGATCTGTCCCCCATTGAGCATGTTTGAGACTGGATGAAGCGTCGTCTCACGCGGTCTGCACGTCCAGCACGAACGCTGGTCCAACTGAGGCGCCAGGTGGAAATGGCATGGCATGCTGTTCCACAGGACTACATCCAGCATCTCTACGATCGTCTCCATGGGAGAATAGCAGCCTGCATTACTGCGAAAGGTGTATATACACTGTACTAGTGCCGACATTGTGCATGCTCTGTTGCCTGTGTGTATGTGCCTGTGGTTCTGTCAGTGTGATCATGTGATGTATCTGACCCCAGGAATGGGTCAATAAAGTTTCCCCTTCCTGGGACAATGAATTCATGGTGTTCTTATTTCAATTTCCAGGAGTGTATAAAAAGCGGTACAGTGATTGCAGCAGATCTGGTAAATGACATGGCTACTTTCACATGTAGCCCAGCCCTTGATTGTGTAGAATAAACCTGCGACAGGACTGGAATAGGAAGTGCTGAGTGGGTAGATTGGGCAGGTTTTGCATCTGGGTCTTCCTCAGGGATATGATCCTTGTGACATGGGGTTGAGATTGGGAGTGGCATAGGAATGGACTAGGGTATTGTGGAGGTTGAGTGGGCAACACAACGCCACTTTAGGAGGGTTTGGAAGTATCTTGGGTAGGGTGTCTCTCATTTCAGGGTGCAATTACCTGTCATTGTGCCTTGAAATGAGGGACATCCTAACAAGAGATCAGGGCAGCCTGTTGTAGAACATGCTCATTTTCTTCCAAATCACAGCAAACTGAAAAGAGGCAAGTTGTTCCCCACACAAAATATTTTACCGTATTTCAGAAGGAATTCTCTCAAGAAGCTAAGTTAGATCTGAAGTACTGTGACTATTTGTATGGGAGAACTTGCAGGAAGAGAAAGTACACAGAGTAGACACTATCACTACCAGCCAGTGTGAGATAATTACCTCCAAAATGGTAGAGATATTAAGCACTAACAATCACCTTTTGTTTCAGCTGAGTAAGGGGAGAATTTAAGTGAAACTCTCTTTCCTAGTTAATAATGCTACATGGTAATGTAATCCAGATAATTTATCTTAGAAACCAGTCCCAATTGGTAAAAGCAGAAACCGAAACCATAATTCTGAAATAGCATAGTTGCTTGTTCATAGTAGATGTGTATGACATTTATATTCAGTAGAAAAGTCTTTAACAGTCACAATGGTCTGATTGAAGTAGCAGGCACCCAGTGGACACCTCCCTTGTGCAAACCGAAATCATCCAAGGATAGCATTGTTTACACTGATTTTCATGGTAGTTGACTCTATCTGGCAATTTTACCTTCCTGAATGCTTTCTTACATTCTTCATTATAACTTAGGTTTATCCATTATAGATTTGATTAATGAATTAAAAGCTTGTTGTATTGCATTTCCTGCCCTGAGAATGTGTAGGAAGCTGCTGGCTGAAATAAATATTGTTTTCAGTTATTTTGCCCATCTACTTTCTTGTGAACAGTTTCTGGGCCAAAAAAATCATAAGGTCCATGTCAAAGACTAGTACAATGAAAAATACTCCTTGCCTTGCACTTTACAGTGGTTGCCAGAATTTGGATGGAAGATAAAACTGAATAGGACTCAGAAGGACCTTGCACTCATCTGCTCAGGATATTCATTGGCATCATAACTAGTTTAGATTTTTCCATTGGTGTTTACTAACAGTGAAAATAATTTAAGTTTCATAAATGAAATCAAACAATGGAAAATCCAGGATGGAATAATACCAATATTATGAAAAGTATAGATTATAATCACTATATAGCAGAGATGCTGAATCGCAGATAGGTACAACAAAAAGACTGTCAAACAAGGAAGCTTTCCGCCAAAAAGACCTTCATTGGAATTAGACAACACACACAGACAGCCAAATACAAGTTGCACACACATGGCCACTTTCTCCGGCAAGAGTTTGTGTGAAGAGTTGGGTCTGCCTGTGTGTGTGTGTGAAATCTGATGAAGGCCTTTTTGGCTGAAAGCTTACTTGTTTGGCAGTCTTCTTGTGGGGCCTATCTGCGACTCAGCATCTCTGCTGTATGGTGAGCAGTAATCTATCCTTTTCATAATATTGTCTCAAGTTTAATAAGTGGTTAGATCCTAGCAGTGGTGATGGAAAAGTATGTGACTGAATTTATAGCCAATCTTTACACCAAATGTTATAGGAACCCAGCTCCAGAGAAGACTGACCTCATAAATGTAGAGTGGAAAACACTTAACCTCTCAAAGCCAGCATACCTAGAGATTGGCTCGGAGCTGCAGATGAGACAAGGCCTGTACTACCAGGAGCGCATGCGGCTGTGGGATAGGCTCTTCCCTCTGCCCATCAGCACATCTGGGGCCAATAGAAGGAGATCCAGGCCTTTCAGGAATCACCATAGCCGCCATGCTCACCATCATTAGCCATGTGGTCCATTATTGTAAGTTCAATACTGAAGAGTAACACTACAAGTGTATATGTTTGTATGATATAATGTGTAGTAACATATCATTGACCACAATGACAATTCTGTCACTAAATAAAACCAAAATTATGTAGTAAACAAATTTTATCAGTTTACCTTATTTGTGTACAATGTTTTCAATAAAAGAATGATAACACTTGAGCCAATAATATCTTGTTTATGAACATAAAGCAAACCCATATTGCTTTGCAAATTTTGGTATAGGCTATGTGCAATAAATATAAAAATTTATCAAAATGTTAATATAATCAGCACTTTGGCTGTTTCCACTACTTAACAATAAAATTAGCTATAATATCAGCAGGAATTTACAGGTGTTAATGCACAGGTATTAATGGCTGCTAATTGTTGAATGACACATCAAAATGTGGCGGAGAGAGAATGTAAAAGTATGAAGTTGTAACTTTTGTTCCACCATTTAAAGCTGTTTGGTCTTTTCATTTATACTTTTACTACTTTCAATATTTTAAAAGAATGGAACAATGAAAGTCATTGTTCTGCACAATACTTAATAAACATCAGGTGCAAACATTTGAAATAGTGATGTTAACTGTCGATTTGTTGAGCAAATTGATACAACAGAAACCTTCAGAAAATGTCATTTTGCCCAATTTAAGTAACCTTATCAAAAATAAATAAAAAATTACATTGTGGTCTTCAATCTTCAGTCCACTTCCATACATGGCTACACCCCCATACAAATATTTTCAAAAAAGACTTCCTGACCCTTAAATATATACTTGATGGTAACAAATTTCTCTTCTTCTGAAATGCTTTCCTTGCTATCGGCACTCTACATTTTATATCCAGTCTACTTTGACCATAATCAATTATTTTGCTGCCCAAATAGTAAAATTCAGCCATTACTTTAAGTGTCTCATTTCCTAATCTAATTGCCTCAACATCACCTGGTTTAATTCGACTACATTCTCTTATCCTTGTTTTCATTTTTTTGATGTTCATCTTATATCTCCCATTCAAGATCCTATCCATTCAATTCAACTGCTCTCCCAAGTTATTTGTTGCCTCTAAGAGAATAAAAATGTCATTGGCAGACCTCAAAGTTTTTATTTCTTCTCCCTGGACTTCAATTCCTACTCCAAATTTTTCTTTTGTTTTCTTTACTGCTTGCTCAATTTACAGAATGAATATCAGGGATAAACTACAACCCTGTCTCACTTCCTTTTCAACCATTGCCTCCCTTTCATGCCCCTTGACTTTTATAAATGTCATCTGGTTTCTTTACAAGTTGTAAACACAATTTGACTCCCTGTATTTTGCTCCTGCTATCCTCAGAATTCAAAAGAGAGTGTGTCAGTCAATAATGTCAAAAGCCTTTTCTAAGTATTCAAATGTTGTAAATGTAGGTTTGTCTTTCCTTAACCTGTCTTCTAAGATAAGTCGTAAGGTCAGTATTTCCTCATGTGTTCCTACATTTCTCCAGAATCCAAACTGATCTTCCCTTCTACAAGGTTTTCCATTCTTCTGTATATAATTCATGTTAGTATTTTGCAACTATGACTTATTAAACTAATAGTTCAGTAATATTCACAACTGTCAGCACATGCTTTCTATGGAATTGTAATTATTATATTCTTTTTGATGTGTGAGGTATTTAGCCTGTTTCATATGTTGTGCTCACCAGATGGAAGAGTTTTGTCATGCTCTCCCAAGACTATCAGCAGTTCCGAAAGAATGTCATCTACTCCCAGGACCTTATTATGGCTTAGGTATCTCAGTGCTCTGTCAAATTATTGTTACAGTATCTTACCTCCTCTCTCATCTTCATCTACATCATCTTCCATTTCTATAATTTTACCCTCAATTAAATCTCCCTTGTATGGACACTCTATGTACTCCTTCTACCTTTCAGCTTTCCCTTCTTCACTAAGGACTGGTTTTTCATCTGGGCTCTTGATATTCATACAGCTGCTTCTCTTTTCTCCAAAGTCCTCTTTAATATTCCTGTAGACTACATCTCTCTTTCCCCTAGTGATATAAGCTTGTAAATCCTTACATTTGTTCTCTAGCCATTCCCCCTTAGCCATTTTGAACTTGCTGTCAGTTTCAATTTTTAGACGTTTCTATTCCCTTTCACCTGCTTCATTGTCTGCCTGCTTAGCTGAGTAGTACCGTGTTAGCCTACAATGCAGTGGGCCTGGGATGCAGATTTTTTTCTGCTTGTGGACTGGATGTTGTGTTGTTCTCATCATCATTTCATCTTCACTGACACACAAGTAGCCCAATGTGGCATAACCTGAAATAAGGCTTGCAACCTGGCAGCGTAACTTCCCCAGATGGGGCCTCATGGCCATCAATGCCTCATGATCATTTCATTTCATTTCATTGCCTGCTTCATTTTTTGTATTTCTATATTTTCTTCTTTCATCATTTAAATTTAGTGTCTCTTGTTTTATCCAATGATTTATCTAGGCCTGGTCCCTTTACCTATTTGAACTTTTGCTGCCTTCACTATCTCATCTCTCAAAGCTATCTGTTCTTTTTCTGTTGCATTCTTTTCTCACGTCCATGTCAATTGTTCCCTAATGCTTCCTCTGAAACTCTTAACAACGTCTGGTTCCTTCAATTTATCCAGATCTCATCTGTTTAATTTCCTACCTATTTCTAATTTCTTCAGTTCATAACCAATAAATTGTGGCCAGAGTTCGCATCTGTCCCTCAATATATCTTACTATTTAAAAGCTGCCTTACAATTATATAATTAATCTGAAACCTTTCGGTGTCTCCAGGTCTCTTCCATATATAAAGCAGGCTTTCAAGATTCTTAAACCAAGTTGTAGCAATGATTGACGTATGCTTGGTGCAAAATTCTACTAGGTAGTTTCATCTTTCACTCTTTTCCCTTAGCTCATATTCATCTAATATTTTTCCTTCTCTTCCTTGTCCTACTATTGAATTCCAGTCTCCAATCACTATCACATTTTCGTCTCCCTTAGCGATCTGAATAATTTATTTTATATCATCATAGATTTCTTCAATCTCTTTATCATCTGCGGAGCTAGTTGTGTGACAGTTTACCTTCTTTATTTTGATGTTTGTTGTCCTCAGTGTCGACATACTGTATTGTAATACTGCCTGAAAAATGGGATGTGAAAGTACTACACTGACTACTTTAAATAATGTAGCCAACTGGTCCACAGTTGCATTTCACAGTAGTTTACTTTCACTGTTCACAATCCCCCAATAATACACAGTTATACGGTCAGTGCACTATTGTTTAACTTTCGATAAGTCTCATTAACAGTATTCAGGTGAACATGCACATACTGCTACAATAGTTTACTGGTGAACACCTATGAGCAGTAAGAGCCTAACCATATAGTTCTAACTAATTAATGGAAAATCTCATGTAAAGATGTGAAACAATTACTAACAAAGAGATAGAGGGGCTGGCCAGTACTTACCTCAGCTCAGTACAGCCGATAGAAACACAAAAAACAACCGAAAATGTAAGTTCCTAGCTTTCGGAATAAATCTTCCTTCACCAGGGAGGAGAGAGGGGAAAGAAAGGGAAGAAGGGAAAGTGGATTTAGTTACTCACAACCCAGGTTATGAAGCAACAGGGAAAGGAAAACAGGGAAGGTAGCAAGGATGGAGGCATGGTTGTCAGAGGGAAGCCAAAGATATTCTACTGCACCTCTCTCTCCTCCCTGATGAAGGAACATTTATTCCGAAAGCTAGGAACTTAAATTTTCGGTTGTTTTTTGTGTTTCTATCGGCTGTACTGAGCTGAGGTAAGTACTGGCCAGCCCCTCTATCTCTTTGTTAGTAATTGTTTAACCATATAGTTCACATTTCTTGAAGAATAAAAAGGTACGTATGGAGCAGCCAATGTCATTGTTTTAACACAGAGCCTAATTGTGTAACACTTATTTCACAGTTAAGTTGAAGCACTGTTGTTGTTCTAACCATCACTGGTTTGTTGTCTGAAACCCGACCATGGATTAACTGCCATGGGACCAAAAAATGGGCCCTTGTATATCCTCACAATAATAGGTACTGAAACTTCACATTGTTTGGTGTTTACTTTACAGAAAATAAAATTGAAATTTAACTCATCAAATTAACTGAATACATTGAAAAATTCCGTCTTTTTAACAGTTTCTTCTACTATGAGAGCTAATCCAAATTATTTGTTTGAATCATGAAATTAACATATATAGTTATGCAAACAATAATTTTGACAGAACTGTTAATTACTTTGGAATTAATTAAGGGCTGGCTTTTCTAACATGTTTTCGAATAGAGCCAAATAGATCATTTAATAATACTATTAGTTATTCCTCCAAATGTTCATAATTAGTACAGAATTTATATTTGTTTATACATCAACAATAGAATTTAAGTTATGAAACAATTACTGATGTCACCCTGTAACAAAAGATACTAACTAGGGATAGTCAAAATAAATTAGAAAAACAATTACATACATAAAACTAAGCTCAAAATTAGATCTGGTGTTATATGTTTTAAAACTGAGGGACAACCTTTCTCTTGTATGAAAATGCAGGTTATATTCACGTATGTTAATGGTAATTAGTTAAAAGTGAAAAAAAATGAATTTAAGGAGTCAGATGGCAAAACAAGAGGGGAAGTAGAAATACCCCAGCTTGCTTCACATCACCCCCTCACTGGATTGACCAGACAGATATTGCAAATAGCTAACTGGGCAAGACAATGACCACAAGTGACCCCATACAGTGGGTTAAAAATCTATACACAAAAATTAATACATAAGAAATATTAGCAAAACTACAGTACATACTTTTTTTTTCCAAATTTATACTTGTATGAACTGGCCATATGAAAATCCCCATACAAAATATTTACATACAATGTGTTGTACATTTGCACAAAATATCTACAATTAGACATCTTCATAAGAAGTGATGTCCTTTTTGGGTAAACAAAGATTAAATTTTAAAATACATATCACTGTATACAAGTCCTGTCTTGTTTAACAAAAAATTAATCCTCATGGGCAGCAAAAAAGTTAAATTAAACTGTGCATTGCAGTTCACTTTTAGCCAAAAAATTCCCCTTGCACAATGTTCAGTAAATTTTACAAGCACTGTCATTTTTTCAGTGAGCTTTTACACATTTTCTCATCAACTTGTCCACACCTTCAACAGGTCCAAGTGGCAGTTAGCAGGAAAATGCACTGCTATCAGTTCCCTTGGAGGTGGTTCTCCTCTGCCACAATACATGGAAAAAATCAGATAAAATACCCTACTTTAGTACACTTACCTCCAATCTGCTTGTGTCTGTATATGTGTGTGTGTGTGTGTGTGTGTGTGTGTGTGTGTGTGTGTGTGTGTGTGTGTGTGCAAGTGTAACGTTGTCCTTTTTTCCCCGGGATTGGAATGACTGCTTACCCTCTCCCTTAAAACCCACATCCTTTCGTCTTTCCCTCTCCTTCCCTCTTTCCTGATGAAGCAACCGTTGGTTGTGAAAGCTTGAATTTTGTGTACGTGTTTGTGTGTCTGTCAACATGCCAATGCTTTTCTTTGGTAAGTTACATCATCTTTGTTTTTAGATATATTTTTCCCACGTGGAATGTTTCCCTCTATTATGGACCTTGCTGTTGGTGGGGAGGCTTGCATGCCTCAGCGATATAGATGGCCGTACCGTAGGTGCAACTACAGCGGAGGAGTATGTGTTGAGAGGCCAGACAAACGTGTGGTTCCTGAAGAGGGGCAGCAGCCTTTTCAGTAGCTGCAGGGGCAACAGTTTGGATGATTGACTGATCTGGCCCTGTAACAATAACCACAACAGCCTTGCTGTTTTGGTACTGCGAACGGCATGCAGCTTTACTGTATGGTTAAATGATGATGGCGTCCTCTTGGGTAAAATATTCCAGAGGTAAAATAGTCCCCCATTCGGATCTCTGGGTGGGGACTACTCAGGAGGACATCGTTATCAGGAGAAAGAAAACTGGTGTTCTACAGATTGGAGCATGGAATGTCAGATCCCTTAATCGAGCAGGTAGGTTAGAAAATTTAAAAAGGGAAATGGATAGGTCAAAGTTAGATATAGTGGGAATTAGTGAAGTTCGGTGGCAGAAGGAACAAGACTTTTGGTCAGGTGAATACAGGGTTATAAATACAAAATCAAATAGGGGTAATGCAGGAGTAGGTTTAATAATGAATAAAAATATACGAGTGCATGTAAGCTACTACAGACAGCATAGTGAACGGATTATTGTGGCCAAGATAGACACGAAGCCCACGCCTACTACAGTAGTACAAGTTTATATGCCAACTAGCTCTGCAGATGATGAAGAAATTGAAGAAATGTATGATGAAGTAAAAGAAATTATTCAGATAGTGGAGGGAGATGAAAATTTAATAGTCATGGGTGACTGGAATTCAGTAGTGGGAAAAGAGAGAGAAGGAAATGTAGCAGGTGAATATGGATTGGGGCTAAGAAATGAAAGAGGAAGCCACCTGGTAGAATTTTGCACAGAGTATAACATAACCATAGCTAACACTTGGTTTAAGAATCATAAAAGAAGGTTGTATACATGGAAGAAGCCTGGAGATACTAACAGGTTTCAGATAGATTATTTAATGGTAAGACGGAGATTTAGGAACCAGGTTTTAAATTGTAAGACATTTCCAGGGGCAGATGTGGACTCTGACCACAATCTGTTGGTTATGAACTGTAGATTGAAACTGAAGAAAGTGCAAAAAGGTGGGAATTTAAGGAGATAGGACCTGGATAAGCTGACTAAACCAGAGGTTGTACAGAGTTTCAGGGAGAGCATAAGGGAACAATTGACAGCAATGGGGGAAAGAAATACAGTAGAGGAAGAATGGGTAGCTCTGAGGGATGAAGTAGTGAAGGCAGCAGAGGAGCAAGTAGGTAAAAAGATGAGGGCTAGTAGAAAACCTTGGGTAACAGAAGAAATATTGAATTTAATAGATGAAAGGAGAAAATATAAAAATGCAGTAAATGAAGCAAGTAAAAAGGAATACAAATGTCTCAAAAATGAGATCGACAGGAAGTGCAAAATGGCTAAGCAGGGATAGCTAGAGGACAAATGTAATGATGTGGAGGCTTATCTCACTAGGGGTAAGATAGATACTGCCTACAGGAAAATTAAATAGAGCTTTGGAGAAATGAGAACCACTTGTATGAATATCAAGAGCTCAGATGGAAACCCAGTTCTAAGCAAAGAAGGGAAAGCAGAAAGGTGGAAGGAGTATGTAGAGGGTCTATACAAGGGCAATGTACTTAAGGACAATATTATGGAAATGGAAGAGAATATAGATGAAGATGAAATGGGAGATACGATACTGCATGAAGAGTTTGACAGAGCACTGAAAGATCTGAGTTGAAACAAGGCCCCGGGAGCAGACAACATTCCATTAGAACTACTGACGACCTTGGGAGAGCCAGTCCTGACAAAACTCTACCATCTGGTGAGCAAGATGTATGAGACAGGCGAAATACCCCCAGACTTCAAGAAGAATATAATAATTCCAATCCCAAAGAGGGCAGGTGTTGACAGATGTGACAATTACCGAACTTTCAGTTTAATAAGCCACGGGTGCAAAATACTAACTCGAATTCTTTACAGACGAATGGAAAAACTGGTAGAAACCGATCTTGGGGAAGATCAGTTTGGATTCCGTAGAAATGTTGGAACACGTGAGGCAATTCTGACCCTACGACTTATCTTATAAGAAAGATCAAGGAAAGGCAAACCTATGTTTCTAGCATTTGTAGACTTAGAGAAAGCTTATGACAATGTTGACTGGAATACTCTCTTTCAAATTCTGAAGGTGGCAGGGGTAAAATACAGGGATCGAAAGGCTATTTACAATTTGTAAAGAAAGCAGATGGCAATTATAAGAGTTGAGGGGCACGAAAGGGAAGCAGTGATTGGGAAAGGAGCGAGACAGAGTTGTAGCCTATCCCCGATGTTATTCAATCTGTATATTGAGCAAGCAATAAAGGAAACAAAAGAAAAGTTCGGAGTAGGTATTAAAATCCATGGAGAAGAAATAAAAACTTTGAGGTTCGCCGATGACATTGTAATTCTGTCGGAGACAGCAAAGGACTTGGAAGAGCAGCTGAACGGAATGGACAGTGTCTAAAGGAGGGTATAAGATGAATATCAACAAAAGCAAAATGAGGATAATGGAATGTAGTCGAATTAAGTCTGGTGACGCTGAGGGAATTAGATTAGGAAATGAGACACTTAAAGTAGTAAAGGAGTTTTGCTATTTGGGGAGCAAAATAACTGATGATGGTCGAAGTAGAGAGGATATAAAATGTAAACTGGCTGTGGCAAGGAAAGCGTTTCTGAAGAAGAGAAATTTGTTAACATCGAGTATAGATTTAAGTGTCAGGAAGTCGTTTCTGAAAGTATTTGTATGGAGTGTAGCCATGTATGGAAGTGAAACATGGACGATAAATAGTTTGGACAAGGAGAGAATGAAGATTTTGATATGTGGTGCTACAGAAGAATGCCGAAGATTAGATGGGTAGATCACATAACTAATAAGGAGGTATTGAATAGAAATGGGGAGAAGAGGAGTTTGTGGCACAACTTGACGAGAAGAAGGGACCAGTTGGTAGGACATCTTCTGAGGCATCAAGGGATCACAAATTTAGCATTGGAAAGCAGAATGGAGGGTAAAAATTGTAGAGGGAGAGCAAGAGATGAATACTGTGGTGCCACTGCCAGAAACCACACTTGCTAGGTGGTAGCCTTTAAATCGGCCATGGTCTGGTAGTATACGTCGTACCCGCATGTTGCCACTATCAGTGATTGCAGACCGACCGCCGCCACACGGCAGGTCTAGAGAGACTTCCTAGCACTTGCCCCAGTTGTACAGCTGACTTTGCTAGTGATGGTCCACTGACTTCTACGCTCTCATTTGCCGAGACGATACTTAGCATAGCCTTCAGCTACATTATTTGCTACAACCTAGCAAGGCGCCATGATCAGTTACCATTGATATTGTGAATCATGTACTGTCACAAGCGACGTTCATGATTAATGGATTAAAGTTAAGTATTCCACCAGCTACGTCCGTTTTTCTGAAGTCTACTTTCCTTGTCCTGTTCCAGACCTCACACCAGCCTGCGTGAGCTAAAACACGTGCATTTCGGCCTCCTTTAGTGGCACGGTGTTGGCTCTCCTGCCAACCACAACAAATATACTAAGCTGATTCAGAAGGATGTAGGTTGCAGTAGGTACTGGGAAATGAAGAAACTTGCACAGAATAGGGTAGCATGGAGAGCTGCATCAAACCAGTCTCAGGACTGAAGACCACAACAACAACACATATATTACATAGTTGTCATAACATTACAACAATTAGCACTAAAATGACTATAGTACAACAGGTGGTGACTATAAAAATTTAAAATGAAGTACACATTACACTACAAAACCTCACTCTAAGTCATAACTGTCTGAAGCTTGTCAAACTTGAAAGACTTTTGTTTCTTTCTCATTTTCAAAATAGCAAAAACTCAAGATGTGTAGTAGCATAGGTTTACTAATCACTATGTTATGAAAACAGAAAAAAGAAAGAGCGTGGCTAATCACTAAACTTCACATGGCCTTATTGGAATCCGTTTAGCACACAAATATTAAAATATACTTCACTGCTATTCACAATCTGATGACAGTAACGTGTGCACATGTTTGTTTCATAGTTCAGGCTTCTCTCACTAGAGCTGCACATGAAAACAAAATACCCTCTCTAGCGTTAATTTCAAACAATATCATTTGTGAAATTTCAACATTCCACATGCAGTACCAGGGGAGAAAAATTATTGTGCATTACTTTTTAATCCTATGTCATAGAAAGAATCAGTATGGTAGAAAAGGGTGTACATCAAATGTGTAAAAGCAACATTTATAAAGAGGAAATGGAAGAAATTCCTTGATTATATTCTAAGGAAACAAGCCAAATGATGCAGCAAGCCTAAGCTGACAAGTGCTTAAGCTGTACTCATTGTTACAAATGGTTCACATAGTTTAAAAATGGGCAGATGGAAGTTAATAATGATCCTCGTTCAGGACACCATGTGGCATCTACTGATGATGGCCAGAGATTAGATTAGATTAGTTCTTATTCCATAGATCATGAATACGACACTTCGTAATGATGTGGAATGTGTCAAGTTAATAAAAGGTGTCTATACAAGATATTACCTTACACAAAATATTACGTGACACTTAATATTTTATTTATTTATTGTGGGGTTTGGGGAAATTACCCATTTACTATATCCAAAAATTCATCTAATGAGGAGAAGGAGTTGCCTTTAAGAAATTCTTTTAATTTCCTTTTAAATGCTATATGGCTATCTGTCAGACTTTTGATGCTATTAGGTAAGTGACCAAAGACTTTTGTGGCAGCATAATTTACCCCCTTCTGAGCCAAAGTTAGATTTAACCTTGATTAGTGAAGATCATCCTTTCTCCTAGTGTTGTAGCCATGTACACTGCTATGACTTTTGAATTTGTTCAGATTGTTAATAACAAATTTCATAAGTGAATATATATATTGTGAGGCTACAGTGAAGATCTCTAGCTCTTTAAATAAGTGTCTGCAGGATGATCTTGGATAACTCCAGCAATTATTCTGATTACATGCTTTTGTGAAATGAACACTCTGTTACTCAATGATGAATTACCCCAGAATACGATGCCATACAAAAGCAGAGAATGAAAATAGGTGTAGTAAGCTAATTTACTGAGATTTATATCGGCAAAATGTGCAATGACCCTAATAGCATAAGTAGCTGAACTCAAATATTTCAGCAGGTCTTCAGTGAGTTTTTTCCAATTCAACCCCTCATCAATGCATACACCTAGAAATTTTGAATATTCTACCTTAGCTACCAATTTCTAATCAAAGTCTAAATTTATTAATGGTGTCATTCCGTTTACTGTGTGGAACTGTATGTACTGTGTTTTGTCGAAGTTCAATGAGAGCTCATTTGCTGAGAACCATTTAATGATTTTCTAAAAAACAACATTTACAATTACACCAGGTAATTCTTGTCTGCTGGGTGTGATAACTATACTTGTACCATCAGCAATAAGTATCAACTTTGCATCTTCATGAATATAGACTGGCAAGTCATTAATATATATTAAGAACAGCACAGGACCCAAGATCGAACCTTGCAGCAGCACATTCTTGGTTGCTCCCCAGTTTGAGAAATCACCAATTTTTTTGCATATTATGTGAACTGCTTATTTCAACTTTCTGCACTCTTCCAGTTAGGTATGATTTAAACCATTTGAGTGCTGTCCTATTCATACCAGAGTACTTGAGCTTATCTGGAAGTATTCCATGATTTACACAATCTAAAGCCTTTAAGAGACCACAAAAAATCCCAACAGGTGACTTCCAGTTACTCAGAGCATTTAATATTTCATTAGTGAAAGTATATATAGCATTTTATGTTGAAAAACCTTTCTGAATCCAAACTGACATTTTGTTAAAACTTTATTTTTGCGGAGGTGTGAAGCTACTCTACAATATATTACTTTTTCAAGAATTTTGGGTAAGGCAGTCAGAAGAGAGACTGGGTGGTAGTTGTTGACATCAGACGTATCCCCTTTTTTATCCGGTGGTTTAACAATGGCATTCTTCAGTCTATCTGGGAAAATACCCTGCTTCAGAGAGCTATTACATATGTGGCTAAGAATCCCTTTTATCTCTTGGGAACAAGCTTGTACTATCCTGCTGGAAATGCCATCAATTCCATGTGAGCTTTTATTCTTGCAAAACCTGGCCTTCACCTCTTCCCTGGCTGCTACCTAGCAACAGAACTTTCCTCTTACTTTCTACTTTTTTTTTTGAAGCAGTTGGTTTTCTACTGAGATTCTGTTGCATCTTAACTACATCTACTTTTACTGGAGCCTCTTCCTTACATAAATGTGGCAGCAAGGCATATCTATTTGTTGTGCCAACTGGGAAACTGTCAGACACTGTCCTCTTTCTGTGGCCCCTGTTCCCAGCTACCACTTCCCACTGCTGTTTGCCCTCCTCCCCTCTTAACCTCTTCAGTTCCTCCTCGTTCTGTCCCAATCAGCCTGAAGGGCTCTAATTTTCTCCTCCTTTTCAGCTATAATCTTATCTCTTGAGCAACACCATGTCAGGAATGTCAACAAAATTGTGTGTGCCAATCGTAGACTGACTGACTGAGAGATTGTAGAACAATGTAACATTTCAGATGGATCATGCCAGGAAATCCTGACACAGCATCTTGGAATGAATTGTGTTGTAGCCACGTTCATCCAAAACTTATGATTCAAGACCAGAAAGACCTTTTCCTCGCAATGTGTGAAGAGCTTTTGGATTGTGCAAAGATTAGATTAGATTAGATTAGATTAATACTTGTTCCATAGATCATGAATACGACACTTCGTAATGATGTGGAACGTGTCAGGTTAATAAAAGATGTCTGTACAAGAAATTACATTACACAAAATATTGCATGACACTAATGATTAAGTGTTTTTTTTTTTTTTTTTTTACTTACTTTATATCTAAAAATTCAGCCAATGAGTAGAAGGAGTTGTCATCTAGAAATTCTTTTAATTTATTTTTAAATGTTAGTTGGCTATCTGTCAGGCTTTTGATGCTGTTTGGTAGGTGCCCAAAGACTTTTGAGGCAGCATAATTTACCCCTTTCTGTGCCAAAGTCAGATTTAACCCTGCATAGTGAAGATCATCCTTTCTCCTGGTGTTATAGGTATGCACACTGCTATTACTTTTGAATTGGGTTGGATTATTATCAACAAATTTCATAAGGGAATATATATACTGTGAGGTTACTGTGAGGATCCCTAGATCCTTAAATAGATGTCTGCAGGATGACCGTGGGTGGGCTCCAGCAATTATTCTGATTACACGTTTTTGTGCAATGAATACTTTTCTACTCAACGATGAATTACCCCAGAATATGATGCCATACGAAAGCAGTGAATGAAAGTAGGCATAGTAAGCTAATTTACTGAGATTCTTATCACCAAAATTTGCAATAACCCTAATAGCATACGTAGCTGAACTCAGACGCTTCAGCAGACCATCAATGTGTTGCTTCCAGTTTAACCTCTCATCAATGGACACACCTAAAAATTTTGAAAATTCTACCTTAGCTACAGACTTCTGTTCAAATTCTATATTTATTACTGGAGTTGTGCCATTTACTGTACGGAACTGTATATACTGTGTTTTATCAAAATTTAAAGAGAGTCCGTTTGCTGAGAACCACTTAATAATTTTGTGAAAAACATCATTTACAATTACATCACTTAGTTCTTGGTTTTTGGATGTTATTACTATACTTGTATCATCAGCAAAAAGAACTAACTTTGCATCTTCATCAATGTGGAATGGTAAGTCATTAATGTATATCAAGAACAGTAAAGGACCTAAGACCGAACCCTGTGGGACCCCGTGCTTGATAGCACCCTAGTTTGAGGAATCAGCTGTTTTAACATTACACGAACCACTTATTTCAACTTTCTGCATTCTTCCAGTTAAGTATGAATTAAACCATTTGTGCACTGCCCCACTCAAACCATAATGATTTAGCTTATCTAAAAGAATTCCATGATTTACACAATCAAAGGCCTTTGAGAGATCACAAAAAATACCAATGGGTGATGTCCGGTTATTCAGAGCATTTAATATTTGATCAGTGAAAGCATATATAGCATTTTCTGTTGAAAAGCCTTTCTGAAAACCAAACTGACATTTTGTTAGTACTTTATTTTTACAAATATGGGAGGCTACTCTTGAATACATTACTTTCTCAAAAATTTTTGATAGAGCTGTCAGAAGAGAGATTGGGCGGTAGTTGTTGACATCCGATATATCCCCCTTTTTATGCAATGGTTTTACAATGGCATATTTCAGTCTATCAGGGAAAACACCCTGCTCCAAAGAGCTATTACATACGTGGCTGAGAATTCTACTTATCTGTGGGGAACAAGCTTTAAGTACTTTGCTGGAAATGCCATCAATTCCGTAAGAGCTTTTACTTTTCAGTGAGTTTATTATTTTACTGATTTCAGAGGGAGAGGTTGGTGGAATTACAGCTGTTTCAAACTGTGCAGGTATGGCCTCTTCTATTAATAGCCTTGCCTCTTCTAGTGAAGATCTAGATCCTATTTTCTCCACAACATTTAAAAAATGATTATTCAAAATATTTTCAATTTCTGATTGTTTGTTAGTGCACTTGTCATTCAATTTTATTGCACTAAAGTCTTCCTGTGCTCTTGGTTGCCCTGTTTCCCTTTCAATAATATTCCAAATTGCTTTAATTTTATTATCAGAGTTACTGATCTCAGACATGATACACATGCTTCTGGACTTTTTAATAACTTTTCTTAGTACTGCACAATAGTTTTTATAATATTGAACAATTTCGGGGTCAGTACTCCATCTTCCTGTTAGATACAGTTCTCTTTTGCGGTTGCAAGATATTCTTATTCCTTTAGTTAGCCAAGGTTTTTTATATGTTTTCTTGGAATTATGTTTAACTATTTTCTTGGGAAAACAATTTTCAAATACCCTTAAAAATGTATTGTGAAATAAGTTATATTTCAAGTTTGCATCGGGTTCCTTATACACTTCATCCCAGTCTAGCTGCTGTAGGCATTCCCTAAAGTTTGCAATATTTATATTGTTAATTGAACGCACTGCTTTGAAAGTCTGATTTATTATACTGCATGGAGCTATGTCATGTACTGTAACAAGCTGTGCACTATGATCTGAAAGACCATTCTCAACAGGATAAGCATTTATGTCCTTAAACTTATCTTGGTCTATAAAAAAGTTATCTATCAATGTACTGCTGTTCTTTGTTATCCGAGTAGGAAAATCAATGACGGAGCTCAAATTGAAAGAACTGAGTAATACTAAAAGGTCATTCTTCCTATTACACTCTTTCAGGGAATCAACATTGAAATCCCCACAAATGATAATTTGCTTCCCCCTGTCTGACAGATAGCACAACAAAGCATCCAAGTTTTCCAGAAATAGCTGGAAATTCCCTGAGGGGGACCTATACACTGTTACAATTATGAAAGTGCCATCCTTTAGTTTAAGTTCAGTGGCACATGCTTCCATATGTTGCTCTACACAAAATTTTTTAGTTTCTAAATTTTTTGCACTGTGGAAGCTTTTGACATATATGGCAACTCCTCCTCTCATCATATTATCTCTACTTACATGTGCAGCTAATTTGTACCCATTGATGCTAACCTTTTGCATATCAGTGACAATGTGATGCTCAGACAGGCATAGTACATCTATTACATTCTCAGTTTCTATATCTTCTAAACAAAGCAGAAGCTCATCAATTTTATTGTTCAATCCCCCAATATTTTGATGAAATATACTAACATTTTTCATTTTACTTTTGCAACTATCTTGAACTTTTTTGACATCTTTAGTACTTGCATGGCTGAGTTTCCCACTGGACACTGATCTTACACTAAAAAAGAGTTTCCACCATGAGATGTAGTTCCTCCCCCCTTTAAATTTCCTGCTATCAGCCCAGCCAGTTTACCCTTCCCTTTCCTGTTGAGGTGTAGGCCATGTCTAGTATAGTCCCACCTACAGAGTGAATCAACACGAACCACACCAATGTGTGACCCCGCATCAGATCCAAGTAGCCGTTCCAACTCCAAATTAACTCTCCTGACAGAAGAGGTCAAATGAGGTCGGTCGTGGCGCTCCAGAACCGACACAAACCCAACACTGGTATGATTCGATGCCGATGCAATATTTGCCAGGTCACACTCTATGCTGTACCCCGGATCTCTGTCAATACTGTTGCCCGGCCCACCCACAATAACCACGGTGAGAACAAAGTGTTCCTTAAGAGAATCACAACTTTTGATGAGACATGGGTCTATGGTAATCATATTGAGACCAAGGTTTAATCTTCACAAAGGGTTGGGAAAGGTTCTCCAGGACCAAAAAAGCTCATCAGGTCAGGTCAAATGTCAAAGCCATGCTGATAGTTTTCTTTGACTTTGCAGGATTAGTTCATCATGAATTCAGTCCACACAGACAAACTGTTAATTGATGGTACTTTTGGGATTTGCTGCTATGCCTGTGAGAAAATGTGAGAAGGAAAGTGCTGAGAAAATTCATGGCTCCTTCATCATGATACCATACCCGCATATTAACCCCTACTGGTGTGTGAGTATTGCACTAAAAACAAAACCGCTGTGCTGCCTCATCCTTCATACTCTCCTGACCTGGCCCCTGTGGACATCTTTTTTTTAATTTTCAAATTCGAAAACCCCATTGAAAGGACGAAGATTTGCAATGATAGACGAGATAAAAGAAAGTTTGCAGGTGTCGCTTCGTGTGATTCAGCATTGCGAGCGGTGTATCAAGTGTGCAGGAGAGTATTTCGAAGGTGACCATGCACGAGTAAAAAGTATGTGTTGAAAAATTTTGTGGACAAAGTTCCAGAATTTATTAAACAGACCTTGTAAATATACTTATATCGATATGGTGTCCGTTATTTTAGACATTCCTGAAAGAACACACACCATTGATGACCTGCAGACATCTAGAACGAAATTAGAATTATATATTAATACCTTTGGCTGCTGATTGGCAATGATATGTTGACATGTCCGAAAGAACAGACACCATATCCATATGTGCAGATGTGCACATATTACCCAAACTCTTACGGGACTTGGTAAGGATGTCTTCCACAAGTAATGAGTATGCTGGGTGGGGATGCTAAAATGTAGGTGAGAATGTGGGTCTCGCAGGAGTCATGTGTGAGATAGTCCCTGAAGTCACACTATCCTCTGTGCTCTCGGTGGCTCAGTTGGATTGAGTGTCTGCCATGTAAGTAGGAGATTCCGGGTTCGAGTCCTGGTCGGGGCACTCATTTTCACCTGTCCCTGTTGATAAATATCAACACCCGTCAGTAGCTGACGGTATTAATATATAATTCTAATTTTGACCTTGTAAATAGTTGATTGAGAAAATCTCCCTGCATTTAAATCATATCTACACAAGCTTTACTGCATTCATGTTATTGTCAGTTTATTTGACATTATATCTGCATATTTTTTGTAAGGTCACCATTCTGTTGGTAAATTGCTGGTATTTCCTACCATTATTGATCTTAAGGACTTTGTCGCAAATTATTTACCTTTAATCAGCTTCATTTATATTTAATTCACAAACTCACCACATTTAGAATGTAGAGTCACTTGCACAACCTATTTCATTTCAACTACTATAGCTGCAGGGCATAAGTTTAATGGTGTGTGACCTATCCCTGCGACAGATAATGAGCAAGAATTAGCCAAGGTCATACATTTGCCTAACTCCTGCAAATAGGTAGTCAGCCCTCTTGTTGTCTCAGAAATTGAGGGAGAGTGAACCAAGCATTCCCCTTTTTTGCGTTGAAATGAGTTAGCTCTCATGGAAAAGCAGGTGAGTTGAGAAGGAGAAGGAGGGACACTACAGCTAGATGACCCAGTTGCCAAGCGCATCTCACAACATGGTGTGCTTGGCTTCAGTGGCTGCTTCACAACCTGAACAGTTTGGGCACTTTCAATCGACATTGTCTTTTCTAAATTGTGCAGGTGGGAACTCTCCCTGAAATGTATTCTACATGCCTGTAACCTTAATTGGTCCTTGTCTTAAGCCTGCCTCCATTCATTCCCTGCTCCTACTCCAGCTTCACATGTACCTTCTATCACTTCGGCTCACCAGCATAGTTCTTTCCTTTATTCTACTTCTCTCCTCTCCCTTTCCCTCTCACAACAGCTCTCCTGATGGTACACCCACCAGTCCACTGACCCAGTCTCACCATATTCTTCCGTGCTCCCACAGGAAGCAATACAGGCACATAAATGGGATAAATGGGATTGAAAATGTCAGTGAGGTTTCAGAAAATGCCCTTCGTCAGAGCTGACTGACTAAAACTCTCTCTCTCTCTCTCTCTCTCTCTCTCTATCTCTCTCTCTCATACACAGATTCCTGTGGCCAGGAAAGCGGGGAAAAAAATGTTGGACATAGGAGCTTAGTAAGGGCCGAAGGCGAGTCAAAGGTGGGGCAATCTCATGCACTGTCATTTATACTGTGGAAACAACTGGCACTAATTGTAACTGGTGGGCAGCTTGAATTCACATGCACAATGGTATGACTGTCTATCTTCAATTATAATTAACTCAGAAACAGTGCAGTGTATCAAATTTTTTTGTTAGCAGTTACATATGATGATGTATGGTCACATAGCACTCAGAGCACTGAATCTCATCTGGAGATAAGGCATTATATCAAGTGGTGTGGATGAATAGTATTGTTGAATGACAGCAAGACCACGGCCATTGGGTATGTTAGTATATAGGGATGTGATGTTAACATTCCCAAGAAAGTACCAGGTGGTAGTGGGGTGGAGATATTGCAGAGGCATGGGAAGATGTGGCTAATGTCAGTATAACAAGTTAAGCTATAAGTGTTGGTCAGCTATAGCTGAGATTCGTTACATAGGAGCACAGTGGCTACCTACAATTGAATCTCCAGGATTGTTACAGTAATCAATTTTTTAAAGCATATATAAGGTAGGTTCATGAAAAGGGGAGCCAGGGTATTGGGGTGAGGTTCTAGAATAGATCTGTGGTTTCTAATTGGGATTGGAAGTTATAATGGAGTCTGGAATGGACAGGATCACTACAGCCAGTTTTGGATGTGGGAGAGTCAGATGATTTGTGGATTCTTTCAGTTAGGTAATCGGTGTGGTTCATCAGAACAATGACTAAGCCTTTGTCATTTGAGGGGAAGTCTGTTCTAAGAATGTGGTTAACGACTCTTTCTTCTGGCAAGACGTTGGTGTTCTAGGGACAAGATCTAAAAATGTAAGGTGCGGCCAGATTGGAGATACGGAATTCCTGAAAGGTAACCAAGGAGCTGGATGGTAGTTGGAGGTGGTCATAATTAGACAAAGGTATGAACTGGCAGATGACAGTTCAGTGTTAGCTTTCAGTTACTTTTTGTTACAGATGTTGGTGACAAGCATTTTTTTTTTTTTTACTATAGGAACCACATGAAAGAGACCAGATTTTTGACCAGTCCAATATGACTTCATTCTGGTGTAGAGCTGAAAGTGTGGCTTTTGGGAAGGATTACTACTTCTGTGAAACTGAGATTCTCAATGGATTGGCTGACAACAGTGCTCCAGGTCAAGATGGCATGAGTTATGAAGCAACTATTGAAACTGATTATGTTGTGCTTGAGTTTGAAAGTATAATCAGAACTTTTCTTACGTAAACAACTCTGAGTCTAACTGAAAAATAACAGAGGAACCCACAGTGACATACCTAATTCAAATGTCAAAATGTGTCAGATATAGTACATATGGTACATATCGGATTGTTTTGTGGAAAAATGTATTTTTTAGTACATGAATAATGTCTTAGTCATTGGAATTAAACACAAAAAGATTAATAATTGTCCATTGTAATCTTAATTTCTCATATAATAATACTGAACATCTCAATGATAATAACATGATATATGAATCAAATCTCATAAAAGTATGCATGAATTCCAGAAACAGCAAAATAGACAAAAAATAATGAAAATCTCAGTTATAAAACCTCCACTTATTGACATGAGCAATAAGTTTTATTAAGCAATAATATTTACATATGTCTTGATGTATGTAGGTTTTATGTATGTGACTGTCTATTTACAATAATGATATTCGAGGCAGTAAATACAAATTCATATAAATTCTTGAGATTCACATTGATTTGAAAGACGCAAATAAAACTTTGCATCTAAATTTAAAGCACATGAGAACATTAAACAAGTATTACAAGTAACTTTTTTCCATTACAACTGAATTAAAATGCTTCTGATCTATCAAAGAAATGGTAACTCTAATTTTCATATCACAGTATGACAAAGACCAGCTACATTTAAATTACATTACATATGTGTCACTACATCTTTGGTTTCACTTATATTTATTTTTTCACATGGCTTGTTATTATCGCCAGCTGCTACAGATTCTTTTGCCCAGAGCTGCCTTTCTGATGATCCCAAAACACCAAAAATTAAAGCAGCTGTGACATAAACTGCAGCAGCAATGAAGAAAACAATTCTCCACTCTTCAGCAGTCTGAAAAAAGAACTCAAATCACTAATTGTTGACTTGTACTGAAAAGCAATCAGCATGCCTCTAAGTGACAATAACTTTCTGGAATAAAAATCTGTCAGTTTGTAAAGTTAGTGTATTCTTGATAGAGGAGCTTTCAATGTCTTTTTGAGAATATGTTTGGGAGTATAGAGTAGGTTAGATCTAGTCGCTAAAACTGTTCCTTCCTTTAAGTGTGGACACTGTAATATGTTTATACAAGAGAATGTGTGACCACAAGAATGTACCTAGGGAATCTTAGAAGACAGGGAGAGTCAGTAGCCACTACAAATTCTGGTTTCCAAACTGATCCAGAATAAAGATAGCATATAGCCAAAGTCTTACAGTTTTGTTAAAGATGGGATTATAACTAGTATTAATACAAACTATAAAATACTACCTAACAACTTGTTTGGTGTATCTATTTTCATACCTACTGTCACTTTGAATGCTCAGTGAAACTTCTGCAATTTTTATTGCTAAATGACTGAACAAAGGTAGTATTACTAAAACTTACCTTGTTCCGGACAATAAAGCCAGCTACAACTGGTGCAATCATTCCAGATAAATTTGCCACAGTGGAAGAAATTCCAGATAATATGCTGCTATGTAATGGGGACAGATCCATAAACAATGAGCTGTAGAAATAAAAGCCTAAGTTAGTTTAAAGCACAACAAAAATACAGTGCAAACAAAGTATGTGTAACACAGAACAGACCTCATCACCTTGTACAGAATAATAAATATAAATAAGCATCGTTCTGGTTCATTTTTATAACACCTCCAATCAATTGCCCAATGTCCTTCAGACCCACTTCCTCATTCCTCATACATCTTACTAACTGTATTCTAGCCCACAAATATTTGTCCTTTGAATGGCAGGTATACAAACACATCTGCAGCACAACCATGGGCACCTGCACTGCAACCTCATATGCCAACTTGTTGATGGACCATCTAGAGGGGACCTTCCTAGCCTCCCAAAACGACAAACTGTAGTCTGGCCAAGGTTTATTGATGATATCTTTATGATCTAGAATGAAGGCCAAGACACCCTACCTTCATTCCTTTATAACCACAACACCTTTCCAATTTGCTTCACCTGATTCTCTTCAACCCAGCATCCCAGCTTATTAAATGTTGACCTCATTCTCTCTGATGGTTCCATCTGCACCTCTGTCCACATTAAACCCTCCAACTACCAGTAATACCTGCACTTCAAGTACTGTCATCCCTTTCACATACAAATATCCCTCCCACACAGCCTGGCCACCTGGGCACAGCATATCTGCAGTGACAAGAAATCCCTTGCTCAGTATGCTGAGGGTCTCACCAAGGCCTTCACAGACAGGCACTGTCCCCCAGACCTAGTGCACAAACAGAACTCCTGTGTCATTTCCCCTCACACCTCAAATTCTTCCACCACTGCCAAGAACCAACCACAGAGGAGCGGGACCTTCATCACCCGATACCACCCCAGACTGGAACAATTGAACCACATCCTTCACCAGCACTTCGATTACCTATCATCATGCCCTCCATAACATACTAGTCCTTCTCTAAGCCACTCCCATCCCAACACCTTGTCACAAGGATCATATCCCTGTAGAAAACCCAGGTTCAAAACCTACTGATCTGCCCAATCCATCCACCTAGCATTTCCTATTCCAGTCCTTTCACAGGTTTATCCTACCTGATCAGGGGCTGGGCCACCTGTGAAAGCAGCCATGTCATTACCAGCTCTGCTGCAATTATTGTACAGCTTTCTATATTGGTATGACTACCAACCAGCTGACCACGAGGCTGAATGGCCACTGCCAAACTGTGAGCAACAGCAAAGTAGACCATCCTGTGGTACAACATGCAGCTGAACATAACATGCTTGATTTCAATGGCTGCTTTGCTATCTGAGCCATCTGGATCCTCCCCTCCACTGCCAGTTTTATGAACTGCGCAGATGGGTGTTATCCTTGCAAAACATTCTCTGCTCTCCTAAGTATCCCGGCCTCAACCTACAGTAACATACCACCCACACATTCCATCCAACAGTTTCTGCTCTGTCTGTCCTAATAACCTTCTCCCCTTTTTTGTATCTCACCCTCTTTGTTTGCTGCCGTCTGCAATATACCACCTATCTTTCCCCACTCCTTTTTTGCTCCATTTTCTCCACATCCATGCCCAACAACTTCCTGATACTGTGCCTGTTGGCATTCTAGCCCCTGTACACTCCACCAGACAGTTCTCCTCTCTGCCCCACCCTTACACTGCTTTCCCTTCCCCTACCCCTTCAGATTACTGCTTCCATACCATGTGATAGTTGCGTTAGTGTTGGCGATATAGTGTGTGTTAGGTGTTCTTGCTTGTGTGAATGAATGCTGCGTGTTTCTCTTTTTCTGATGAAGACTGTTGCTGAAAGCTTTGTGTGTCTTTTAATTGTGCCTGTCTGCAACTTAATGTTTTGTCTTTATGGTAAGTAGCACTCTTTCTTTTCCCACATTGTTTACAAAAATATCTTAGATAAAAAGAAAGAGATTTTAATACTGATATAAGAAAGTAAATGAACAAGTAGAATATCTGAAGATGTGTTAAGATTATCAGAATATCACTTGGAAATACAGACGTCAGTATTATTAATAAGTCTTTGTTGTTACACATGTAAAAACTCCTATCTGAAAAGAAAAACAATGTGTTCATATAAATATAAAGCTGCCAATAAGAGATTAAAAGCAACTATTGATATAACTGAGGAAACAGTACTGTTTCAAAAGTAGAAGTTGTCTTGTTAGTTATGTTGTATTTAACTTTAGTTGGCACAAATGTTTTATAGCAGTTAAACAATATTTTCTTATTAATTAAGTTTGTAGCAGCTGATAACTTCATTAATTTATATTTTTCTCTCATACATCTTCCCAGAAGATTCACATTAAAGATCTGACGTACCAAATGTAATAAATGTGTAAATAAACAAAAAAAATTGAATTTAGTTCACAAACTGAAACATCAGGAGGAAAACTGAAGATTAGTAGTATATCTAAAAGGAAGAAGAAGAATGCTTGTTTACAAGCTGGGAGAATAAGAGGCTGTTGCATTATGAGTAGCAAGAACATTGATTAAAAAGTCCACTATGCTGTACCTATTGCAATTGCCTATTATGTCATCAGAAAAGGGAAAAGGGTTAGTAAAAATGCAAAAATAATACAAAAGATACAAAGCCAACATGTACTCTAGTTTGGAAGAGGCTTAAATAAAAGATACTGAGTCACAAGTATTTACACATCCTTGATTGTATATTAGACAACATATCTAAGTAATTAATTTATAACAATAATGGATGTTCCTGGTAGGAGCAATATGTAAAATAAGGGAAAGGCAACAACTTACCTATATAATTTATTAACATAATGATATATATGTATTATTATATAATTGTGTACATTGTGAGTCGACAGTCATGTTCCATAGGACAAAATCTACATTGGTGATTCAGTAGTCTTGGCCCATAAGACAAAGTTGTAATTATCTGAGAAAGTGAAAATATGAAGAGATGAGTGCATGCTACAGATGTGCTTTAATCATACAAACAAAGGTTACATCAAACTTCCAGGCAGATTAAAACTGTGTGTCAGACCAAGACTCGAACTCAGGACCTTTGCCTTTCATGGGCAAGTGCTCTACCAACTGAACTACCCAAGCACGACTCATGCACTGTCCTCACAGCTTTAATTCCACCAGTACCTCATCTCCTACCTTCCAAACTTCACAGAAGATCTCCTTCGCAGGAGAGCTTCTGTGAAGTTTGGAAGGTAGGAGAGCTTCTGTGAAGTTTGGAAGGTAGGAGACGAGGTACTGGTGGAATTAAAGCTGTGAGGATGGGGCATAAGTCGTGCTTGGGTAGCTCAGTTGGTAGAGCACTTGCCTGCAAAAGGCTAAGGTCCCGAGTTCGAGCCTCGGTCCGACACACAGTTTTAATCTGCCAGGAAATTTCATATCAGCTCACACTCCACTGTAGAGTGAAAATTTCATTCTAGAAAATGTTATACCATTGGTCAACAAAGACATGAACACAGTAAAATGCAACCAGCATTGCTGACAAGTTGTTCGCATGTACCTCTAACAAACAGGGAGTTCAAACTGACTGTCATCCTGCTGATGCCACATCTGAACACAGTGACAGACAGTGCTGGACTCTGACCATAATATCACTGTTGGTATTTCTGTACAGGTCCTAGTGATATTTTCCTGCAGGTCAATTAATGTTCTTGTTTTTGGGTGTAGAATGTAGACTTGACATTCCTCCCAAAGGAAAAAGTGCAGTGGTGCCTATTCCATTGGACCCCACATGCCAGTCCAGTAGCTAGGAAAAACCCCTTCCAGAAGTTGGCTAATGTTTCATTCAAAGTGTGGCGGTGCACCGTCCTGCTGAAAGAAAAACCTACATCTCTGTTTGAGAGGCCGATAGGTAGTCCAGATAGGGTAGCAATGTTTCCTCAAGATGATGTCTGTAGTATGCAGCACTGAGCATGCCATTAAAACATATGAAACCAATGAGGGCATCCTCATATATGCACACCACTCATTGAACCTAGGGTTAGCCTGCTGTATGCCCCTATAGGGAGATGGGGAGTGTTGTTGGTCTGATGGATGGCATTGTGTCTATTCATTCTCCTGTTTCTAATTAACCCATCCCTTCCAAGATTAGGGGACTGATGACCTCAGATGTTAGGCCCCATAGTGCTTAGAGCCATATGAGCCTTCCAGGTTTAAAAAAAAAAAAGTTGGATAAGAAAAAATATAAATTCAAATTCTTAAACACTTTTGTGTCAGAATAACCTGACACATAAAGGTACAATGGTATTTGGTGGGAAATGGAGTTATAAATTGTCTGTAAACTGGTTATTACAGGAAAAATCAGATATATATGTATACTCATCTTAATTTAATGTTGAAACAGTGCCTCAGCTACTCAAACAGCTTTTCTGCAAAGGGACGATTTCCAGAAAGGCCCAGATTTCTACCATGTTTATGTGAAGATGCCTAGTTGTCGAAAATAATCCTTAACAATGAAGTTCCATTAGTAATCATTAACAGGCAGGAAAATAATCGCGCTGACCAGAAATTAAACTCCTTCTTTCTATCTCATAAAAATATTTGTTCTTTCCAAAATTGATGGCTAACACACACACGATACAAACTTCTCTTCACAAAATAAAGTTACATTTTACTTTAATGTGTGCTATTTTTAGCCAATCCAAATCAGTTCAGGATTCTACCAGTACCAAAGACAGATACTCACCTTCTTCAACTAAATCACAACTTTTCATGCCATCAGAGCAAAGGTGATACATTACAAAGAGTTTAACACTAGATGGAAATATTGATCTATGATAACATTAACGTAAATGACAATATTTGAATCATACATATATTTTGTAAAATACAAAAGATCAGGTAAAATTTTTGAGTATTGAGAGGCTCTAATCAGACATCTGTGTCACCATCTACCCTGGTAGAAGTCACAAAGGGAAAGCTTTGTTTCATGTTCAAACAGAAACTGGTTTCATCACTGAAGGAAATGTAAGCTTCAATGTTCTGCTGGTGTGTGAATCTTTCTTCAAACCATCCACAGAACTGCACCCACCTGTCAGTATCATCACCATGAAGTTCTTTCACAAAGTGGATTTGATCGGGATGGAAATGGTTAGAGGACAGCGTTCTGGACATGGACGCCTGGCTGATGCCATGCCATGTTCCTTGTTGACATTAGGTAGTACAGCTGCTGATTGCGTAACCCCAATTGCTGTGCGTGGTCATTCAGAATGTCTTTTGTCATGTAAATGCCTGTAGACTTGAACCATTTCATCAAACAGCCAATCATTCTGTGATTAAGTTAATGTTGGTTCTCCTGTTACTGCTTCCCACTGACTCATACCTGCTGCATAGATGAGAACCATTTCAGTCTGCTCCTGGCATATGTAAATTGCTGTATGAGTCACTACAATGTAGAACAGCACCACTACACAGCTGTGATAATTGATGTCCCTTTAATATTCTCCAACAGACTGCATTAATCAACTACTCACAACCAGCCATGTTGTACTATGCACTGCACTAAATAATCACTATTGGCAGTGTGGTTGTGGTGGGTCATTCCTCTGTTTGCAGTTTTTGCTGTGTCTACTAATATCAGATTTGTCCTATGAGACATTACTTTTGAATCACTCTGTATATTTTATTATATTAATATGTTTATTACACAATACATATAATTAATTAATTTGTTTTTTACATAGATTCCTGTATGTACCTACCACAGAGCTGTATAGCATAATGCACCTGCCCCCAGACACATTGTTAGACACAGTGCAACTGCTGTAGGTATCCTGAGATAAGAAGCTAGCACTAAAAGTGCAGCCTGTGTGATAAATGATCCACAAAGAAACAACTTTCGCAACTGTAAACACAAAATTTGATCAGTTAAGCATTCACAATACAAACAGTACACATGCAAAAAACTAGTAATTTCATTTCCTGCCACTAAAGTATGCTGACTGTATTATAAACTAAGTACAAATTAACAAAATGAAAGAATTCACTGAACATTATTTCGATTTTTTAAAATCTAGTAAAATGTTAATGTGTTTTCTAATATGCACAAATGTTTATGTAAATACATAAAATTTATCTGATGTGTATGTGTGTAGCACTACCTTCATATAACAGAGTGTGCCACATCACAGCTACACTTTGTGGTGTAGGCATGTGTACAGGGTGTACATAAAGTCTGGGAACACTTTCAATTATTTATTGCACAAGAACTAAACATTGTACAGATGCCATACATATTGTATTTCGAAGAGAAACTCTGAAAGTTTTTTTTTTTCCAATATGCGAACCATGAGTGGCCCGGCAGATGTCAATACAGTAATCAAATTCTTGCCATACCTGTCCCAGCATGGCATTGTTGACTATGGAAGTCACTTCCCATATTCTCTCACAAAGCTCTGATATATCATGTGGTAGAGGCGGTACATACACCAGATCTTTAATGTGTACCCACAGAAAAAGTCACAAGGCGTGAGATCTGGTGATTGGGGAGGCCATTTCATGAAACAGCTGTCCCCTTCTGCAGCACGGCCGATACATCGATGCAGCAGCTCAGTGTTCAGGTACCCATGAACTTCACGCTGAAAATCGGGTGGAGCCCCATCCTGCTGAAAGATGAACGGAGAGTCCGATTGCATTTGAGGCATCAGCCAATGCTCCAAAATCCAAGTAGGGATATTCAGTGACAGTGCTCTCGGTGAAGTGCTCTCACATTTGAACTCGCCATGATTGCAACTAGCACTCACTATCAGCAAATTTCCAAACTACTCTGTGGCAGTATACATGGAAAAAAAATAACTTTCAGGGTTTTTCTTTAAAATGACATATGTATGATATCTTTAAAATGTTTGGTTCTTGTGCAATAAATAATTGAAAGTGTTCCTGGATTTCATGTACACCCTGTATATGTCTCAAATAACTAAATTACTGCATTAGATCAAGAATTTAGTCCCATATCAAAGTGCAGTGAAATCTACATTTATTTTGCATTTCAGTGCAGCAATCCTTTGCAACTGAAGTGAAATCAGTAAATATAATATAACCATTCATCACTGAATTGATGATATGTAGCTCAATCTCACTGTTGAAAGAAAATTAACTGACAGAGACTGGATGACAGGCTTTGAGTCTTTTGTGTATTTTCTGATACTGTCTTAGAATTATACCCATGCCCAGAACCTGTACTCTCCTTTCCCTTCATTCTTCTTCCCTCATACATACCTCTCCTTCACCTTCTCCTCTCCCTGTTCATATGTTAACCATCAGTGGTTGGGCAGTATATTGTTTTTTATATTACTGTGTATGTGTATGAAATCTAAGGATGCAAAAACTCAGTACCAGCACACTTCCTCCTCTTCTCGAGAAGCACGAAGATGGCTGCTGATTTCATTATGTCCATGTTACTGTCACTATTTTCTACAAAAACTATGGAAGGGATTGCATCTTAAACCAGGGCACTAGTGAAAACTCTAGTTGACAAAACTGTATGCAACCACCTCATCTTCAGTTACTTTCTGAGAAATAAAATTAGTCTTGCCACCTGTCTACGATTCAAGGGTCATAACAATTAGGCTATGTAAAACATAGCATTAACACCTACAATTCCTTAATAGACATTCACAATATGTGGTACAGCCTTCTATTTATAGTGTTTTAGTCAAAGACTATCTACGTGATTGTCTACCCACCTCATTATCTACCTGATTGTCTACCCACCTCATTGAACTCCATAACTTCTATAAAATTTTCCTAAAGGAAAATCCACATATATATGTGTGAAACAGTTTACAACCTGTTGGTGTATTCCCTTTTACACATATACACCATACACAGAGAAATACATGCAATAGTGAATTACTTAAGTGTAGCAGCAGAAATAATCACATTCTTTTACGTTACATATGCTACAGGTTTATAAATACAAAATTGTCCTTAGAATATTATTGATAAAGTAACTTGATGGGATGTAGTACCTTATTTCTCGAGACTAATCTGCTGGTTTGCTTTGATTGTAAATATGATATTGACTGCTTTCACTGTCAAATATCTCTGTTTTGACTATCTCTTATTTGAACTTACATCTTCTGGAGCATCATTTTCTAACATAAACATTTTTTTATTATTTTTTGTCCCCCCTTTCTTTTCCCCTTTTCTAATTTTGTGCTACACCCTTCATTAATGTATCTTTTTTTTCTTCCATTTCCTCTTTATGTACATTGCTTTTACATATTTTATATATATCCTTTTCTACACTACTGATTCTTTCTATGGCAGAGGATCAGAAAGTAATGCACAATAATTTTTTCCCCTGGTACCACAGCTGGTATGTTGAAATTTCATGATGATATTGTTTGAAATTAGCGCTAAAGAGGGTATTTTGTTTTCATGTGCAGCTCTAGTGAGAGAAGCCTGAACTATGAAACAAACATGTGCACACATTACTGTCATCAGCTTGTGAATAGCAGTGAAGTATAGTTTAATATTTGTGGGCTAAAGGGCCTAAATCAAATGAAATTCACAGGTAGAAGCATGCATTCTTCCAAAATGGCCATGTGAACCTTAGTGATTCGCCATGATCCAGGTGGCTGGTAACAGCTGCAACCCTCACATTGAGGCAGCAATTTCGAATGAATGGTGTGTGCAATTGTGGACCTTATTGCACCAGTTCAACACTTCCTATGGTGCAATATATGATACTGTTTGTGACAGACTGAAATTTTGTAAAGTTAGTGCTCGCTAGGTACCTACAAACCTAACAGACAACCATAAGGACCAGACAATGATGACAAGCATGAATCACTTAACATGTTATGCAGCAGAAGGGCATGACTTTATGAAAAGAACAGTCACTGGTGATGAGTCGTTGGTGTACCACTACATGCTGCATTAAAACTTTGGCTAAGTTGCATTATGTCCTCCATGAGAAACACCACAACATTGATACTGACAGTGTCAAACTTCTTCATGACAGTACTTGCCCCCATAGTGTACTCCTGTTCATGAGAAAATCATCAAATTTGGGTCCAAGTTGCTCCAGTGTCCACCATACACCATCCACCATCAGACGTTTGTCTGTTTAGTCCCAAGAAGAAATTCCTGGCCAGCCAACACTTTATGACAGATGTGAAAGTGAAATCAGCAGCCTGCAAATGGCTATACTGCAACCGATCAGACTTCAGATTTCTACAAACAGTGTGTATTCAAATTGGTACCACAATGGGAAAAATTTGTTGAGAATGTTGGTGACTATGTAAAAAAAGTAGGTAAAACATGCAAGTTCATTTGAGATTTTTAATTTTTTTTACATATTAAACTTTTTGATGGTAAAATTATTGTGTGTTACTTTATAATCTTCCCTTGTATATTACTGTTTCATCTGTCTGTACTTCTCACCCCAGTTGGATGCACTTTTATCATTGAAAAATCTGCTGCCATCACTACAAGAGAAATGTCCTGGTTTTCTTAAGTTCTAATTGTTGGTTAGTATTTTAAATTGTTAAGTTTAATGACCAGTTTTTTATTTTATCTCTTTTATCATGACATTTAGATGTTTTATTATACTGTAGGGATGCACTAGATGCATTTGTGTCTGCTGCTTGTCTGCCCTAGCAGACAATCACGTGGTCTGGCAGACGCCACAGTCAGGCAGATTCAGTGCCCCAAGAGACTGGCTTATAATACTGGCTGCATCGGAGATGCAGCATATCCTTGTAGTATTTTCATCAGAGAAATGTGCTGGCATGCAGCCCCCACAGTTCCTCCAGCATCTCTGCCCACATGCAGAGCCTGTGATTGTTCCCAAAACACTATCACAGGTTCCTACATCTGCACCTCACAATCCACATGACGTTAGCCACAAATGACTATACAAATGAGGATGTGGCAGCCGTTGTGGTGGACAGCCTTTTTGAATCACAAGCCCCCACACTGTCACTACCACTAAGCTGTGTTGCAATGCCCTCTGCACAATTCCCCACAAGCACAGGCCACATCAACGCCCAAGCACTCCAAATGCCATGAACCCTCCATGGACTTAGTGAGCTTACAGTTCACATGACTGTCAAGATGAGCAAACTGAAAATCCTGCCCCATGCTGTGCCCGCCCCATCTGATGATATCTGTGGCTGCCAATGCACACCCCCCCCTCTCTCAAACAACTAGTGATGGCTGGGATGTTTGACATTTTGGGTGCCAGTGATCTTTACTGGAACCAAAAAAGAACTTGCAGTGATGCTGGAAACTGCCAGACACCGTGTGCATGGTCCCCAAACACCAGTCGTGGCCAGCATTAGGCGCTCCTGGCTGCTCCGCTATTTCTCAGCACCTGTTTGTCCATAATTGTTGGAGTTCTTCCTCTCCAACAGCCCTACCTTCTTGACACTGGCTCTAATCTCTTCATCCATCCCTGTAAACTGTTACCCTCATCAGGCTTCACCTCCACACTGTGACAGACCTGACTACAACCACCAGCTGTGGTATATTGTCACCCCCTGTCCCCACTGGCGGTACAGTGGGGTGTTGCTACCACACCTGACTCACAACATAATATTCCAGAGGCCACTGCATGCCGTGCTACCATCTCTATCATCACCAGCAGACCCAGTCCTGATCACACTGCACTGCAGCCCTGAGAGCATCCACTGCGTCCATCAACCAAGTCTCTCCTCCTTGCAGGGGGTGAACTGTATGATGACTCACAGCTATGCATTTGCGCCCACCACCCATCTGCCCTAACATATGACATGTCACCCAGCAAGCAGTAAGCATCCTAGGAAAAGACTTTTCTCTGCTATGCACCTGTTTGCTGCAGCACCTGGATTTTACCTGAAAAGCATGTTATAGGAAGTGCTTGCAACTCCCAATACTTCCTGCACTGACACTGAGCTGCCCACAAGATAAGTGAAGCTATTAAATGTTTCTTACATGTTCAAGTTACTAATTTATAAGAACTTTACTGTTTGTGTGCAGTGTCATCTGACACCTCTGTGAACGAAGTAACCTGCTGCGGTATCAAGTGTGCAGCCGTTAGAGACAAAATCCTAAAACTGAGAGATTAGTTTGCCTATAGACCATGAGTTCATTATTGTTTCATGCAACAGCTTTGGTTATTGTACTTGTTTAGTCACTACATTTGTAAATTGTATACAATTTTGCATTGTTCCTTTTTGTTAGATTAGATACACTCATGTAAATCCAATTGTTCGTGTGTTGCACAGTTCTTCAATTCCTATATTAAATTAGTCACATTTGTTACATCACAACAATATTGATGATGGCCTGATCTTTCTGATGGATGATGGGCGCTCGTGACATGTACTGGTAAACCAAATGGTCCTAGTTTCCTCTGTTCACAGAAATTTTTGTATGAAATGATAATTAAATGAAGACCCCACCCTTGCGACATGCATTGATATACATCAATGGGGACAGTTGAAAATGTGTGCTATGACCGGAACTTGAACCCGGGATCTCCTACTTACATAGCTGATGCTCTGTCCATCTGAGCCAATGAGGGCACAGGGGACTGTGCGACTGCAGGGACTTATCCCTTGCACACCCCCTGTGAGACCCACATTCCCAACTTAATGTCCACACACTACATTCTTAGTGCCCCTGCATTTTTGTAAGTTTGCGTAACAGACTGTGATATTCCAATAAATGAACTGTTCAAAGCTGAACAATCTTTCATGACACATTTCCATGATGTACCATTCTCCTTTGGGCTGCTTGTGTAGCAATACTACTAGACCTGCATATCATATTCAATTAGGAAAAATTCCCCCACTATCCTCACTATTTAATTTTTGCATATTTACTTTTCTTTCTACTTTTTCTTCATTCTATTCTCGTGAGAAAAATGCAGATTTTGAAAGATTTTGCATATATAATTTTTGTAATAACCTATTTAGTTTCCATCAAATTTTTGTTTCAGTATTTTTATGGTTCTTTAGATCTTAAAACAGTTTTTCAACACCTTTCAGATTTATTTGATTACTTGACTCACCAGTGTGGGAGAAAGAACTTTCTTCTTATTTAAGTAGTCATACAAGTGACCTGAGATCTGAAGAACAATACACATCACTAAGTGGGGGAGAGCAGAAAGAAATCCTGTTTTCTGGAGATCAAAATTAAGAGTATCTGCAAAACAAATAGTAGGTCCACATTAACAAAGATACATGTATAATAAATCAGTGTACTGTATTCTTTGTTTATCATAATTGTAGACAACATACCACTCATAAAAGTAGGCAATTCTGTCAGAAACATGAAAAGTCCATAATTAGCTGCAAAATGTGATATGACAGTTGCAATGAATGGTGGTGATGAGAATATTTTAAGCCAAGGAGTTTTAATAGTCTGCAAAATAAAGAAACAATTTGAAATACTGTTTCAGTAAAATTTGAAAAATACTTTTCATTTGTCAGTACATATTATTAATTTTCCTCTTTAGTCTAACTTGTTTTTGTGAATTATTGTGTACTAAAGTATAGTTAAATTTTGAACTCTGTTCTTATATCTGTTAGTGTTTCAATAGAGCCCCTCTCCACTCTGGTAGTGCAGAGCATAAGTGGGACAGAGACTGTGCTTACAGACCATCGTCTTTGTAGAGATGTGCTTGACTCACCATACTGTGGCTGGGATGGGAACCAGACACAGGTGGATCATTTCTCATAACTGTGCTCTCCTGCTGGAGGTTGAATGTCTCATTTATTGCTGTGGTATAACTGTTACACAGTGGAAGTAACTTGACTAATGTTGTGACACAGTTCTGTAGGTGGTGTAATCACTGCAGTACAACATCATTGTGGTTATTGTTTACATCTGTGTGTCGGTTGTTGTACTGTCATATTTACTAGGTGGTCATCTTGAGTTGCATCTGTGATTCGATGCGGACAGTGCATTTCATTGGTGGACCTTGCATGGCATGCAGAGGAGTTGAAATGCAGATGGAACTAACGTATTCTTGTACCTGTGGGACAGATTGCTATGTTCATTGACTGTTGCTGGGGAACAGTGGTGTTCTCCTGGTCGATGAAATTGAGCCAAGTCACATCATCTCAGTGGCGGCCAGGTGAGGGCATAGCAGCATAGCTGAATGCCATGGTGCAGAGGGGAAATCAGCTTCAGAAGTAGTGGTTGTGTGAAGTTGTGATACCTTGGCATGGGGGTGAGTATGTTGTGATCAGTGAATGTCAGCTGAATTCATGCAGGCAAGTTCTTGCCATCGTGAGGTGAGCTGAGGTTGCGGCAAGGCCAGATGACTGCCATTATTGGCTATGTCAGTTGCATGTTGTCGACTGTATGAAATGGTGGTAGAGTGGGAAGGAACACCAGAGCACTGTTCAGTGGGTTGAGAAGCATGATCATGGAGACATTGATTGAACAAGTGTGGCGTGGTTGTGGCAAGGGGATCATTTTGTGAGTACAGGACAACTAATTGGGTACTGTGGAACTGTCTGGCACTGCTCTATATTTTTGTCTCTTGGAGATGCTGAATGCGTCACTGCAGAGTACTGAACATGTCCAGTAGATATTCCTTGTCCAGGCATGCTATTTCTTGGGTGCTGATGTAGGCAAAAACACTAAATCTGGAATGCATTTTCAGTCAGTAGCCTTGTTTGAATATGTGTCTGTAAGTGTCAAAAGTTCATCATGCAACTGATAACAGTGATAACTGATAACAGTGTTCATGAGTTTTGTGGGTCACTAACAAAGGAACTTAGATACAAATAGGTGTAGAATATGTGATACACAACCTGTATTTAGAGTAACAATGATTTTATATACGTGTACACAAAACATCAGAACATGATAGAGACACACCATGCACTAAACTATCAGTTACAGTCCACATAGTCACTCTAACTGGTCAATGATGTTACTGTTTCTATAGATTAATTTCAGTAATTATTATGAGCACCATAAGTACCTCTATTAGCTAATCAAGGAATTACTGCTGGACTTATGGTTATATATAAAAGTAAATGAATATAAAACTATTCAAAATGAAGTGCCAGGACTTAAAAAATGCAATCTTATAGTTACAGTTACAATTTATTGACTTGTTAGACCTTTATGCATGAAAAAGTATCAACAACTGATGTTAAATGAACATGAAAAGTAGTTATAGGATGGTTGTAATTTTCTTACATACATTTTAATGGATGATATTCACATTTATCTTACAAAGTTTAATGTGACATATGTAAAAATTTCACTCATCTCTTATTTATATAATTAACTGAGAGTAATTATCTTTATTCAGTAATTCCTTCATAATGTAGGAGTCTTGTATCAATGTACAGTGCTATAATTAACTGTGGGAAATTATTTTAATGCGGTAATTTATTTAAGGTACAGAAACAGTTTTCATTGATGAACAATTTTAATTTACATTTGAAAACATTCCTGAAACCTTTTACACATTCTAATACAGCAAGTAAATTTACAAAGATATTTATAATGCTAGTCCTCCAAGGTATGCAGGAGATCTTTTGTGAAGTTTGGAAGGTAGGAGTTGAGGTAATGGCACAAGTAAAGCTGTGAGGGGGATCATGAGTTGTGATTGGACAGCTAAGTTAGTAGAGCCCTTGCACATGAAATGTAAGGGTTCCATGTTTGAATCCTGGTCTGACACTCAGTTTTAATCTGGCAGGAAGTTTCAAATCAACTCACAATCCACTGGAGAGTGACAGTTCCTTATTGAAGTTTATAATGGTTTATAAAATATTAGTTACAATCATTTGAAAGTAATGAGGATGCTGTATGCAATTTGTGAATATCTTGACTTCCTCAAATAGCAAATTTTATGAGTAAGTATGTGTGGTCTTTGGTTGATATTCCACCCAACAATAAATGCTTGTGAGAAATACATGTTCAAACACCAAGACAGTTGTGGTTACTATCTTTTTTACAATGATCAACTTTTATTTGAGGCAGGAGCTCTGTAAGACATTTGCCCTGAAGTTAACAACAATTCTTAGGGAACAGACCTAAATGTCTGTTTGTGATAACCCAATCAATAAACATACAGAAACAATGATTCCTGTAAGATCTTCAAGATGGAAAATCAGGGATGGAATAACTTTGTGAATTAAGATAGATTGCTACTCACCAAATAAAGGAGGAGCTGAACAACAGACATGTACCTGTACATTTAAAAGTAGACTACTCAATATCTACTACTGGGTGTCTTTTAGCTACCATACAAAGTCCTTCATCAGATTAAAGAAACACAAATGTGGTTACACTGTGGCAATCAGAAATCTCTCTGGGGTGGGTAGATATTTTTACATATTTTTACCTATATACCTCAACTACTGTGTTGTTACCTAGAAAATGTATTCCATCCTCTCCCAATGGCCTAACCATCAAACTATCCATTTCAAGCTGCAACTCATCCTTACAAAATAACCTATAACTATTCAAATTCTGTTATTACATGACTCATCAGCCTAGTCCTGCAAGACAATGTCATTCAGCCCCAAGCCTCCTTGAACTACCTCTTCTCCATTGAAAAATGCTGCTCCACAGTCTCAAATATCTACATCTCATCTTCCAGATTGAAGTCCTTGTCATCCAGGAAATCAGTATGCACAACTCCAGCTCAGAAAACTGTCCGATCTAGTTACCTCATACTCGCACCTATGACTACAACTATGCACCACCACCACCACTAAAAGACCCTTCATCAGATCTCCTGCACACTCCATTGTAGCCATCAAATCCTGTTTTGCAAACCTACTAAATCTGCCATACCATCAAAAAGTCACTCCCCCTTCCTGCAGGACACAAGAGCCTAGACAAACACAAAACTCAGTTATGAACATGTCCTCCAAAAGCCCCATTCCTACAGAAGTACCCATCCTTTGAAAAAGCCCACATTTTGCCCACTCCCAAATGCAGTCATGCTGGGCCCACCAACAATACCAATCAGCCTCAACCCAAAACCAAAATTAAGTTGACTCCTTCATTTAAGTACAGTTCACCTCTACTCAACTACAACCACCCCTGACAAATTTCCAGAATTTCCTAACATCAAATATTCACTCACCATCATTCTCAAATCCTTCAACATGGAAACCAGTCTTGCATGCACAAGAAGAACTGCAATCCACCTCCTTAAAAACTGATCTTAGCATTATAATCCTACCTGACAATAAAGGCTTCAACACAGTTGTTCTGAACTACAAGACTATGTGAATGAAGGCCTCCACCAGCTGTCAGACTGTCCATCTACTAGAACCAGTCACAGTATCCTCATTCCAGAAACACAGCATGATCTCCAGTCCCTCCTAAAATCTATTGGTCAATCCCAGAACTTCTCCTCTCCTTACACCACCACTCCTAAAATACATAAACTCAAACACTATCACCCAGGATGTACCACTGTAGCTGTATACTGCACCCCCACGGAGAAAACTGTTTGTCATTGCTGACCATTATGTTCAGCTTAATACTCGTAACCTATCCTCCTGTACAGGATACACTAACCATTTCCCCTATCACCCCTCCTCTGTTCCTGTCCCATTACCACCCAGCACCTTGATCATCACTGTTTATGCCACCCACTTCTATATCAACAACTATGGCCTTCCTGCTACTGAACACTATCTATTGCAATGCCCAGTTGATTCTAAACCCACAATCTCTTTCCTGGTCATCATGAACAGATGTATCCTATAACTGCGTTTCTTTTGAAGGCACCACCAACAGACAAATTCATGGTATGGTTATGGTCAATCACATGGCACTATTCTATGACAACCTATCAATGGGGTGTCTAGAGAAACCTTCCTAACCACCCAAAATTCCAGACACATCACCTTCAGATTCAGTGAATACATCTATGGACCGAAACTGAAAACACGCTATTGACACTCCGCCAGAACCTCAACTACTTCTCTCCCATTCATTCACTTCACCTGACCCTCCTCAGCCCAACAAGCCACTTTCTTTGACATCAACATAGATTTCAGAGCTGGCTTTATCAGTACCTCAGTCCACATTAGACCTACCAATTATCAACAATACCTCCATTTTGACAGTTGCCATCCATTCAACACCAAGAAGTACTTTGCATGTGGTCTAGCCACTCACAGCTGTTGCATCTGCAATGATGAGCTGTGGCTCTCCAAATACCTTCTTTATATTTTTACAAAATTTGCTGCAAATAGTTTATTTATTGTTGTTTTTGCGCAGGTAAATGACAAGCCAGTATAAGCATTTGTGCAATTTTCTGGTGTTCATCTAGATGGAGTGATATACTCAAAACATCCTGGAATGTAATTTCTTTTATTTATTGCATCGTTAATATGGGTCACATATTTACCCTTTATATTATTTTTTGACAGGTTTCAAAAGACAGATCATTCCATTGATACATTATCTTTAGAAGTAAATTATATCTTCAAGATATATAACGCATTGTATAAAAAAAAAGTCATATAATGACCTTATGCAAGCTGAGGGAACAGCAGAGAAGAAGCTGTCGAAGTATATCAAGGGTCTTGTTGAGGCCCTCATAGACAAAAATTACCCTCCCCCACTGCCCAGAAATGGCTCTCTTCCACCTTGTCTCCCTAATCACCTAACATCCCTAACATATTCAATGACTAGCAAAAAAGGAGCATCCCTCTCATGACTCAGTACCACCTACAATAGCAACTGAATAAAGTTCTCCATCAGGGTTACAACTACTTTCCCTCGTGCTTTGAAATGGAGAGATACCCTTCCAACTGCTCCCAGTGTGGTAATCTGCTGTGCATCCAACCTATATGGTATCCTTATCTGCCCCTATTTACTCCTGCTTGCTACCTCTTGTCCAATGATTCACATCTCTGTAAAACCCATTATGTGCAAAGACCTGTTCCATACATTCCCTCACTATGACTTAATCCAGTCATGGCGCATGTATTTCTGCCCTGCCAGAGGCAGGGACACCTGTAAAAGCAGCCATACAGCCTACCAATTTAGCTGGAAACACTGTCTGGCATTCTATGATATTATAACTGCTAACAGGCTGCCTCTTCAAATGAATGGCCACTATCAAACACTGGTCAAGAGACGAGTGGACCAGTCAGTTGCTGAACATGCCGTGTAACACAGTGGGCCTGTCTTGAATGACTACTTCACAGCTGGTGCCATATTTATTCTTCCCACTGGTGCCATATTTATTCTTCTCAAAACCACCTTTCTGAATTACACAGGTGTGAACTCTCCTTGCAACATATCTTTCATTCCCATAAATCCCCTGTCCTCAACTTTCTCTAGCCCCTGTCTTCCACCTGCCTTAAGCCCTTGCCTGCTTCCACTCCAGCTTAAAACATGCCTTTTATCTCCCCAGCACACCTGTATAGTCCTTTCACCTTCTTTGCTTCTTTCCTGTCCCCTTCTCCCCTCCAAGTGCTGGTTCCTGATGATACACATAGCAGCCCACCATCATGTCCCTCCCAAGTCCTTCGTCACTCTCACACAAATGACTACCATATCTTCACATACCTCTGTCATGTTATTCCTCTCCTTACCCACCCCACACCTTTTCTGCACCCCTGCTACCTACACTAGATGAAATTGCTACTTACTGTAGCCAAGCATCAGGCCTGGAGATAAGAGTAACCATGTGTATGTCAGCTGAACATTTATCAATGTGTGTGTGTTTTTCTAAGTCTGACCAAGCACTTTGCCCAATAGTTTACTCTGCCTTCACATGTATTTTGGAAAGGGCCTGTCTGCTGCTCAATGTTTCCTGTATGTGATGAATAGAAACATAACATTCAGTCATGGATTTTCAATTGTTTGAAAAATAATTTTCATGTAAGCTGTCTCCTCGTGCAGGATTCTGAATAGGCATCTGTAGTTGGTTACCAGTAGTGGGTGCAATATTTTTTGCTTCTGTGTGGAAGTAGTTATTAAAAATTTACTGGCTGATGATATGGAAGTGTGACCTGTTATGTGAAAGCTATTTCTGAGTCAGGTTTCAGCTTCATTAGGATCTCTATTTTTGTTTTGGTTTAATAATATTGAAAGATACTATCACTTTATTTTAGGGGTGTTTTAAGGAGACCAGCTGGAGCGGCCGTGCGGTTCTAGGCGCTACAGTCTGGAGCTGAGTGACTGCTACAGTCGCAGGTTCGAATCCTGCCTCGGGCATGGATGTGTGTGATGTCCTTAAGTTAGTTAGGTTTAATTAGTTCTAAGTTCTGGGCGACTGATGACCTCAGAAGTTAAGTCGCATAGTGCTCAGACCCATTTGAACCATTTGTGTGTGTGTGTGTGTGTGTGTGTGTGTGTGTGTGTGTGTGTGTGTGTGTAATTTCTTGTGAAAGCTAGAAAAGTTTTAATTATTTCTCTCAATTATTTGCTTGTAACCTTGTTCCAGTTTCATTTACTCTCATTTGATTTTGACAGTTAAATCTGGATACACTACAGCTGATATGATACTATCAGACTGGGTGCACTGCTGGCTACATTTTGCATCCATTTGTTAGCAGCCTTAGACATAAGGGAGAAAAACTGCTATTTTGGGAGAAAAAAAAGAAGCCCCTACCCTGACTCTTCGACTATTCAGTTGTTTTTTCTATTATTTCATACTAAGTGTTTAAGTACTTTTATTAATTTTCATTACCAGCCATCTATATACTAGAAAAGTTAAAAATGTGTAAAACATGAATATTATTGTTAATCAGAATTTACATCCCTCGCTCCATACAATTTTTAAATTATCAGAGTGGTTAATAATGTATTCTTTTACTTTGTGTTTAAATATCTGGGAATTCACAGTTTTGTACCTGATGTCTATTAGCATTCTATTAAAACCATATCCATCAGAATATAAAATTCAGGACTAAATGGATGTTAGAATTCTAAGGCAACTGTAAATGACTCTGCAATATATTTAATAATTAAAATTACATAATTTTCATACAGCACATATCTGTAAAAGGGTCCATAGAAATCAAGAGGAAGATTTGACTTTGATGTTCTATTGCTGATGCAGTCTTTATTGACAGAACATGAAGTTAGATTAGGGGGGATGAGGAAAGAAGTCGGCTGTATCCTTTTCAAAGTAACCAGCCAATGTCCTAAATTAATTATGGAAATCATGGAAAACCTAAATTTGAATAACCAAACAGAGATTTGATCTCCCATCCTCTTGATCGAAACTATCACTGGTGACCACTATTCTCCTTGCAGATGAAAATACCTGATGGCTCTGTGTCCTAAGCCCTTACAGTGGCTTTGTACTTTCAATTTTCCAAAAATATAAATCTATTTCTGAGCTTTACCTGCCTGACAGCAAATTAATGTGTAGAAATCACTTACAAAATGAGCTCTCTCAGTTAAGTACATTATAGGTAGCAGGTACCTGTTTAAAAAATGCTATATGTTTGATTGTTATGGATATAGTCTTCAATAGTTTTGAGATTTATTTTATAATAAATTGTGCTTCACCTTTTCTGCTTCCAGAAAACAGATATGAAATGCCCCCAATCCCAACCACACTACCATAACCTATGCTACTGTCTGTATAACTGTATCAGTCTCTAAAATGAAACTGTAAATATGCCTTGTTAAAGCATCTTTGTTCACGTGTGCCATTCTGTGTCACTTGATAAACAGAAATGCTTCTTACTTTTAATTTTTATATTGTAACAGCTTGACTTTCTACTTCAAGGTCTTAAAATACAGCAAATGTGCTGTAATGTATACTTATAACCATCAACATGGTTACATACATCTCTGACTTGTCTTCTTTATGTGTACTGAACTTTTTGTGCCGAACTCGAAATTAGTTTAAGCTTACTGATACATGGAAACACTATCTGAAAGTTTCTCACCTTACTCTCTTGAGATGAATAGTCTTTCCTTTCAGCGATGTATTTTAACTCTTCTACTGAAATTCTGGTGTCATTTTCTGGAGAATTCTTCACACATGGCACCCAAATTGCATACCATAGTAATCCTAATCCTCCTGTAATGACAACTCAGTTGTATTATATGACATAAAACATTGATCTTATTTCGTATACCTAAGAACAGAATACAAAGTAAGCAATAATATCCGATTCTCTCTCTCCTTTCCTCTTGCCCCCCCCCCCCCCTCCTCCTCCTAACCATCTCTCTCTCTCTCTCTCTCTCTCTCTCTCTCTCTCTCTCTCTAGAAACTGAAACAATTACTGCCTCCACTTTAAAGTATACATAACTGACATACTCATTACTAGCAGAGACAATTTCTGTTTGTAATGACACATATAGAACACAAAGTATGAAAGTTGCCCAGAAAGTAATGCACCACTTTTTTTTCTCAGCTGAAAACAAGGATACGAATGTGAAATATTTATATATGTATCATTTGAAGTCTCCTGAGCAAGCGAGCCAAGTGTCCATCACTTCTGACAGATAGCGCACCGTAGCTGCAGGACAGGTTCAAAATGGTGTCTGTAGGTGATGTACAATACAAGCACTGTGCCATCATTGAATTTCTCATTGCAGAGAAATAAACTGTGGGAAATATTCACAAACACTTGTGCAAAGTCTATGCCGACAGAAGAACAGTCACTGGGTGTGGAGGGTGAGGTCATCAGAAGGTGGTTTGGCACTGTTCCACAGTTTGCAGTGGTTGGGGAGACCATCCATGGCTGTCACACCTAACATGTTGCAGTGAGCTGCTGATGTTCATCTGCAAGGACAGATTAAAGAATGCCATTTATGGAAGAGATTTTGCAGATGAGGAGGAGGTGATTCACACAGTGAAGCACTGGCTTTGGGACCAAAAAAGGATTGGTATCAAAAGAGCATATATGCAGTTCTTTCACTCTGGAGGAAGGCAAAATGGAGATTATGTGGAAAAATAGGATATGTAGATAAAACACCATTCTTTCATGTGTGTAATTCTCATTATGTTCAATGCAGAATTCTTGAAGAACAAACATGTGGTGAATTATTTTCTGGGCAACCCTTGCAGCCTATGATCACAGCATCAGTGAGTGTTGATCAGTCAGGTCTACAAATGCCTGAGAGTAATAGTTTGTACATATATCAAATGGAATGATCACAAACTCAGTGATAGGTGAAACAGGTGGCACACTTTGGTTCACTGCTCAGATACTGAGTAAATATAATGCGTTTCTATAGAAATACCTTACAAATACTCATCTCACCCATCTTACAACATGGTTCAAGTGTGTGTGTGACCCATTCCAAATAGGACTAATGTGGGATATTGAATGCAAGCACAGAGGAACAGCATAAATAGGCACATGTTTGTCTGATTCACAGCAGAGCATCGTGGGAAAGTAGAAAAACAGAACTTCAGGTGCTTGAGGACAGACATCAACTATTCCATGAAAGCTAGTTTACAAAGTTTTAAGAAGTGATAATAAGTTAGGAATTTATAAGTCTAGTACAGCAGCCACTGTCTCAGTGGTGCAGGAGTTTCAAAGACTATATTAGACTAATTACAGAGCATACGAAGCCATTTGACCAGTCATTCTTTCGTGTTCCATACAAATTGTAATTCGAAGAAACCATAATGTATGGTACACAGGGAGAGAAAGTGAGTTGGAAAATAAACAACTGAAATTCTTCAGGAAATGTATGACAAAAGCTTCAGCTGTGTCCATACCCAAGATGGAAGAACTGATTGGTTTAGGAATGTTATGGGGTTGAGACATGAACATGTGGTATCACCATTTTTATTTATAATGGTGATGGATGAAATTGTGAAAGAGACAGAAGAATCTCATAAAGGAGGAAACATGAAACTACTGCATTTTTCCTATGCTATTGTGATGTGGGAAACAAACAGTAAGGATGTATATGAATAAATAGAAATCTTAGATTAAAACATCAAGATATATGGAATGAAATTTTAACATGGAAAAAAGCAAGACTATGTTGCCAACAAGAGGAGACAGAGAAGGCAAAGGACAAATTAATATTAAAGGGAAGGATACTAAAATTTTTTATAACCTTAAATGTCTAGAAAGTGTGATACAGAAGAATGGAGGTAGAAGTTAGCAAAAGGATACAATAGAGCAATGCATTTTACCAAAGTGTGAGGGATTAGTCTTGGAATGAGGGGCACCAAGGTAGTCTAAAGAAGCACTCTACAAGATGTACTTTACACCCTTGCTGACACGCATCAGAGACCTGCAAAATGACAAGAAGGAAAGAGAGAAAAATCCAAGACAGCAAAGCAAAATTCTTAAGAAGCATCACATGGTAAACAAGGAGAAACAAAATGAGAAACAAAGATGATAGGAACAAAAGTGGAGTAGAAAATATGAATGAGGGAAATGAGAAGAACAGGTTAAAATGGTTTGAAGTTAGTTAGTTAATTAGTTTCATGTTCCATTAATCATTTTAATGATAAATCACAAGATGCAGAACAAGTCATTTTACATTCACATCATAAATTAATCTGTAAATATGGCTGCATGCTGATCATTTTTTTTTTATTTTATTTTTAAAAATACAGATGGTGGGTTAGCAATTGCTACCTACCGACTTTTATGCATTAAAATAACAGAAATTCTTCTACAGAGTAGAAGGAGTTTTTACTTTGTGGTCTGTCAGACATTTTATATCACTGGATAAGTGATCAAGAATTTTTCTTGCAGCTTGTGTGCCACTTTTTTGGTAAAGACAAGCTTCACGTGGAGTAATGAATGTCATTCTTCCTTATGGTGTTGTAATTACATACATTGTTGTTCCTTTTGAGCTGTAGCGGATTATTTTCAACAAACTTCATGAAGGAATAAATATACTGTGAAGCAGTAGTCAGAATGTCCAACTCCTTAAACAGATGTCTACAAGATGATTGTGAGTGAGCACCACATATTATTCTTGCAGCACATTTTTGAGCAATGAAAACTTTCTTTCTTAAAGTTGAGTTACCCCAGAACATTATTCCATACGACATTATTGAATGAAAATATGCAAAATATGTCTGCTTACTGATTTGTCTCTCTCCAAGATTTGCAATGATTCTAAGTGCAAATGTGGTAGAACTAAGTTGATTTAGGAATTCCAAAATGTGCTTTTCTTGGTTTAAATCCTCAGCAATAAAGACACCTAAAAGTTTTGAAGTTTCCATCCTATTTATTACTTCCTCACCATGTGTTGCAGGTATCATTTGTGTACTACCTGCAGAGATGAATATGTAGTGTCTTTTTCAAACTGAGAGTGAGACCGTTCACAGAAAACCACTAATACTTTTAAGTAGATTTTTTACCATTTGTTCCATTTCTGTATGTATGCTTGAATTGTTTATAATATTGGTGTTATCTGCAAGAAGAACTAATTCTGCTCATTGTATATTATACAATAGATCATTTACATTTTTGAGGAACAATAGTGAAAATAAGATTAAGCCTTAGGTAACCCCCTAAGTGATTTCTCCCCAGTCAGAATTACACCCCCAGATTATACTGACTGACTTACTAGCTTTCTGCATTCTTTTGAGTGGTTATGACATTATCCATCGGTTGGCTATACCATTAATCTCATAAAACTTCAATTTACCTAGGAGAATACTGTGTTTCACGTAGTCAAATGCCTTAGACAGTTCGAAGAAAATAGGAACAGGCACTATTTTATTATTTAATGCTTGTAAAATTTAGTGATTATATAAATGGCTTTCTCAGTAGAGCAACACTTCCAAAATGCTAACTGTGATTTGCTGATGATATCTAAGGTATCTAAGGTAGACTGGCAATGACAAGGAAAGCGTTTCTGAAGAAGAAAAATTTGTTAACATAGAGTATAGATTCAAACGTCAGGAAGTCATTTCTGAAAGTATTTGTATGGAGTGTAACCATGTAAGGAAGTGAAACGTGGACGATAAATAGTTTAGACAAGAAGAGAATAGAAGCTTTTGAAATGTGGTGCTACAGAAGACTGCTGAAGATTAGATGGGCAGATCACATAACTAATGCGGAGGTATTGAATAGAATTGGGGAGAACAGGAGCTTGTGACACAACTTGACTAGAAGAAGGGATTGGTTGGTAGGACATGTTCTGAGACATTGAGGGATCACAAATTTAGTACTGGAGGGCAGCATGGAGGGTAAAAATCGTAGAGGGAGACCAAGAGATGAATACACTAAGCAGATTCAGAAGGATGTAGGCTGCAGTAGGTACTGGGAGATGAAGAAGCTTGCACAGGATAGAGTAACATGGAGAGCTGCATCAAACCAGTCTCAGGACTGAAGACCACAACAACAACAACAACAAGGTGAAACACTATTCTAGAATACATCACCTTCTCAAACACTTTGTAAAGTGAATGGAAGATAGAATACCACAAAGAATGATGGAGACCAAATTTGAGGGCAAGAGGGAGATCCAGAACAAGATGAATTGACTCAATAAACACCACTTGATTAGTATGATCTATCATGCAAAATCATACATTGGAACATGAAACTATCTCTCTATAGCAGGAGTCATATCATTCTGTACTCTTGAAAGCATGGTAATTGCAATCTCTTACATTAAAATATAAACAATAACATATTATTAAATAAACTATCCACTGCCAAAAACAAAACAAAATGTGTAGATTTTTTTAAAAGACAAATACTTAGTACTGCTTAAGTGAAAGTAGCCACAGTAGGTGTCTTCCAAAAGTTGAAATTTTCCTGTGATCAAAATAGAGTTAGTACTGAAAACTTGAAATCAGTTGTCTTTAATTTTTCCTCAGTTGTTTTCAGTTAGCAGAAGAATACATAATTTTGACTGTTACAATGCTTCCTTTCATGTTTTAGAGTCATGCTGAAATGTTGCTGTGTTTATCATAGGATGTACACTGACCATCCAGAAGTTCTGAGAATTGTTTTATTCCTGGCATCTGTAACGTCAGTATAGTAATTATAATGGCAGTTTGAATTAACAACTGTAAACAACAGATGTGCATTCAACCAGTCAGTTGTGAGCAGGCAGTGTTAAGTGGTATAAATGCAGCTGTATTGTATTGATATTGTTTTGCTATGTATCACAATGATGCAATCAACTGAAAATCTGTCAATCAAGTGTTCAAGCCATTGTCAAGAGGAAAGTGGGCTGCAAAGTTTGTCCTACACACACTGACTCTCAAACAAAATGAATAATGCATGGATGCTTGCTGTGACTTTATTGAAGCAGAAAATGTAGACAATTCTTTTTGGGAAAGTATCATTACATATGACGAAACTTGGTATTATCAATACAAATCTACCAGAAAATGACAATGTGCTGGGTTGGTCTATGAAGGTTCACAAAGATGAAAGATAGTGTGAATGTGACATGCAAGTTAAACAATATCCCAAATGAAGTGTTTTCTGACACTTTCACATGATTGTATGTACATTTTGCACGTTGTACTCAAGTGGGGGAAGACTGCATAGACCATTTGAAACACTGAAACCATTACCATAACTTTTCTTTATTTTTTACTAATCCAATCTCCAAACTTTCTGGATTGATGTGGTGTGTGTTAGAAATGTGTCACAGTTAATCTGACTTAATTTCTTCAGATAGTTCCCTGCAAACTCACACTTTCATTCTTAATTTGGAAATATGCAACATACGTACCAAATATGTAGAACACAAAAGGCCAACTGAGTGAAGAAGCTATGATTCCAGATGCTGGCATTGCAATGACAGTACCAAATGAACAGCCAGACAAAGTAATTGTAATCAAACGAGAGCGTTCTTCAATTGGTGCCCAATACACCCACATTTCATTCATTGCTGGCATTACCATTCCCTGCACAGAAAATAATTTTTCAAATTAATGTTTGTGAGAGTAGTTTTCCGAATAATACATGAAATGCATGCTATGTTCTGAAGAAGACTGAAATTTTGGTAGCTCAGCACCTATTCTCAATTTTTATATGCCTGTCTACTTATCAACATTTTGATGGTAATGTGAGTTGTAGAATGTTCTGTCATTATTTTTAAAGTGAGCTATATTCATCCCAAGTTTTTGGGAATAAAACACAGAATTAGTCTGAAGCTACTAATAAAAGCTGTAAGTAAAACAGTATAATTTCTGTACCAGCCAATTGCACTTATTTATACAAAAATGTAAAACGAAACAAAATGTTTTCTCGTGATTCTATGTCTGTTTCATATTATCAGAATTATATTACAGCACCTAAATGAAGTGATACTCTCTGTTACAGTGCATCTCAACAATAAGAAATTTCTCTCTATAATTTATGTGAAAAACAAAAATGGCAAATGCATGAAATATAGCATATGCTCTGTGGTTTAGTTAAAAGTTTAAGGAGATTTGTTGTGTAAGTTTTTTTATGAAATTACTTGTTGGGTTCTACTTCCCACAAAGTTCCTTAATAGAAATACATTTAACATAAGTAAGATGTCTTAATTATACTTACTCTTCAAGATGATCAAGCTTCTATACAAACCTCTCTGAAATAGTTAAAGTATAATTATCAAAGGTACTTTGATTAAGTTGTTACTTGGGAGTGTAGAGAAAGAGATATTACCAGGATAAAATATGTCACCAAATATTGTAAAGTGCTTCTGTCAAAGCCATTTAGTAAACACATTCAAAGAATTTCACTCTCCTGTAAGGTACCCAGTTTAATTACACAATTTTTCACGTAATTGCACAGCCACACCACAAAGGCATTTCTTATCCCATCAACTGTAGGAGCACATTTGTAAGCATACCTGTCACATGCTATGCTGAAATTACTGTGGAACATTTAGCATAGGTATGACAACTCTTCAGCTATCTGCCAACATGAATGGCAAGTTCCAATTTGCAGCTAATTACAAACTTGGCTGCTCAGTTGCTGAACATGCTGCAGACTGAGAAGTAGCTGTCAAATTAGGAGAGCTAGATAATGAAATACCTGCCACTGGATCCATATGAGACTAGGAGATAAAAACTCTTTAATTGAACTATATCATACATATGTACAATTCCTTGAATACTCGATTTCTCATATTTTTATGTTTACATGCACTTTATGTTCATATTTCTTAATTTCACCTGTGTTAAAGGCTATTTAAGATTATTTTAAGTTTAATTATGATTTGCAAATGGCAACATTCATTGTCTCATTCCAAAAACTAAATTACAAAAATGTAGAAATGAACATTTCCAGTGAACATATTGCAATTCAGTCTATTTATTCATTTTAATGTCAGACCACTTATTTAATACAATCTTTTGGTTAAAATCTGCATCACAGAACTATCTAGACAATAATGCAAAATAAATGGCCGCTTATCCAATATGTAAATAAATATTGCAATTATTACTTTTAGAAAATTTCTGCTCTCTTACGGGCAATTATTTAAAATTTTACATACTTCCCTTGTCATGATATGATGTGTTAAAATATTTTTTTTTTTGTTTATAGAACTGTTCTAGAATATATTTTACTATACACAGGAGGATATGTCAGAACACCCAACATTAGTGACTTTAAGAGCTGCTTCAGCTATGGAGCTCCCATCCAGAACCAACTCCTTTAAAAGTCGCACGTGCAAACTGACCCTCCATCATATCCTCTGTTCTCATAATGCACTTTGCTAAAAACTATCTTAGTCCGTTTTCCAATCCTTTACTTTCATCCTTTCCTCTAGTAGTTTTATTCACCTGTAGATCTCGTTTACAAGGATATAGGACATCCTCTTGTACATCAATATTGAATCTAGACCTTGCATGGCGTTTTCCCCCACGTTTTTCTCTCACTACTGTTCCTACCTTTCTCTCTCTCTGTTTGTCTCTCAATATCTCTTTTTCTCCTTGTTATACACCATTGCTTCAGTTTTGTGACTTAGCTTGTTGAATCTTTCCTTCCACTGACAATGAAAGACAGCTGTCTCTCTGTCTCCTATCCCATTACTTACTTCGTCCCTAACGGGTATATCTTTTGCTTGTCCAGTCCACACTTATTTTCTACTCTTATAACATCTGTCTACCTGCCCAACCACTCAAAAGCATTCATTGTCACCATGGCCATTGATGGCTGTTTTTGGAAGTCTTTGTGTGTATGAGCGGCTGCTGTTAAACTGAAAGAGGAGTAGGGACTTGAAAGATAGTGAAGTAACCTGTACCCTTATTGTTTATGAACAGTGCATCAGTTAACAACAGATGGGTTGTTATTTATCCCCTTTTTGGTTTATAATTCATTCTGATGCAAGTACTCTTTTGTATGAAATATACTACAAGCTTCTAAATAATAATTATGTGTGAAACAGAAACAACAGCTAAGTGTAGGTAACTCAAAAGTATTATTTTATAAACTTTCTCCACCTTTTCAAAATCTCAGTGGCGAAATACAAAGCAGTATCACACCAGATTACGGATTGATATGCTACTATGCAGAAGGACAGTACGATGGGTCAAAATGTTTCATGTTATGTGGGATAAGTCAGCTGATTTGGTCCACAGTGGAAACCAGTCTGGTGGACTGTCAGGTGATTATTTGTTAAAATGAATTTGTCCCATGAAATAAACTGACAAGAAAAAAAGTAGTGGAATGGTGAACTCTCATCAGTGGCATCAATACACAGTAGTATTATTGGAAATGGACAAACATGTCATCAAGACTTAAGTATTTATAACCTGTATTGTTACCAACACCCATGTGTGGGGATGAGTGTGGAAACCCACTTCACAGAGTCAGTCTAGTGAATGATGTCACCAAGGGTACCATGATCAAAAAGTGACACATAAGGAAATGACTATATGCAAAATGAAACCATCAGCACAATACACTACCAGTTTTTACCACAAAACTACCACCAAATCACAATTTTGGTACCTACCAACTATGTTCAATCTAATTTCTTTCCAGCCATCATAAAAATTAAATACCCTATATATAACTAGAAATTATACTTCTGCCACTTAGTTTATGAGTACAGAGAAAGCACTGAGGAATCTATCTCTTATTTCTGTTCTTCTGTAAAGGATTTTAGTTAAAATAGCTTGTTTACTCTTTATCTCTTTTTCTCATTTGTGTGTGTGTGTGTGTGTGTGTGCGAGCACCCACATGCGTGTAACAAAGCACTCCATAGTACCATGATTGTGTTTTGAACAGAACAAATGAAGTGTGCCACTAGAAAGCTTCTTAATGTAGATTTGAATGTGTGATACTCATTATTCATATCTTTCTGTTCTGTTTGGAATCAGTTGGTGATAGCTGCCTTTTGATAGCAGACAGTGTTATGGGTTATGGGTTAATTAATTGTGATCAGATGATGGTTAATAAAACTGAAACCAGTCATCATCAACAGAAGTAACAGAAATTTCAATTTGTAATGTTACTATTTATTTCCAGTTAAGATAAATCTTGCATAATATCATGTTCAGATCTTTATAACATTTAGGGAAATGTTATCCAAGGGCAAATTGTGTTTCTCTATAGTGTCCACTGAATGAATGTAGCAGATACTTTCGAATAATTAAGTCCATATTATGAACTACAAATCCCATACACACACAGACAGTCAAGTTTTAATTTACATGGCACTTAAAGAGTGGCCTACAAAAAGTTCGTGAGTTCATGAACTTATACAATTTACTCTGAATGCTGTTTGCTGTGCTAAGAATGTTCACTGTGAATACCAGAGTTGTCACAAAATTATACCATCAAATATATTATCTTGGAAAAAAACAGTGCAACTGTATATTTCACCTTCTGAGGGTAACACTGTCATAATTTTTAGTTTTCTCAATTAAATTTTTCTTTTGATACAATGTATACTGTGTCTGTTTAAGTGAATACAGAGATTTTTCTCACACAGTAGGAAAGACACTAACAGCCAAATTTTACACAAGATCCTGATGGTGTTATAAAATAAGGATTCCATCTAACCTCAGTCCCATAAAATCAAAATGTTCTACTACAGTGATTTTCAATCATCCTTTGATAGTGAAATGAAATTTTTATGAGGGTTCTATGTCATGAATATTGATTCAATGACATTCTGTTCTCTCTATGCTATGTGTTGATGTTACCAACCCTAGTAAAAATTACGTTTTACTTGCAGAGGATGACTGAAAATCACTGAAGTAGAACATTTTAAATTCATGGGACTACATCTTCTGCAGCATTTACATTACAGACTACTTCTACACCTACCTACGTACTCAGTAACCACTGTCAAATGTATAGCAGAGGGTACTTACCATGGTATCTCATGTTTTGGTTTCTTCCTGTTCCAATCTTATATAGAGAATGGTAGTTTAAATGCCCCTGTATGTGTTGTAGTTAGTCTAATACTGTATACATGACCCCCATAGAAGCGGTATGTAGGGAGCTGACAATAATTATGTATTCTTCATGTTCCTTGTAGGCTTCAGCTCCATACATATTGTTCCTACAGGAATGATGAATACATTATTAAACTAATTACAACACAATGTGTGTGTGTGTGTGTGTGTGTGTGTGTGTGTGTGTGTGTGTGTGTGTGTGTGAGAGAGAGAGAGAGAGAGAGAGAGAGAGAGAGAGAGAGAGAGAGAGAGAAGAGTTATATAGACGGTATATGACTCATTCTCCAGTTGTATCAGACAACAAGAGACCAACCTGAAAACAGCCCATAAGCACACGAGCAGCCATCAGCAGGTATAAGCTGGAATAGGCAAGGGGGGGGTGTGAAAACTGACAACAGCACAGAGCCAGCGACTGCTATCCCTACGAGTCTAGCACCACCAAACCGAGTAGCTAGCCAACCACCTGCCAGCTGTGTGAGCACATAGCCATAGAAGAACATGCTCAGCACTAGGCTCTGCACTCTTGAGTCCCATGGAAAATCTTGCTCCTGAAACAAACAGTTTACTATGAAACTTTTATGAGGGGTTCATACTTAGTGCACAATACTCCATTAAGAGATTGCCCAACTGTGTCAATAAATTAATTACAGTTGTTAGCTGAATAACACAAATGGTAACTGCACATGCCAAAGATTAATTTCTAGTCAATAACTTTGTGTGTTTTCTTTTAAACTGAGTAATGTGGCACATAGTTCAACACATTGCATTTATTTTTAATATTTAAGACTACACTGCAATGGACTCCTCGAAGAATGAATGCATAATAAAATGAATGAACTTTAATCATCCAAAAGCGAATTATTCATATGTGGGACACATCACCGCGACCACAGCAGAAGCCTGTTTTTTTTTTTTTTAAATAAATAAATAAATAAATAAAAAAAGAACATAGACGATGAAAGTTTTAATGTTAACTTATATTAAGACTCCTACTAAGCCAAAGATGGCTCCATTATCTGTTATTTTCAGATTTGTTGTAGACTCAGATGCAAAGTCATCATTGGGGAGTGGAAAACATTGGTGATGGCAGCCCTTGATAATATGAAGTATAGTGCAACAAATTATTTGCACAGAAACAGTAATCAGACTTTGTAATAAGAAATTTAGATTGCAAGGATCAACTTGTAAAAACACATGTGTATATGATGGTGTGTGATGGGGCGCAATCAAAACACCACCAAACCATTCACTTCCTAATGCAGTTAAATAGCTAAATGATGAACAAACTGTGTGTACATCATTAGTAAAGGAACATGGATGAGTGGCCTCTAAATAGAAACATACATGTATTTGAATAACATTATTATCATAACAAAAATTACAGAGAAAAAGCAAATGCATCTCCACAGGAAGACAATCATGACACAAAAGATAGTAGAAGGAGTCTTTGTGTGATTCATTTATTTTGAAAAATATGAAACAGAAGTAGTGCTAATCATCTGCAATGATCTCTGACATAGCGAGATATATTAATTTGTTACAAGCCCTAGCCCAACAAACAGAACTAAGCTTGTGAAGGCCTCATCACAACTGTGCGTTATACTTTCAGAACAATGAAGCAATTTTGTTGTTTTAACATGCCTGATTTAGACTGTTTGTGGTCATGTAAAGATAACATTAAGTTAGTTCCCTAGAAGGCTGTGGTTGCTTCATTCTCGTATTCTAACCCATTTGAGCTTTTACTCCATCTTGAATAAGCTAGTTGTGAATTGCGTATTTAATCTCAATACATTTTTGGGTTTTAAAATTTTAAAGTCCTTATTCTTTTCTTAAGATGTATCACCATCTTAATGAAAATAGCATTAAAAACAAAGAACAAGCAACGAGGAATGCATTCTGCCCTTCTCCTGGTGTGATTTAGGAAAACAAAAAAAGGCAAGAAAATGAGATGTGGTGCAGACCAGCTGACGTAGCCTGGTTTCGTGTTTTTTTTACTGAGTATATGAAATCATAAAGAGAAACTATCTCTGGTGGTATTATTGCTAATACAGCCTGACACCCTGGTAGAGTGATGGTGTACTGGAGATAATCTGTCAAAATCTGATGGTGAGAGAAATTTTATCAGTCAGTATTTGATGCTTTAGGATGAGAAAATGGATTAACACATAATTCTTATCATTGGACTGTGGACCTACTGCAGCATTAAAGCTCAAATATTTCCATAGCATGCCATGAAATAAGAGAATATAGCTCTGTTGATGGTGACCTGAGTGTCAGACGGGAATGTTAAGCTCAGTTGCTCTTTCTGGTACGATCCAAGAGTTGTAGGTTATGTGTTTCACTCTCTCCTTCAATTTCATTTCCACAGTCATTATGGTAATACAGTCAATGATGCTGTAATGCAGACCCAACATTGGAACAAATTAGATGCTGGTAATGGGTTTGATTGGAAATTGTTGGTCTTGTATTTTCCACAGTGCAAAGAGACACCCTCCTCTAGCAACACTTTTCCTCGACAGAAGTAGTAAATACCAAAAATATTTCTCGAATTTTGGACAGGTCAGTGTTGTATCAGCTGTTTTTCTGAAAAATTTCATATAATTTTATATACAATATGTTATATTATGAGCTACAATCTATGAAAAGGAATTAATTTATTTTCGTTGCTACAGTTGATGTGTACTAGCTTTGGAGGTACAGTTAAAATTATTTTTTAGATACATTTGAAATTATGAAATATTTGGCACACTTAACATTTCTATCATTAGTTACACAATCTAGTACTGTTTATTATATTTATTTCTGGATTCATTTATCAAATAATAATAATAAACTGATACAAAATCATTTGCAAGAAAGATTGTAAACCTTTTGAATACTGTTATTACCGCAGAGTGAGGGAGTAGTAAACATGCCTCTGATGTGATCGGACGTATTTTTGTACTTTGGATGAACAATCTAATTTTGGCTTTGTTAATATGAAAATTCAAAAGATAGTGTGTTACAATAAAATGTGATGCAAATAAACATAGAAAAACAAGAAGTCTGCACAGACATCCTTCAAATTTATTTAGATCAATTGGACCATGAGAACCTAAAATGTGAAAATTTCAGTTTCAAGAATCAGACGCCTAGATATGAAGAACTGGAGCTAACCATGAGAGAAAAGATAAGTAAAAAGTTTATTGTAAATCTCATTCCTCTCAAATCTTATGAAAAGACTTACCATCAATGACAGTAGTGACAAGAAAGGAGGGAGGAGTAGATTACAAGTGTGGCCATTGTACTGGATCAATTGACTAATAATGTAGTTTTATCTGTTGCAGAAAAGAATGTAATTTATTAACAATTTATGTATGAATAAATTTCTGATCACACGATGCAAGAAAACCGAATGCTGCCCAACAAAACACATCATACCAACAGTGAAGATGTGGTACCAATAATGACAGACTGGGTCGAATGAAAGAGGACTTTACAACTACAACCAAGGACATCAAAAAGGAAAGATAAGTACAAACTATTTATGAAGTTAATTTGTTTGTTGACTTGCGAGCTTGTTAACAAAATGAATAGAGATGAGGGTAGGAGTGAGGTGGAAATGAAAGCTGTAGGATCCAGTCAGGACGTGTCTGAGCTGAGCGAAATCATATTCAGTAAAGAAACAGTAAAAACTGATATTTTTCAGTTAATTTTGGCAAAAATAGAGGAAATGAAGACAGATAACAATGACAAATTATACAAAGTACAGGATCAGATGGACCAACTTACTGATCAAGTTTCAGAGCTAAAAAATGGGTTGTCACATAGGTTAAAGAGCGTGAATGAAAAAGTTGATGTTTTAGAAAATAAGTTTATTGCTTTGGAAAATGAGTTGATAGTTGAGTCAGTGAAACATTAAATAATGCTGAAGAGATCAGAATTGAAGAGAAGGCCACAGCAGAAAAAAATGGAACAAAATATCACTAGTTTAAACCAAAAAATTTAATTGTTGAAAACAAAATGCAAACTAATGCAACTGTTTTAGATCAAAAAATTTCAGCAGTTCAGGAAATTTATGCAAACAATGGTACTGCTTGGTCTAACACTCCTATCAAAAGTTTTCATCAGATAATTTACCACACTGCACCACTGTAGAGATAGTTTTGTGTCAGGCATGAATGATAGTCAAAAAATTAAATTTGTTAAAAGATGTCTTGAAGTCGATGCTCTGTCATGGGTAAATTTAAATTTATGTCAGTGGTAAACATATAAGAGTTTTGAGAAAAGTTTTTAAAATAAATTTTGGTCAAAAGTTGAACAGGGGAGAATCAAGATTCAATTTTTGAATGGTCCTAATTATAGGAGTAGGGACGGCACTTTGAAAGAGTTTTGTAAGAACCAACTTAAAAACTTAGCACACCTTGACAAACCATTTGACAAAATGACCTTGACTGATCCACTTAAGAGGAGATTACCAGAAAGGTTGCAGTGGGATTTAGTTCACAAACCTGACGATTGTCTTGAAAATTTTTACGATATGTTGACAAGCTGGATAGGGCAGCAGAAAGAAGTATGTACCATAATAATCAGAATAATAGAAATCACAATGTGGGTAATTACAGAAACAAAGATAATGATAACTTTTATCAGGATCAAAGTGTTAACAGAGAGAGAACTTTTGATCATCATCAGGATAGGAATAATGGGGATAACCATGGGCATTTTAATAGAAGAAACAATCATAGAAGTAACTACTTAGGAAATGGCAGTTCACGTCAATGAAGGTCCATAGTTTTGGGGTGACGAAACACAACAAACACAGGAGCCCCAAGTTATTCTTGCAATTAGGTAATAATAACAGTGTTAATGATATGGCACATGTATCTGAAATTGAACAGAACGAATATCAGATTTCTCATTAATGTTTTGCTCAAAAGTTTTGGTCACTCAGTTTAATTATGGTGATGTAGATGCTAATCACAAACCAGAATGTGAGAATAGTGAGAATTTTGATATAGTATGTACTAATGATTTCTTCTCCTGGTTGGAAAACAGTGTTGTCGATGTACGTAAACCATGTGATAGATTAGATTAGTTTCTCATTCCATAGATCCTTGCTGAGGAGATCCTCGTGGATGTGGAACATGTCCTTTTTTTTTTTAATGGGATCTGAACTAGATGATAATTTTGATGTAGATGTGAATGAGAGCTGTGAAATAACTGAGCTAGGTGAGTCTGAGACTAGTGGCTTATTGCAAAGGAATGTAGGTTAAGTACATGACTTTGATGTAGATGAGAGTTGTATTGTTAGTGATGTTGTTGATGAAGTAATTTTGGAGGAATAGAAGATGATTGGTATCAGGTATTTTTGGTGTTTGAGAATAATGAAGTTTCAGAGTTATTTGAAAATGATGTTAACAATAGAGGTAAGGTAAGTGATGTATGTGCTGTTGTTAAGTGACAGTCATGGAATACTGTTCCAGGCAAAACAGTTTTTGATTAATGTTACGCAGAGTGGTGACCCAGTCAGTTAAGATGAGGTATCTGTGAACCTGGAGAATAAAGGTGAAAACTTTTTGAAGTTTGTTTGGGACCATACTGATGATAACATAGATAAATGTACATTCTGTAACAAGTTAGCTATGATTAGTCAGATTTTGTATCCAAATTGATGGAATAAAATGAACAAGGATCTAAGCAGGAAGTTTAAATTTGACAGCAATCTGTTTTGTTTTCCTTATGTAAGAATTGGTGATAGTTTTGCCATGTAATCTATTCATTGTGTTCAATCTTTACCTGACAACATGAGTAACCAAAGTAATGCTATGATACCAATTGCAGTAGCCACCAGAAAGATCGCAGGAGGCGCACATCGGCACGGCGTGTCACGGACAGTAGTTGCCGCAAGTAAAGTCCTGTCCACCAGAGGGCACGTGAGAATTCGGCCCCGCCCTCTGCTGGCGGAACAACAACAACTCGGGCAGCATGGATCATCAGTTCACATCGGGCATGCCTAGCAGAGAGTTCCCAGTCTACACTATGTGATGTGCGACGGAAATTGTGAATTGTGTTACTACACAATTGACAATGAGTAGGGTCGTTCTTTCGCATGTTGCGTCGTCATTCCGGCATCGCCAGCATTCGAGATGCCCCGCTGAGAGCCGGCCCCCATTGCAGGCCCGGTTTCTCAGGAGGCTGGTTCCCCTGTGGTCGTCCCTTCCTCATAGTCCCTGCCACTGGGTCTTGCCCCTCCTGACGTGGACCGGGATCCGAGGTTCAATGGCTTGTCACCTGTTCTGTCCCGGGCTCCAGTAGTGGGACGACGGGGGCCTTTTCATGTGGGTCACTTCCAACCGTATTCGAAGGTTCTGGCTCGAAGGTTAGCACATCCCCCCCGACTCCAGCCTTCCAATGGATGTGGAGGTCATCGCTACTGCACGACACTCCACGTTCCGACGCAGTGGATCGCAGTGGCTTCACCCCCCGAAGGAGGAGGAGTGCAGTAGCCACCAGAAAGACCGCGGGAGGCGCACATTGGCGCACGGTGCATCACGGATAGTAGTTGCCGCAAGTAAAGTCCCATCCACCAGAGGGCACGCCAGAATTTGGCCGCGCCCTCTGCCGGCGGAACAACAACAACAACTCGGGCAGCACGGGCTGTGCCCAGTCAGTTCACATCGGACATGCCTAGCAGACAGATCCCGGTCTACACTATGTGAAGTGCGACAGAAATTGTCAATCATGTTACTACACCAGTGAAGTTGATAAAACTCTGAAGACAGTGTGGATGTAGCATGAAGTGACTGACAACAGAGAAGATGATTCAGATTTTGGGTGTCCTTATATTAGAATTAAGATTGATCAGTGTGAAGGTGATACCGGTAGCCCGATTTGTAGTATATCTGAACAATTTAGGGAAAAAATCAAGTACAGTACGAATTTTGTGGAAATGTCCATTATAAGTGTAAAGATATGAGGAGCTACATATAAGCAAAGCAAAATGTTGAAATCTCAGGTACTGTTAACTTTTTGCATAGAAAAGAAGATCTTTGAACATAGATGCATAGTGACCTCTGGTCTGGAAGAGAATATACACTACACTTGCAGAGTCTGCCATTAAAGATCTAATAATAAATTTTCATATCTTTTACTGTTAAAATTAGAAATAGTATCTTAGTATATCTGTGCGTATCACCTTACTTGTTCATTTTTTTGTTGCATTTAGCTCTGTTTATTATAGTTTCATATATGAACACATTAATCCTTTCTGATGTAAACCCTGTATACTTGGCTTTTTTTTCCCAATATACAGGGTGTACATAAAGTCCAGGAACACTTTCAATTATTTACAGCACAAGAACCAAACATTGTACACATATCATACATATGTAATTTTGAAGAGAAACCCTTACAGTTTTTTTTTCATGCATAACACCACAGCATAGTTTGGTAATTTGCCAATAGTCAGTGCTAGTCACAAATATGGCGATCATGCTATAGAAGGAGACAGCTGTTTAATGAGATGGCCTGCCCGATCACCAGATCTCACGCTGTGTGACTTTTTTCTGTGGGGACACATTAAAGATCTGGTGTGTGTACTGCCTCTACCATCTGATTTAGCAGATCTCTGGGAGAGAATATGGGAAGTGACTGCCACAGTTGACGATGCCAAGCTGGTACGGGTATGGCAAGAATTTGATTACCACATTGATGTCTGCCGGGTCAATCGTGGTTCCAATATCAAATGTTTCTTTAAAAAAAATGTTCAGAGTTTCTCTTCAAAATGCAGTATGAATGATATCTGTACAATGTTTAGTTCTTGTGCAATAAATAATTGGAAGTGTTCACGGACTTTATGTACACTTCGTATATAGGCAGATCATATGGCGTGTGATGTGAGGGAGGTATTAAACAGCATACTTAGCACAGAAAACAATGTTGCAGGATTTGATGTGAATGCCAGACAGGAAGTAATCTATCCTTTGGAGAGTGTGATGAGAAATCTAGGGAGGAAACTGAAAGATGTGGGAGGATCCACTCCCACACTCCTGCATGGTTGTACCATTGCTGGTCCATCGACTTACAAGAGATCATAGGTGCTGGGTAATGTACTCAAGCATCTGTTAACTACATCTGTGTTGTGACTTAAATTCGTAAATTGTTAGCCAAGAAATTATCCTATATGAAGAACTCATGGAACTATTTGTTTAGAAAAACAGTCACTGCTATGGACAGTATTATTACACATAATTGTATGTTTTTTCAAGTAGGGGGATTAATTTCCCAATATATTAAGTGTTTTTTTATCAGTGGTAAATGAATCTTCTAGGCTTCCATGTACATAGGTTAGTTTGTATGAACAATTAGCAAATAGTGTGGAAGACATTTATGAGTACAGACAGTATAACAAGATGTATACACTTCTGATTTCACACACTGATTTTGGTCCTCATGGTACTTGATTACGTCATAATTCAAAGCTATTTATGACTGATTACCTGTATTTATCTTGAGTACTGCAATATTGTATTTCATTGGAACTTGAGTTTGTAACTCTGTTTTGGGTACCCCTGGTCATCGCGACTCTCTCTCATTTTGGTATCTCAAGCCGTTAATGAAATTTAAGAAATGTTGCGGATATTACACTCCGGCTTTGTCGCTCGTGCAGCGCGATCGCAAATGACTGTGCTATGTCAAATCAGTTTTCTTGAGGTAGGTAGCAGGTAGAGACCTCCACCCATGTCTAAAGAAAAATTCAATATGTTAGTTAAACTTCATACATACCAATATATTATTTAGTACACACCAAACGCAAAACTGTAGCGACCCCCATTTCTCGTTGAAAACTTTTACGAATCTAGCGCAGTGTATTAGTTCCACGAAAATATCACAGTAATTATGACCATTAAAGAAATGATGGGCACATCATCATGAACCTGACATACACATTTTTTTAACTAAATGGTTTTTGTAAAATCGTTTGAGAAAAATTGCAGGGCGTGAGTCTCGATTCTGTCCTTGCAGACCGGCCGAATGATGGCAAGACAGTGTCGGCCTCCCCTTCCGAACAAACAAATGAACTCGCACAGCGATTTGGACGAAAACTGTCACTGCACATCGGTCACCTAATCCTGCGCGTACTCTTATTTCTCCCCCGAAACAACGCATTCTAGACGTAAAAGTCAGGTTACATGACAAATTACCTAGTAAAGAATGTAGTTCAAACTAAGAACTCTTAAATTTTTAGCATGATATTTAGTTGCAGGCCAATGAGTCATGTCAAATGCAGATCACACAGAAAGGGAAAAGAGAAGAATTTTATGATGTAGCTGCAATAACTCACATATATCACCGTGTTGTTTTCTGTGCTAACTGAACGGTTAGCCACCATGTCGACAATGGCGACACTGATGTTAACTCTGACAGCATAGAGATTTGCGAATCCAACGAAGCACAGGAATGCCAGTTGAAAACGTCTTCGCCTCCACCACATGTATCCTCGGCCCAGGCCATCGCTAGAAGAAGGGAAACAATGTTGCATTCCAATTATACAACGGTTCTTGCGCTCGCTGTGTGTGCGCTTCACTTAATGACTAGACAGAATAGAAAAATACAGCTCAAGTAAGCACATTGCAAAGAACCACTTCAACGTATCTGTAATTGAACCGAAAATGAACAACATACTTCATCCAGCGAATTTTTTTTCTGATTTATTTTTGATGGTGAAGTGTTGCACAATGCCGTGGTGCAATGACACCTGCGGAATGACCAAATAAGGAAATGTTTCAGGGAGCCCGGTGATTGGTGAAGACAGCGAGTAGGCCGATTGCAATTTTTGAAGTAAATTGTCTTGGATATTGAAAGGGAACAAAAATAAGGAAATTAAAAAGTAAATGTGACAGATACAGAAATATGTGTACATCTTATGTATGTAAGAAATGATACAGTTTACTAATGTAATACCAACCGGAAAAAGATGTGCGATAGCAAGCAAGGAAAAGTAAATGGAACAGCCAACAGCAGGCTTTCGTCGAAACGAGGCAGGCAGATCAAAGCTCAGTGGGACACAAGAAATACGCTGAGGTGACAAAAGTAACAGGACACCATTTAATATCTTGTCGGACCTCCATCTGTTCGACGCTGGACAGCAACTCGACATGGCATGGAGTCAACAAGCTAATGGAAGTCACCTGCAGAAATAGTGAACCATACTGACTCTACTGCCGCCTCCGCCCCCCCCCCCCCCCTCCCGCATAATTGCAAAAGTGCTGCCAGTGCAGGATTTTGTGCACGAACTGGTCTTTCATTTATGTCTCATAATCGTTCGATGGGATTCCTATCCAGCGATCTGGGTGGCCACATCATTCACTCGAACTGTCCAAAATGTCCTTCAAACCAATTGCAAACAATTGTGGCAATATGACATGGAGCCTTTTCTTCCATAAAAATTTCGTCGTTGTTTGGGAACATGAAGTCCATGATTGGCTGCAAATAGTCTCCATGTAGCCGAACATAACGATTTCCAGTCAATGCTCTATTCAGTTGCACCAGAGGGCCCAGTCCATTCCAAGTGAACACAGATTTATAGAGTAACCATTAGGTTGCGTGGTGCTGTATCGATAACTTGTGTCCATGGCTTTGTGGGATCTGTGGCACATTCCAATCCTGCCATCAGTTCTTACCCACCGAAACCGGGCATATCTGACCGGGTCACGATTTTCCGCTATCCCATGATTTTTGTCACCTTGGCGTAAAGTAGCTGTGGAGGACGGCAGACATCTGGGGTGACAAGAGCGATTGCGTTGGCGTCGTAGGACAACCTTTTGTAGCAATTAAAGACGTAGTATGTGGTGATTCGAGTGTGAATGTGGAGCTGCAATTTTGCCCGCTTACGAAAGCAGTTTCTGAGTTCAAACAGCGTATAGAACATTCAGATCAAGAATAGGGCTTACACGCTTGCTACGCGACACTGTGAACTAATTCATTGCAGTAATATGAAGCCTTTAATACACGAAGATACTCAGTGAACACTTCACGTGGTTGGCTTCAAAATCTCATTCCGAAAGTATTGTTGTGGTTATCACAACTGCACTGAACTGACTGCACTTTTGTATTGGTAACAAGCTATACTAATTATCCGTTCGCGACTATCCCAACTGATTATCTGCCTCCAGACTCGTCTTAAAGCGTCTTTACAGTTGAAGATTAAATGCATGAGGAAAGTTATGGAGTTCGAGTACGCGGTAGTTGCTGTCACCTGTCGCTGAGGGTGCTGCATGGTCGAGATTACCAAAAACATCCACTATATTCGAAAGATACAGACCCGTACCCACTGAGTCAACACTTAGTGCGCTCGTTTATTGAGTTAATTCTTCGAGACTGATTTACAATCTGACGAATTCTACTTTGCCTCGAAACCTGACAGAAAATCCAAAGAGATTCTGGTCGTATGTGAAGTACACTAGCGGCAAGACGCAATCAATGCCTTCTCTGCGCGATAGCAATGGAAATACTATCAACGACAGTGCTGCCAAAGCAGTGCTAATAAACACAGCCTTGTGAAATTCCTTCACCGAAGAAGACGAAGTAAATATTCCAGAATTCGAATCAAGAAAAGATGCCAACATGAGTAACGAGAAGTAGATAACCTCGGAGTAGTGAAGCAGCTTAAATCACTTAACAAGAGCAAATCTTCCGGTCCAGTCTCTATACCAGTTAGGTTCCTTTCAGAGTATGCTGATACAATAGCTCCGTAGTTAACAATCATATACAACCTTTCGCTTGACGGAAGATCCGTACCCAAAGACTGGAAAGTTGCACAGGTCACAGCAATATTCAAGATAGGTAGTAGGGGTAATCCACTAACTTACAGGACCGTATCATTAACGTCGATATGCAACAGGACTTTGGAATATGTATTGTGTTCGAACATTACGAATTACCTCGAAGAAAATGGTCTATTAACACACAGTCAACACGGATTTATAAAACATCGTTTTTGTGACACACAACTAGCTCTTTGCTCACACAAAGTGTTGAGTGCCATTGACAAGGGATTTCAAATTGATTCAGTATTTCTGGATTTCCGGAAGCTTTTGACATTGTACCACACAAGCGGCTTGTAGTGAAATTGGGTGCTTATGGAATATCGGCTCAATTATGTGATTGGATTTGTGATTTCCTGTCAGAGTTCACAGTTCTTAGTAACTGACGGAAAGTCATCGAGTAAAACAGATGCGACTTTTGGCGTTCACCAAGACAATGTTATAGACCCATTGCTGTTCCTTACCTACATAAACGATTTGGGTCACAATCTGAGCAGCCGTCTTAAGTTAATTGCAGATGATGCTGTCGGTTATCGAGTAGTAAAGTCATCATAAGATCAAGATAAATTGCAAAACGATTTAGAAAAGATATCGGTTTGGTGCAAAAATTGGCAGTTGACCTAAATAACAAAAAGTGTGGGGTCATCCACATGAGTGCTAAAAGGAATCTGTTAAACTTTGGTTACACGGTAAATCTAGGCCATAAATTCAAATAAATAGCTAGGAATAACAATTACGAAGAACTTAAATTGGAAGAAACGCACAGAAAATGTTGTGGGGAAGGCTAACCAAAGACTGTATTTTATTGACAAGACTCTTAGAAAATGCAACAGGCCTACTAAACAGACTGCCTGCACTACACTAGTCCGATCTCTTTTAGAATACTGTTGCTCGGTTTGGAATCCTTATCAGAGAGGATTGACTGAGTACATCGAGAAAGTTCAATGAAGAACAGCACGTTTTGTATTATCGAGAAATACGAGAGAGTGTGTCAGTGAAATGATACAGGATTTTGGGTGGATATCATTAAAACAAAAGCGTTTTCGTTTCAGCGGAGTCTCCTCACGACGCCGGCCGGAGTGGCCGAGCGGTTCTAGGCACTACAGCCTGGAACCGCGCGACCGCTACGGTCGCAGGTTCGAATCCAGCCTCGGGCATGGATGTGTGTGATGTCCTTAGGTTAGTTAGGTTTAAGTAGTTCTAAGTTCTAGGGGACTGATGACCTCAGAAATTAAGTCCCATAGTGCTCAGAGCCATTTTGAACCTCAGCAGTTAAGTCCCATCGTGCTCAGAGCCATTTGAACCATTTTCTCCTCACGAAATGTGAATCACCAATATTCTATTCTGAATGCGAAAATACATAGGGAGAAACGATCATCAAATGAAATAAGGGAAATCAGAGCTCGCATGGAAAGATATAGGTGTTCGTTTTTTCCGCCCGATGTACGAAATTGGAATAATAGGGAATTATTGTGAAGGTGGTTCGATGAACTGTCTGCGAGGCACTTAAATTTGATTTGCAGAGTTTGCATGTAGGTATAGATGTAGATGAATACAGTTCGATCTGTACAGAAGTCATTTTGTTGTTCTTAATTTCTCAGTAACAAGAAGAATTACTTTAAATATTGCTATTCCAAAAACCCTGATCAGTGTTTGTAGTGGTAGGATTTATCTCTGTTTGCATGCTTGTATGAGGTTCCAGACTTTTTCAAATCTAGATACTGTCTTTCTGTATAACCGCTTTCGGTGTTGCTACGTAGTCAATGAATTTGAGCCGTCTGGAGTACAGAGTGGCATTTAAATGTAGAGCTACAACTCCATTAATGGGCCTGTTGGGCCAATCCGTATTGACCGGGCACGGTGTCATCCTCAGCGAATGACGTCATTCGGATGCGGTACGAAGAGGCATGTTGTCGGCACACTGCTCTCCTGGCAGTTGTCAGCTTCCCAGATCTTGGAGCCTGTACTTCTCGCTTAAGTAGTTCCTCAGCATCCTGTGGCTAAGCGGACCCCTTTCCAGTCCTCCCAACAAGGAAAAATCCCTAACAGTACCAGGAATAGAACCCAGGCCCTCAGGCACGCTGACCATTGAGCTATAGTAGCAGACACAGGGAGATAGTACTGTTCTAAAAACTACAAGTGATAATTACTTTTGACAACTAAACAGTAGTTTGATTAACTGTTGTCGCTGACTACATGAGAGTTTGTGCTTACAGAGGAGACACGTCATAAATGCAAGGCAGCCTCACCCACAGAAAGGGAAAATCCATCTGGGATCTGGAGTGGGAGGCTGAAGAAGGGTCACAGACGCTAGTAACTGCCTGGTACAACGGGAACGACCAAAAAATTGGCGGCCTTGTGGTAGCCAAATCACCGTTTAGAGCTATATAGGGCCCATAACCCCTTATGACATCTAAGTGGAAAAGTTGCATAATTTCGGTTGAATAATAGTAAAGATAATCGTATCTGAAATTCGATTAGCTATGAAGGCCGGCAGCGACCGTTACGATACTTCGTAATCTTTTTGCATATTCCAACAGGCCCGAGTTATGCAGTGATAAATTAAATTACTCACCATAAGAATAAATCTGATGTAAACATCGCATTATGTATTTTTGCGCGTTTGCTGTAACCTCATTGAATTTCCGTTTCACGTGGGACTGCAGCCAAGCTGTCTCGAGTACAATCAAGTACGATGATAAGGGTACGTTTTGTGCTGTGCGCTACGCGCCCATCATTTTCTTATGATGACCGGTTTACAGCATACTACGTCTTTGTTTCCTATGTATACGTCCATTACTGCTCTGAATAGTATCTTGATTCATATTACCAGTTTGCGCTTCCTTACAATCTTTAGTAACAGAGTAGACTACTCGGCCTCATAGGTGTAGAAATGTATGTATATAAATGGTTGTGTGTGTGTGTTCCACATCTCATCCTAAACTCCTGGATCGATTACAACCCAACTTGTACACATACTGCTTATTGTTTGGAAAGAAATACTGCGGATAAGTTTTGCTTGTTGATTAGGTCACGTTCAGAAATCACAGGAATGTAAATTTGAGACACATGTTTGTCAACGGAAAACCCACATTCACTTTGTCACGTGTTAATCCATCAGTGGGGTATGTCTGATATGCCATAATCTAACAGTGCGTGATCAGTCTTACTTCGTTAAATGGCGAAAGTACACATATTTTCCGATAAATACTTCACCCTTGTTATTAGAAAATGTACCCTTGCAAGTCGTCAATTGATGTGATACCAACATGATGCGTGTACTGTCCATACTTCTTCAGCAACAAGAGATGAATTAAACCACTTGTTTCCAAACTGGTGGGTGGGAAGAGGCAGTCCTATGCAGAGGTACACAGCATGATTGCCTTATCTGGCCTTCCTGGCATTGTGTAAGACATGTGGACTACAAGGAGGTTTCAACGACTGTGAAAAACAGGAGAGCGAATTAGTGCTGCGTGTAAAGCGATTACTCCCCGTGTACTGACAGAAGTGAGTTCATCAGTGATGCAGCGTGTACCGAAGTGATGCAAATTGTTCCGATTCCAACGAAACCTACTCTTTACAAAATTTATCGGCAGAAAAGTGACGTCACATAATGAATGATATGTTCATTGTTTTTCAGTGACAATCTTTGGTTTTATTTATCATGTATCTTTTCAACGTACATTTTTTACTGGCGTGCAAGTAACACGCTATATGTCAAACAACGGAAGAAATAATTTGATTTTCATTTAAAACAATAAATTCTTGTTTGTACTAATAACTTTGTCACGAGCAAACATTCCTTTGCAAGCATTACATGTTTTCATGGATATCTGATCATTTGTTTTATATTGCGGAGGTAAAAAATGTTAATAGCCTCATCTTAGAACTAGCTGAATATAAACATGTCTACGTAAGAAACTTTACTCTTCCTGTGGTATCATGAACATAATTTATTTTATGACTTTCCAGAGAGTTACAGCAAGGAAGTATAATTTTTGAATAGGAGACACATTTTTTCCTGTCATGTAGTTAAGATATCTGAAGTAACAGTGTACAAATAAATTCAAATTAAATTTGTATGAATTTTAGTTAGGAAGATAGAAACGTCCAAAGTTTAAGGGATGTAGGCAACATGCTGCAAATAACTGAATGTGTTCAGGTGGTTGTTCTGACGTTGGAATTTTCATTTACGTGAGGGTCTAAATGTGTGCCCATTTTCCTGAATGCACAACTCAATGCGCCTTCTAAACGACTTGCAGACAAGATGTAATGTTGCTGGTGTCATGGAGTGACAAGCTTTCTCCATGCTTTGCTAAAAATCATATGGGATTGTGAGTTCAGTGACATAAATACAATTATTTAGATATCCCTTCAAAAAGAAATCTACTGGTGCTAGATTGGGCGACCATGTACGCTATTCCTGAGAACCACGGCATCCTGACCATGTTCCAGAAAGTCTGTAATTCAGTTCTTGCAGAACATGCAGAATGGGCTTGGTGGCCACCGTGCTACGTCATCTTACGGCTTCTAATGTCGAGACCGTCATTTTCAAGAAACACTTACACTGTCGACAAAAAAGGCTCAACATCTCAACTAAAAAGTGGCTCTGAGCACTATGGGACTTAACATCTTAGGTCATCAGTCCCCTAGAACCCTAGAACTTGGCACTACTTAAACCTAACTAACCTAAGGACATCACACACATCCATGCCCGTGGCAGGATTCGAACCTGCGACTGTAGCGGTCGCGCGGTTCCAGACTGAAACGCCTAGAACCACTCGGCCACACCGAGACAACTGTCAGAATACTTGTGACGTAATGTGGACCCATGATTTCATTCCAAGCATTCCACATCACACATCTATGGACCACATCCTTTGGCGATCGACAGGACGTTCCCACCCTACATTTTCTGCGGCCCAGAAATTGATATGATGGCGATGCAATGTCCCATAATTTATGAACTTTGATTCACCAGAGAACTCCTTCACAAAGAATGCAGAGTTAAGTTATCACAGCCCATTCACAGACAGTAACTCTCCGATTTAAATCCTTCCTATGCAGCTCCTGTGATGGGTGGTACGTGCACGGCCGGATTAATATTGTCTCGGCCGTAGGCAATGCACTTCTCGAGGCCCCCTTAACCCTTTTCTAACTTCCTGAAATATGTTTTTTCTACCACAACGTCCGCCTCCATAGCGTAGCGGGAGCGTTTCCGCCTATCACGCAGGGGGCCCGGGTTCGATTCCCGGCAGGAGACTGGGTGTTGTGTTTCATCATCATTGACCCGCAAGTCGCCGAAGTGTCGTAAACAAAAAAGGACTTGCAATACGGCGGCCTAACTCCCCCGCATGGGGCCTCCCGGCCAACAATGCCATACGCTCATTTCATTTCTACCACAACGCAGTTTTATTCATAATTACGCTGGTTTTTTGCGGGATTACGAAGGTACGCCATTATCCTGTTCAATAAATAACGAAATAAATAAAAGGAAAAAAATGCGTAATTTTTATTAAATCGTTTTGTAGAGTCCAGTTCTTCAAATATCTTCTAATTTATTTAGATACAAAACTGTATAAAACGTCTTGAAAGTTGAAGATTTTCAACATGTCATTATCCGCCGCTATTATCGACAATGAATTTAAACAGTTCTGATACATGGTGAACAAAGACAGTTTTTAATTAGTTTTAATTTCGAAAAGCTACGTTCAGCCGTGGCGTTGTAATCATCAGGCTTCTATACATTTGCAATGCTGCCATTACATTCGGGAAAGATGATTGTGCCATATTACCAAGAATCAATTTATACGATTCCTTGGCAGATAGAATTTTATCTTTCCGACACCCTGTAATTGTAAGATGACTTACTTGAACGGTGCGTCGTTTTATCATCATGCCACTGAATTCGGTGCGAAGCATTTTTCTAATCAGAAAATATTAGATGAAATAAAGATGTGAAATAAAATCTGTGAATCATGCTTACGTGGTATCGTAAAGGTAAGTTCAGTTTATTACGTCGAGTCTCGCCGATTTTCTCGAAGTACTTACATTCTTTATAGAAATCTAGGACTCTTATTCAAATCCGTGTTTTGAAGCACAGACCACAGTAAAAATATTTAAATTTAACTAACGGGCGCAAAACTCGCAAATAGCAATAAAAATAAAAATTATACAACTGTAAAAGTTTCGAAACTTTTATGATAACAGCACCCAACGAATCGGGGCCTCCCCAGTGTTGTCATTCGAACCAGTACTGCCAACATTACAAAAGTGACATGTCCATAGAATAAATAATTCCATGTATCAGTAAGTGTGCATTCACAAGGCAGAGTTTTTCAAGCGCGTTTCGTTAAAAAAGCTGCTCTTGCTATGATTAATCGGCACTAAAATCGCTGCGATAAAATGTAAAATTCTTCTATAATAATTTGAAATGCATTCCGAAATGCACTGAAGTATGACGATGAAAAAAAAAAGAAGGCAATAATATTAACTTTAACGGTTTGTTACATACAAATTTTCACTCGAAGAAACATTTTAAATTAATTAATTTTTTTCCCCTTGAGGAGCGGGCCTCTTAGCCGATGTGGGGCCCCTAGTCAGTTGCGGGCTCCTACTATTCGCCACACAGATGTACAGCTGATACTATTGACTACAGTAACTTCTCGTAAACTGACATCAGGATCCTGATGTACAACAGCTATAATAGCACTCCTGGTGGGCCTGATGAATGATGCCGACGGGACGTGACGTACATTTCTTTGAATATGAGTTTCACAACGTGTTGTGTTACGCAGTGGCGTAGCTTGCCTTAGACGAGCCCGTTTACACGACTGATACGACTCAAATGGAGGGTAAAAATTTTCACAAAAGAAACAACAACTCTCATTTTGAATAAAACAAATATTTATTGATTAAGTATAGGTTACATAGGTAAGTAACTATTTACAAATGATACTCCTAGGAGACAAGTGAGCTAAATATATACTTTTCTCGCCTTTTTTCGGCAATCATATTTTTTAAATCAGCCATAGCTGAAGACGATTTTAGTTTTTCGAGATTTTCTGCCTCTGTAGACAGCAGAGACAAGTCTGAAAGCCGTTCTTGGCTCATAGAAGTCCTAAGAGAGTTTTAATCAGTTTTAATTCCGAACAACTTCTTTCATCTGTTGCAGTTGTTACAAAAAGGGTCAAAAATAGGAAACATGCCGTTATTACCTCCGGAAAACTGGATTTAAGGCTACTGAATTTAATCAGTAATAATCCCGTGAGTGCCTTAATAGAATGGATTTTCTGAATTTTAGTTTTTAAATACATTTTCAGAGTAACTGATTGTTCATACAGATAAAATGACATGTCTTTACTGTATTTAGCAGTCAGTTGTCCCGCTTCCTTTTTTATTATTTCATTTCGAAATGGCAAGTGTTTCTCAGGTTGTAACACTTCAAATGCATTACAAAGGTAAAAGAGGCTTTGAAATCTTTGTTTAGTTTGAGAAATTAATATATCCAAACAGCAACACAAGTACGATTCCGGGTCTGAAATTCTCTCATCTTCTGATAACTCATCAAAATATTGCTTCGTCATCTTCCGTCTTTTATTTTTTTAAACAGTTGTTACCCCCCACTCATTTGCTAGGTCTCTGAACTCGTCTAGCAAACCATGGAATGAATTTTGATATCTTATTTCGATCAGTCTATTCAAAACATTACTTAGTAAAATACTAGCTTTCTGTAAGTCTTTATTTTCACGCTGTAGAGCATTAGAAACTGGATTAATTATTTCAAATAAATTAAAAAAGGCGGCAAACACTACAAAATCGTGGTTCTCTAAAATATTAATTATACTTTGACGTTCGTCACGCTCATTTTTTTAGTGAAAAGTAAATTTATCTGGTACAAAGTTTTCAATGGTAATGAATAATTTTTCTTTATAGCCGATAAAGCGTCATGTCTTGAAGACCATCTATTATGGCATACCTTCTTAAGGATAATTTTATATTTTAAATATTTTTCGTTACTCAGTATTGACCAGTGCAATACAGATAATCGTGGCATGGATTGGTTGATGTTTCAAAGTAACGCGAAAATTTCTAAGCATCACGGGCGAGATTCCTTCAGAAGATAGGAGAATCGTCAAAATGTGAGCAAAATAGTACAGGGCTTAATCTGGGCCGCAACGGCGTTTCGGCACCTCCGAGGTAAGACTTTTTTGGAACCGAGTGGTCCGGATCCGCGCTGGAGATTGTAAGCAGTACACTCATTTTGAAACGTAATGTAAAACAAAATTCGCCGCTGCGAGCGCACCGGTGAAGGCGACGGTGATTGGCCCGTGTGTTGCGAAAGAGTGTTAGAGATTTGTTTGCAGAAAATGTTGCTCACGAATATCAGTTTGCAATAGCTGCAAAACTGCAATGTGCGTAGACTGACCTCTTTGTATTTGTGCTCTTCCCATTTGTAGACAAATAAATATTGTAATAAATACTATGTAAGCATACTGACCTGTGATGTTTTCCCGGGGGCATCAAGTTTTGAAACAAATATTTGTAGCAGCTCTAAGACGAAAGTAATGGCTTTGTGGAATGTGTAACCAGAAAAGTCAACGTATCGAACATAACATCCTGGAATTTATATCGCTGATTCAGACGTTTTATTCTAACCTCTAATTCATAAATTCGTTGATCTTACTCGAAAAATTCGATTATCGTCCTTGTTTATAAAGAATTTTCCATCGGGACAGTTCTCCCATGAAACTATTTCTTTGCTGTTGGAGGTATCAGTTCTTATTTTATTTTCATTACGAGTGACAAAGCGCAAATTACTGTAAAATATAATTTTATAATCTCTGGTTAAGTGTACCGTGCACGCTGATAATCGCGGCTCCCGACCTACAATACGTTAGAAAAGTCAACAATGGGTAGTTAGCTCTGTAGTAACATTTCTTGGAATCATTTCGATAAAAAAAATACTGCAAATCATCGAGTAAAACTGAAGTGATATCAGGTGTTCCCCAGGGAAGCGTCCTGGGACCTCTGCTGTTCCTGATCTATATACATGACCTGGGTGACAATCTGAGCAGTTCTCTTAGGTTGTTCGCAGATGATGCTGTAATTTACCGTCTAGTAAGGTCATCCGAAGACCAGTATCAGTTGCAAAGCGATTTAGAAAAGATTTCTGTATGTGTGGCAGGTGGCAGTTGACGCTAAATAACGAAAAGTGTGAGATGATCCACATGAGTTCCAAAAGAAATCCGTTGGAATTCGATTACTCGATAAATAGTACAATTCTCAAGGCTGTCAATTCAACTAAGAACCTGGGTGTTAAAATTACGAACAACTTAAGTTGGAAAGACAACATAGATAAAAATGTGGGGAAGGCGAGCCAAAGGTTGCGTTTCTTTGGTAGGACACTTAGAAGATGCAACAAGTCCACTAAAGAGTCAGCTTACACTACACTCGTTCGTCCTCTGTTAGAATATTGCTGCGCGGTGTGGGAACCTTGCCAGGTGGGATTGACGGAGGACATCGAAAGGGTGCAAAAAAGGGCAGCTCGTTTTGTATTATCACGTAATAGGGGAGAAAGTGTGGCAGATATGATACGCGAGTTGGCATGGAAGTCATTTAAGCAAATACGTTTTTCGTCGTGGCGAGATCTATTTACGAAATTTCAGTTACCAACTTTCTCTTCCGAATGCGAAAATATTTTTTTGAGCCCAACCTACATAGGTAGGAATGATCATCAAAATAAAATAACAGAAATCAGAGTTCGAACAGGAAGGTTTAGGTGTTCGTTTCTCCCGCGTGCTGTTCGGGAGTGGAATGGTAGAGAGATAGTATGATTGTGGTTCAATGAACCCTCTGCCAAGCACGTAAATGTGAATTGCAGAGTAGTCATGTAGATGTAGATGTAGAATACTGGAAGTTCGTGTTAAAATAAAATTTAATTACACTTGAGACTGAAAAAAAGTTCGTAATTCGCCTTAACCGAAATTTACTATTAGGACTAACGTGTTCCTGGAGCCACTCTGTAGCAATTCTGGACATGTAGGGTGTCACATTGTCCTGTTGGAATTGCCCAAATCCGTCGGCATGCACAATGGACATGAATGGATGGAGTTTATCAGACAGGATGCTTACTTACGTGTCACTTGTTAGAGTCGTATCTAGACATCATTCCAACTGCACACGCCCCACACCATTACAGAGCCTCCACCAGCTTCAACATTCCCCTCCTGACAGGCAGGGTCCATGGATTCATGAGGTTATCCTTCATACCCGTACATGTCCATCCGCTCGATACAATTTTAAACAAGACTCGTCCGACCAGGCAACATGTTTCCAGTCATCAACAGTCCAATGTCGGTGCTGGCGGGCCCAAACGAGGCGTAAAGCTTTGTGTCGTGCAGTCATCAAGAGTACATGAGTGGGCCTCAGGCTCCGAAAGCCCATATCGAAGATGTTTCGTTGAATGGTTCGCAGGCTGACCTTGTTGATGGCACAGAATTGAAATCTGCAGCAATTTGCGGTCGGGTTGCACTTGTGTCACGTTGAACGATTCTTTTCAGTCGTCGTTGGTACCGTTCTTGCAGGATCTTTTTCCGGCCGCAGCGATGTCGGAGATTTGATGTTTTACCGGATTGCCAATATTCACGGTACCCTCGTGAAATGGTCGTGCGGGAAAATCCACACTTCATGGCTACCTCGGAGATGCTGCGTCCCATCTCTCGTGCCTCGGCTATAACACCACGTTTAAACTCAATTAAATCTTGATAACCTATCATTGTAGCAACAGTTACCGATCTAACAACTGCACCACACACTTGTTGTGTTATATAGGCGTTGCCGACCGCAGTGCCGTATTCTGGCGGTTTACCTATCTCTGTATTGAATACGCATGCCTATAACAATTTCTTTGGCGCTTCAGTGTATATGATAGCTAGGTATGGAGCTATTGTTATCAGAAACACTTAAAGAAACCTGGCTGGACTGGAGGCTTCTCCTTTGTTAATACGGCTGTTTCACTAAACCGAGGATATGTCATTCTAAGTTACTCATATCGGTAGTTGTTTTTGATTCGACTTCAGCAATATTCACACAGTAAGAGGGACCCAGCAAATGAACTGGGGGAGTCTCTGCGAACACCTTGAGACTCTGGCAAGAAAAAATGGGGTGATATGCGATTACAAGATCTCAGCGATAGAACTGTCTTAACCTCTGTCACGTCAATTCTCCAACTTCCTACCTGCACGTGGTGGCCCTGTTAAGCCGAGCAACTATGCGGAAGGTTGCGTAACCAACCCCAACGGGATTCTGAGTCGGTGACGAGACAGGTTTTGGGTATCAGTGGAAGGCAACGGGTAACAACCACTGAAATTTACCATGAAAACATCATAGATTAGCTCAGTTCTAAATTATCTGAAGCCTCAAGACCACCAATATGATCTCCGGAGAGGGGGATTGAAAGAAGTCATTAGATCAACAGCACAGTGCGAATTATCAAATGGTTCAAATGGCTCTGAGCACTATGGGACTTAACATCTATGGTCATCAGTCCCCTAGAACTTAGAACTACTTAAACCTAACTAACCTAAGGACAACACACAACACCCAGCCATCACGAGGCAGAGAAAATCCCTGACCCCGCCGGGAATCGAACCCAGGAACCCGGGCGTAGGAAGCGAGAACGCTACCGCACGACCACGAGATGCGGACTGCGAATTATCCTTGCGCATTGTAAGTAAGAATACTACATATGATGTGCGTGGGCTTCTTCAGACGGGAAAACTTGCTGTAGTAGAAAGAGAAATCAGTGCGAATTACTTGGATATTCTATGGATTAGTGCGAGAGGAAGTGGCCACTTCATGACCCAAGTAAGGAATTCTGTGCGCTTTTCAGGGAGTAGAGAGCAAAGCAGAAATGGTGTTGCAATAGTTGTTCCTAGACATCTGAACAACTGTGTGGTCGGTAACCCGTTAATGACAGGATCATCTCCATCAAACCGAATGCTTCTCCGTGTGAACTCAACATCAACCAGATCTTTGCCCAACTACTGCAGCGTCGGATGAGGAGATAGAGGAGTTCTATGAACAATTCGAACAAGTCCTTAGCAACATTCTTAACAAAGAACAGGCAATAGTTCAAGGAGAAAAAAATGGTTCAAATGGCTCTGAGCACTATGCGACTTACCTTCTGAGGTCATCAGTCGCCTAGAACTTCGAACTAATTAAACCTAACTAACCTAAGGACATCACACACATCCATGCCAGAGGCCGGATTCGAACCTGCGACCGTAGCGGTCGCCCGGTTGCAGACTGTAGCGCCCAGAACCGCACGGCCACTCCGGCCGGCAGTTCAAGGAGACTTTAAAGTTAAAACAGGAGAGACTGCCCAGTGCACACACTTACAATCTGTGGTTGAACTTTATTGGGTAGGTGAGACACTATGTTCCAGTATTACCCAAGGCGACTGTTCACTTGTATATCACCTGGTGATAGATTTAGAAACTAGACTGACTTCATCCTTGTGTGTATAAGTTGGAAGACTTCGATCTTGGCGTGTAAGACCTTTCCTGAACTGACTGTGGAAATGATCATAATCAGTTGCCTACGAGAATGCGGATTAAGCTCAAATCCTCCAAGAAGAGTGCAGGAAGGTAACTAAAACTCTCAATAAAGGAAGCTCTTCGGGAATTTGGTGAGCTTCTAAGACCAAAAGTCCACAATATTAGTCTTGTAAAGATACACCAGGATCACAAACATGAGAGGAAGTGGAGGTCGTTTCCTCATCACTTCCGACATTAGAACGACCATAAAGTAGAAAACATGCTTGGCTATCACAGTCCACACTGCAACTAACAAAACAGGGAAACAATCTGAAGAAAACCTGCGAGCTCTTCGGTCCCTTGTTCCCGGTACAATAATTACACAAGGGAAAGAAGAAAAGTAAGAAGACGTGTATCACTATTTCAGGAGAAAGGAAGAACCAGATGAACGACAGAAGGACAACCAACACTACTATGGACAAAACAGGAAAAGAAAACCACAGGGAGAAGCAAGAAACAGGTAGAAGAGGTAAAAACAAGAAAGCAGATGACCGTGGCTGGCCGACCACGAGAACAAAAAGGAAAAGCCAGCCACTCTTCGACACATTAAAGCATGCACCCTAAAAGCATTAGAATGCAGAACACCAAGGGACAAAGGAAATGCGCTGAAACTTATATAGAATGATAAAACCCACCGTTACGTATAAAACGTAAAACTAAATTAGCCGATGAGGCGTTGTCAGCTAAAATTAATGGCAACGAGTCCGGTAACTGAAGAGTCCGTCGCAGGGTAGCCAAAGGACAGCTCACCAAGATATGGGCCACTGTCAGCCGGCCGCCGCACCGACACTGAGGTGGGTCAACACGGCGCCGGAGGTAGCCGTGTGTCACCCAAGCGTCGGCATTGCGGAGCCGGCAGAGAACCACAGAGTCTTTGCGAGAGGCTCGCCTGGAGGACTGCTACACATTCGTAGTCTCCTTAGTGGCATGCAGTTTGTTGTGCACGCTGAAGTTGTGCCATTTCGTCTTCCATGGCCGCAAAACCTTGTGGTGTAATACTGAACGCAAGTCAGATGAAGAGAAGCCGATCTCCATAAGCGGTTTCCGCGTAGCCTGTTTGGCCAGCCTGTCGGCAAGTTCCTTGCCTGGGATTCCGACGTGACCTGGTGTCCAGACAAACAGCACTGAACGCCTGGACCGTTCCAGGACACAGATGGAGTCCTGGATGGTCGCTACCAAAGGATGACGAGGGTAGCACTGCTCGAAAGCTTGCAGGCTGCTCAAGGAGTCAGTTCACGGAAGAAACGACTCCCCAGGGCATGAATGGATGTGTTCAAGAGCACGAGATATAGCCACCAGCTCGGCAGTGAAAACATTGCAGCCATCGGGCAAGGAATGCTGCTCAATATGCGCTCCATGCACATCCACGAAGCGGACGTGAGCATCAGCCATCGAGCCGTCGGTGCAAACCAGTTAGTGGCTTCGGTACATGTCAAGAATCGAGAGGAAGTGGCAGCGGTGAGCCGCAGAGCTAACTGAGCCATGTGAAAGGTCCAGGCGAAGTCGCGACCTAGGTGTACACCATGGAGGTGTACGTGAATGGACATCAAGTATAGGTGGTAAAGGCAAGGACTCCAATTCGGAAAGAAGGGATCGGATAGGAACTGCAATTGGAAGTCCTGATCTGGGCCGCCGATGCGGGAGTTGAACCGCCGCGGGTGAGAAAAGGAGACTGTGATTCGGATGAGCAGAACTACGAACGTGTGCAACGTAACTGGCGAGCAGTTGTGCACGCCCAACCAGCAATGGAGGGACTCCGATGGGCCAATAGCTATCCATATCAAGCGGGTTTTTACCGGGTTTGAGCACCGGAAGGTTGGTGCTCTCCCACCATCGTACCAGATCCGGTTGAAGATGACGAGGAGATGTCGCTTGTATTCAGACGAGAAATGTTTAATCATCTGTCTGTGGATCCGATCCGGCAATGTGCAAGGGCGCTGAGGAGCTCCCACTCTGTAAATGGGACGTTATAGGATTCACTGTGGCGTCTAGTGAACGAGAGGACTTTCCCTTCCAGCCGCCGTTTGAGAGTGCGAAAGGCTGGAAGGGGGGGGGGGGGGGGGGGTAGTTCTCCGAGGCAGAGGCTCGAGCATAGTGCTCAGCAAAGTGCTCGGCAATCGCGTTTGCGTCGGTAGATAACACGCCATTTATGTTAACACAGGGAACACCTGTTGGTGTCTGGTGCCCCAAAACACGTTTAATCTTTGCTCAGACTTGAGAAGGTGACGTATGGCACCCAATACTCGAAACGTATCTTTCTCCGTCTTTTGATAAGTTTGCGAACGCGGGCACGGAGCGCTTTAAAGGCTATGAGTGCTCTAGGAAAGGGCGCCACTTATGCCGCGAGTTCGCAGACGCTCCTTAATTGCTTCAGCGACTTCCGGCGACCACCTAGGGACTGCCTTTCGCCGGGGGCACCCTAAAGAGAGAGGGATCGTGTTTTCTGCCACAGAAACGATTGTTGTAGTCGCCTGCTCAACCATCACATCGATGTTACCGTGTGGGGGAGATTCAACGGTGACAGCACAGGTGAAAGTTTCCCAGTCCGCCTTGTTTAAAGCCCACCTGGGCAGGCGCCCGTGGGCCTGGCGCTGGGGCAGTGACAGGAAGATGGGGAAGTGGTCACTACCAAACAGGTCGTCATGTGCTCTCCAGTTGATAGATGGGAGAAGGCCTGGGCTGCAAATTCATAAATCAATGGTCGAGTAACTACCATGAGCCACACTGAAATGTGTGGCGGCCCCAGTATTTAAGAGGCGAAGGTCGAAATGAGACAGTAAAGTTTCGACATCTCTGCCTCGAGCAGTTAGCTCGGTGCTACCCCACAAGGGGTTATGGGTGTTAAAATCTCCAAAAAGCAGAAAAAGTTTAGGAAGTAGGAGAAAGGGTAGCACAGCAGTGTGTTCTACCTTCAGTTAAACACGGTAGAGGTTTTATTATGGTTTGGGTATGTTTTGGCGGAGATAGAGTTGGGGACATTGTGAAAATAGAAGGATGTATGGATCAGAAGCAGTACCACCTCATACTTCAGTATCATGCAATACGTAGTGGATTGCGCTTAATAAGGATAGGTTTCGCAGTATAATGACCCAAAACATCGGTCGGCATACTGTACGAACTACATTGCATCAAAGGAAAAACAGAAAGCATTGAGTGATATGGTTTGGCCGTCCCAAAGCCCCGATTGTAATCCCACTGAAATTGTCTGGGATGACGTGGGCAGAGGTATCAGGGAAATTAATATATTCAGCAAGGAACATCTCTGGAATATTGTTATGGATGTGTGGAATCATATATATTCACGATACCTACAAAAACCGTTTGACCGCATGCCGGGAGTTTGTGAGGCAGTCATTAAATCAAAAGGAGGATACTTTGCTGAAAGTAATATATAATGATTGTGATTGCATTATATATGTGAAAATTAATATAATTATATTTTGTGAGAAATAACGTTTGATCTGTGTTGTAAATCTGAAATACCAGGGTTTGTTGAAATTAATGAGCGGCAGTGTAGTAACCATAGAAGGGAAGAACAGCGAACAACTGGATTGATCAAGTCAACTATATCGCTGGTCTGCCTTTTCAGCAGGCTCTAAGAGAAGGTGGTAAATTTGTCCAGGATGGAGCTGCTCGGTTCATGGGCTCACGACTGTCAGCAGTTAGCACAACGACTCGTGATGATTCAGCAAGAGAAGTAAAAGAGACGCATCCTGCTAATCAGACTCCACGGCGGCACGGAAACAAGGCAGCACGGCAGCAGCGGCACATCAAAGCGTCGCAGCGCGAGGACAAAGGAGCCGCTTCTTTTCCCAGTAGGCCACACAGCGCCGTTTAAAGGCTGGACCAGCTGCGGAGAAGCGCATTTCGGTGGCCTCGTGTGAAGAGGTACTAAGTTCAGTATTAATGATTCCCTTTCTGTAGTTCACATTAAGAAGGTGAAGATATTAATTTCAATGTTTTATCCGTATCTTTGTGCACGAAAAAACAATCCACTAACCATGTTAACAATCCGCGTCCCTCGTTACCAATCCTATCCCTCGATTCTTCAGTTTCGACAATCGAAAACTGGCTCTCTTACAGCATAGATACATACGGATTTCAAAAATGGAAAATCCAGGATGAGGTCCAGCCTCAGTGGCCAGAGACGCCGGCCATGTGTGTGTGTGTGTGTGTGTGTGTGTGTGTGTGTGTGTGTGTGTGAAGAAAGTCTTTGCCCACAAGTTCACATGCATATAAATCTTTCTGTTATGTCTTTCTGCGACTCAGCATCTCCTCTATATGGTGAGTAGTAGTACATACAGGTAAGAAACTTTCATGTTCAGATAGGTGTGTTACCCCGAAGTACTGACTTTTGTTACTGAATGTAAAGAATAAAACAACGTACTAAAGAAAAAATAAACATTAGGTTCTATAGAACTATATCTTTACAATGATCTATCGGACTTCTGTCAGGAGGTCAAGCTAACCATTCAGCACACTGAGTTGATACTAGCAGTAGGGTTCTTGGTCGGTGGATCGCTTTTACAAGGATATTGGACATGTCATTACAGTTCAAGAACTAAAAAAATAACTTAGTCATATGCACAGAAATTTACGTACTTACAGATCTAATTTGGCAAGGATGGGACAGGTAGTCGGCCATAGTCTTATAGTAGAAATCGTCCCGGTATTTGCTTTAAGTAATTTAGGGAAACCACGGAAAATCGGAATGGCCAGATGTAGGTTGGAGGCTCCAACTTTTCTAATATAAGTCCAGTCTGTTTAAAACAGCGCTATTTCATTTGGTTTATCCTTAGTGTGCAATACTGATTTGCAAAGAAGTTATTTAATAATATAAAAGGTTAATGTTAACTGTTCATTCGTTTCTCACCACCGACCAATGCACACGCTACACACACCATTTCGATTAGATTAGATTAGATTAGTACTTGTCCCATAGATGATAAATACGACACTTAGTAATGATGTGGAACGTGTCAGGTTAATAAAAGGTGTCTTTACAAGATATTACATTAGACAAAATATTAGATGAGACTCAATACTTTTTTTTTTTTTGGGTTGAGAAATTACCCACTTACTATATCCAAAAATTCATCTAATGAATAGAAGGAGTTACCATTAAGAAATTCTTTTAATTTCCTTTTAAATGCCACATGGCTATCTGTCAGACTTTTGAAGCTATTAGATAAGTGACCAAAGGCTTTTGTGGCAGCATAATTTACCCCCTTCTGAGCTAAAGTTAGATTTAACCTTGAATAGTGAAGATCATCCTTTCTCCTGGTGTTGTAGCCATGTACATTGCTATTACTCTTGAATTCGTTCGGATTGTTAATAACAAATTCTTCAGTGAATATATATATTGTGAGGCTACAGTGAAGATGTCTAGCTCTTTAAATAAGTGTCTGCAGGATGATCTTGGATGAGCTCCAGCAATTATTCTGATTACACACTTTTGTGCAATGAACACTCTTTTACTCAATGATGAGTTACCCCAGAATATGATGCCATACGAAAGCAGAGAATGAAAATAGGCGTGGTAAGCTAATTTACTCAGATGTATATCGCCAAAATTTGGAATGACCCTAACAGCATAAGTAGCTGAAAGATCCTCAGTGTGTTTTTGTTTCCAGTTCAACCCCTCATCAATGCATACACCTAGAAATTTTGAATATTCTGCCTTAGCTACCGATTTCTGATCGAAGTCTATAATTATTAATGTGTAAGGTGTCAGGCAAATCCAATACCTTACATGAAAACCCTGACATGATAAGCAAATCCAGTAGTATGTCACATAGCTCCGAATAAATCGTGACATTAAATTAACCAAAGTAATACGAGTAACGAGTGAGCAAATGGAATACCACAGACTAACACAAGAATGCCTAAATGCATGTCGTACCTTCCCACCGTGAGGCAGACGCAGTTCTGAGGGGAGAAACGAGGACAGAAGCCGAGAGCAGAACCGTGTTAAGCTAGAAGGCCCTACGATAAGGGAGGAGGGGCCAGACTACCTGTACGACTCACCACCCGCACGTTTTAGCGTGAGACTGTTTCGCGTCTCAGGTACGTCAATGACAACACCCAGCCCATGTTAAAGGCTAGAGCCCTCCAGAAGAACAGTATAGATCTCACGATAACGCTAAAAGGACCACACCAGCTGCAGGTTTTAGCGTGAGACTTTTTAGCGTCTCTGTTACGTTGCAAACTTTAAAAAAAATTGCCCCACCACGAAAAGTGTAACGTTTCTCATTGGATAGACAGAATTTTTGTAGGCGGAGCTTAAGGTTAACATTGAGACCCTGATTGGTCAGATGAAAACATAGCCAGATAGTTTTTTTAAACTAACTTCGGTAAATTGTAGTAAGGAGAAGTTAAGAGAAGAGCTGGTTCCGAGACGGCGAGCTGGATGGCTGCTGCGCCGGCCGCTGCCGCCCTGACGCTGCTTAAACACCGACAAGGTAATGAACGCACGCGATGCCGCATTTTTGAGCGCATAAGGCTTCACTCAGAACTGCAGAAGACTCAGCTGTTACACCCCTTTTTGCTTAATACTAGTGCAGATCGTTAATTAAAACTCATGGTGTTCACATTTGCCACTTGAAGAAAAGATCTGAAACGCGATCATTTTTCTTTTATATAGTTATTGAGAAGCCACATCGGCCACTGTAATTTACGACAAGTTAAATAAGTAATTAAAGAGAATTGAGGGTCACTGTAGACCATTTTGATAGTTTTCTCTTTTGTGAAACTTAAATTAAACCTAGATTATAGATGTGATATGGCATAGGTCATCCTTCGATCGATTGTAGAACTTGGAAACCCATTCAGGGAATATTCGTTCACATTTTTGTTGAACGCAGTTGGTTTTTACCATCCTGTATTAAGACATTTCCTTTTATCAATAGTGAAATTTATAAATGATGTTTTGTGAGTAGAATAAAGTTACCAATGGTAAACTTAACTGATTTTTCGACGTTATTTTACCAGCTAACTAAAAATAGGAAAGCCTTGAACCCTTTCCACTAAATTTAGTTAGTATTAAGATTCTTTTACAGGGAGTGCAGTGGAGCTGACGCTGAGATCATTAAGCATTTGATTATATCATCTCTAGTCTCACTGAACTCTTCTGAATTCTACATGTCATGTGTGTTCTGGCGTCTCCTTACCAGCAACAGGTCCCAGGTTCCCTAAAAAACACGCTCAGAGCGTCGTTGCGCGAAAGTGGTAGGGAGACACGATATAGTTAGAAATGGTGTAATTCCATTTACTGTGTGGACCGGTATATACTGTGTTTTGTCAAAGTTTAATGAGAGCCTGTTTGCAAAGAACCACATAGTGTGACGCTATATATACTATCAGCTGGCATCAGTTCCATAGCGCCGATGGTTTTTTTCCTCATTTTATGTCCAGCAACTTACCATTTGCTAGCCTGAAAAAGTGAATTAGCATCCCTCTATAACGAGTGAGAAGGTGAGTTGAAAATGTGAATAAGGTGCTAGTATTATACAGTGCATAGCTATGAGAGCAAGGTTTACCAGAAAAGAAAAATATCATGGTGTGGAAGCGTCATGTGAAATTATAGATGTTTATTATTATTATTATTATTTACATATGTCACATGTCTCAACAAACCTGTACTTCGTTTGAACTAAGTTATTTCTCACTGTATAGAATGTATTGCTTAACAAGTATTTTTTACTGCCTTTTTAAATAAGCTCGTTTTAATTACCGCTTTAATTTCTAAGCGCATTTTATTGTACAATTTATTGCGCAATTCTATTCCTTGGTAGAAAATGCTGTTTTGAGTTTTATGTTTATTCTTCTAAGTAAACGTATGTTCAATCTAGACGGTGTACTGTGGTCATGGAAGGAGATGTTTGAGCAGTAGCTATCAATGTTATTTTATATGTAAATAATCGATTGATAAATATACTCACACGGTTCAGTTAAAATCCTCAGTGTTTTGAACAGATCCTTACAATGATTTCGACTATTATTTTTGGTTATCGCTACTATGGCTTTTTTGTGTAGTTTGAAAACTGTGTTCATATCGTGTGCTTTTGTTTGTTTCTCAGAATTCCATATCGAAGAGTTGAGGGTACATATGAGTACTATGTACCACTAACTAAAACACACTGGCTGTTACGAACTGATGACAGGTCTCTAAGGGCATAAAAGGACGATGATATTCTGTTTGCAAGAATCCTTGCTGTTGACACCTGCTGAGAATCGATCTTTACTTCTGGAAATTTTGTGTTTGTCACGACGTCATTGGAGGAAGCATCGTGCCAAACGATAAATACAGGCCTAAGCGCACGTCTGTGCGACATCAGCAGTGCAATGTTAACCCCGACCGATACAAATGCATGAAGCCTGAGGCCCATATTACACTATAGATCTTTCACAAAGATCGTTGTCAAAGATTTCGTCAAACTTCTTTAATCAAACTACTTCACTGAAGCTATTACACGATCGTAAGTTTTTTGTGATGCCGTAGGTGTTCGGGAATGGATGTCGGACAGTTAATCGGATCTACAATAGCATAAATGTTGGTGGCGAATGCATCGCTTGAAAAGAAGTTGAAACGATTCTGGGTGAAACGGTGAGCAGCGAGAAGAGAAACCCGAAATGTTCACCAAAATTTCCTTCGTAAGTTACAGTGCGGAGATATAAAGAACAACGAAATTTATTTGGGAATGGGCGAACAAACATTTCAGTTGCCCACATGAAAGTGGTCCCCATATTTGCGTACACGATGTTCATTTAAGAAATGCCGTTTCTTAATTTCATTCATCGTATTCGATGTTTTCAGAAAGCCTACAACTATGTCATCCATGATCTAAATAATTAAACGCTGCACTAGTTACCCGTACATATATTTTCATGCTCAGTGTAACGCGTTTCGAGAATTTATTCTCATTATCAATAGGAAATATTTACATACATAATATATGTGGTGTTTATATGTGTGTTGTTTTGCCTCTATTGTCGTACAGTTGTGCTTTTATGGTTAACTGCAATCGAACATGTTTCTTTTGTTCAATTTTCCGAAACATCACGTAAATACCTACGTAAATATTTGTACTTTATAATGAGAATCAATTTTCGCGAAGCATAGTGTAAAACTTGAAATAAGTACGTGATTGATGCAGTGTTTTATTATTTAGATCTCGAATACTATTCCTAATGAAGATCTGTCTCCTAGTTAAGCTAAGGATTTTAGCAACAGGCAATATAGTACTCGAATGTCTCAGTGTACCATTTTACGTATTATTCAAGAAAAATGCGAACCAATACATAAATCACCTAAGGAGTAATTTATGAAGGTTAAGTTAGGTTATTTAGGAAGTAAATAAATACATTTATTTCACTTCTGTACACTTTGAACAGTCTTGGCTGTTCACATCTACATCTCCTTCCACATCCTTTATTTTTACATGTAAGCTTAAATTCATCGAGAGCGCAGCAACTTCGAATGCAATGGATTGCTGTAGCTATTTCTTTGTAAGATTGAAACGCTTATTACTGTTTTAGTCGTCAGCGTGCTTTGTGTTATGAAGGATTTCGTAGTCTTCATGCTTTGCAATAATCACTGTGGTAGTAGCCACGCACCAAATGTACTTCGCCATTTTATAGCTTAAATGTACTAAATGAAGCGAAGCGACATGTAAACAACGGCCCTCACTTTAACTTCTGTCAACGTTCGTTGCTAAAAGCTTCCCTGCTACATTGTCAAAGATTTCACCAAAGGGTTTTGGTAAGTGTTTGTCGTCGGCCACGAATACTACACTGCTGACGGCAGACAGACGTGCGCTCAGGCCTGCATTTATCGTAGACCACGAGGTAGCATGACGGTAAAATAAAGTAGGGAGTTGTCATTACGTCACAAACTTGAAGCCGATATCTGTCACCTCATGTAGCCCAGAACATTAGGTTCACCGCATTTCTACTTCCATGGTTCACAGCGGTGATACTTCCCCGTGATATCACGCTAACTTGCCTGTGCCCAGTTTCGAACATTGTGGATATCTTGTGGTCGTATCCTAAGTAGCGTCTGGTGCTTTTATTGTGTGTTTCTCAAAACTGCAACATTGCACCATTTACTGGTGTATTAAGCGATCCGGTCGTAATCTGAAGTTTAAAATAATCACATTTCATTCATAATTTTTTTCTTTATTATACGGGAATTATGGTTGCACTATTTGCTTTTATTCTTTCCTGTGTTTTTCACTGTCTTCCAAACCGCAAAGGGTTGTTCCTCCCAATTTAAATAAAAAAAAATTCCAGCTAGAACAGCCAACGACAGCTGTCTTGTGTGTGTGAGTTTGTGTGTATGATTGTATCAACGTGTGTGTAAATTCAGTTTATTGTTTATTGACCAACTGTAAACTTACACGAGCATTTTATTTGCTTTCTCTGCAAGAAGTTCCCTGGAGAGAGAGTCACGGATGCGCTAAACGAGGAGAAGTAGCAGTCATTGAAACAAAGGCGTTTTTCGTTTCGTTGGGATGTATTCATGAAATTTCGGTCAGCGGTGTGAAGACTTTAGGCACAGTACTCGAAGATGTCACCTTCTCAGTGGTTGCAGCAAGACTCATCGTAGTTATGAAGGGTCGCGGTTTCATAATTTTCTGAATCTTCGAGTTGCTGAAACTTAAGTGGTGAACCTAAACAACAGAAGGAGCACCATGTAACCTTTAGGTCATATTTTCCTGAGTTTAATTAACGAATAAAGAGGCTGTGGCGCTCCATATCAGTTTGTAGCGCAGCTGGTGCTTGATATTATTCGGCTATCACTTTTATTTATTTATTTTGGTATTTAATTGTATTGACCATACAGTCATTGACGTTTTATAAAACTTAATAAGAAAAATATGTTACAAAATTTGGTTTTCCTTCTTATATAGCAGTTTTGTTTAAATATAATACATTCACATAAAAAGAAACTATTCTAGGCTACTGGCCATTAAAATTGCTACACCATGATGATGACCGCTACAGACGCCAAATTTAACCGACAGGAAGAAGATGCTGTGATATGCAAATGATTAGCTTTTCAGAGCATTCACACAAGGTTGGCGCCGGTGGCGACACCTACAACGTGCTGACACGAGGAAAGCTTACAACCGATTTCTCATACACAAACAGCAGTTGACCGGCGTTGCCTGGTGAAACGTTGTTTTGATGCCTCATGTAAGGAGGAGAAATATGTACCATCACGTTTCCGACTATGATAAAGGTCGGCTTGTAGCCTATCGCGATTGCGGTTTATCGTATCGCGACATTGCTGCTCGCGTTGGTCGAGATCCAATGACTGTTAGCAGAAAATGGAATCGGTGGGTTCAGGAGGGTAATACGGAACACCGTGCTGGTCCCAACGGCCTCGTATCACTAGGAGTCGAGACGACAGGCTGTTACGGATCGTGCAGCCACGTCTCCATCCCTGAGTCAACAGATGGGGACATTTGCAAGACAACAACCATCTGCACGAATAGTTCGACGACGCTTGCAGCAGCATGGACTATCAGCTCGGAGACCGTGGCTGCGGTTACCCTTGACGCTGCATCACAGTCAGGAGCGCCTGCGATAGTGTACTCAACGACGAACCTGGGTGGACGAGTGGCAAAACGTCACTTTTTCGGATGAATCCAGGTTCTGTTTAAAGCATCATGATGGTCGCATCCGTGTTTGCGAATCGCGTTGAACGCACATTGGAAGCGTGTTTTCGTCATCGCCATACTTGCGTATCACCCGGCGTGATGGTATGCGGTGCCATTGGTTACACGTCTCGGCCACCTCTTGTTCGCATTGACGGTACTTTGAACAGTAGACGTTACATTTCAGATGTGTTACGACCCGTGGCTCTACCCTTCATTCGATCCCTGCGAAACCCTTCATTTCAGTAGGATAATGCATGATCGCATGTTGGGAGTCCTGTACGGGCCTTTCTGGATACAGAAAATGTTCGACTGCTGCCCTGGCCAGCACATTCTCCAGATCTCTCACCAATTGAAAACGTCTGATCAATGGTGGCCGAGCAACTGGCTCGTCACAATACGCCAGTCACTACTCCTCATGAAATGTGGTATCGTGTTGAAGCTGCACGGGAAGCTGTACCGGTACACGCGAACCAAGCTCTGTTTGACTCAATGCCCAGGCGTATCAAGACCGTTATTACGGCCAGAGGTGGTTGTTCTGCGTACGAATTTCTCAGGATCTATGCACCCAAACTGCGTGAAAATGTAATCACATGTCAGTTCTATTATAATATATTTGTCCAATGAATACCCGTTTATTATCTGCATTTCTTCCTGGTGTAGCAATTGTAATGGCCAATAGAGTATTATACACTCTCATATCGTCAAATGGTCGAGAGCACTTGGCAGCTGTTGGCCAGACTTTGCTAAAATTTTCAGTAAATTTTTATGTTGACTACAATGTCTCTAGCAGGAAAAAAAAAGCGCATGGTTCAGATCTCCAATTGATGTCCCGTCACACTCAAGATGGAGACTCAATAACTTTTGATTCGATACAAATTACTACAAAATGGACCATAGCTGAATCTCATTATTATGAGGGGTGTTCAATAAATTTCTTTCGTTATTTAGGATTCCAGTGCACAAGATTATTCCCCACTCTTTCGGCTACAAAACTCTACTTTTCAACATAATTTCTGTGCAACACGACGGCCTTACACCACCTTACTCGGATGGCCCGCATCAGTCTTCTGGTCTACGTGGTGGTACCACTGTACTGGCTGACGTTGGAGTCAAAATCTTGCTGCGTCAATAACCTCTCCATTATTCAAGTACTGCTTCCTGCGGAATGCAACGTTCAGTGAGCCAAGCAGATGAGGTTGGAAGGCGAGGAACATAGCGAGCACACGCCTTTGAGTATCCCAACTGGTGGACGTGTGTCCCAGCACTACCAACAGAAACGTCTAGTTGAGCAGTGAGGTGTTTGTGAACTGACGATCACATCGAATGAGAGTATCTGCACGTTCCAGTGTTGCAGGAGCCAAAGCTGTGTGCGGCCAGCCGGCACGCAGAAGATCTGACAGGGTTCCGTGACCTTGTTGCAGACGCCTTGCCCAACGACTCAACGTGCTTTTGTTCACTTCCAGGTCCCCGTTGACATTCAGCAAGTGCTGTGAATATCCACGATGCCTGGTTTTCCGCGCAAAAAAGGCCTCAATGACAGCGCTCTGCTTGGAACGCACAGACACTATTTTCAAGGTTACGTATAGCGCCGCCACCTGCCGGAACTTCATGAAACTACACATAGATAATATTGTTGAGAAGGCGAGCCAAAGGTTGCGTTTCATTGGCAGGACACTTAGAAGATGCAACAAGTCCACTAAAGAGACAGCTTACACTGCACTCGTTCGTCCTCTGTTAGAATATTGCTGCGCGGTGTGGGATCCTTACCAGGTGGGATTGACGGAGGACATCGAGAGGGTGCAAAGAAGGGCAGCTCGTTTTGTATTATCGCGTTATAGGGGAGAGAGTGTGGCAGATATGATACACGAGTTGGGATGGAAGTCATTACAGCATAGACGTTTTTCGTCGCGGCGAGACCTTTTTACGAAATTTCAGTCACCACATTTCTCTTCCGAATGCGAAAATATTTTGTTGAGCCCAACCTACATAGGTAGGAATGATCATCAAAATAAAATAAGAGAAATCAGAGCTCGAACAGAAAGGTTTAGGTGTTCGTTTTTCCCGCGTGCTGTTCGGGAGTGGAATAGTAGAGAGATAGTATGATTGTGGTTCGATGAACCCTCTGCCAAGCACTTAAATGTGAATTGCAGAGTACTCATGTAGATGTAGATGTAGATTTCTTCAAAAACAGTTGCTGAAAATTACGAACAAAATTCTAAATGACGAGACTGGTCTCAGAGAAGGGCAGAGAGGTGTGAAGGCAAATGCTGTCGTAATCAGCGCTCGGCGGTACCAACAGAAACGGCAAGGTTTAACTTCACCACGCAATTTTGATACCGCAACTGCTAGGCCGCTAGTGTTTGCAGAAATGAAAAAAAAAAAAAAAAAAAAAGGGAAGTCGACATGAAGTGTTCCGGACAAATCCGATATATGACGAAACCGAACAACGGACCCATCGAACACCTTTTATTGTGCCACGTACGTGCACTTACCATTATTGAAAAAGTTGCTATCGCCAATCATGAACGTGCATCGGGTTCCTTTCAGTTATTGCTCTAAGGGGGATAGGCAGGCTGCCTCCTTGTCGATGTATGGGATGTCTAATAATAACTCAATACTTAAATGTACAGATCTAAAACCGGCAGTGTATTTACAATGTGCAGTCGATATTTTTATTGGAAGGTACTTTGATACTTTTTGTGTCGATATATCGATACTTCTTTTAATCCTTTCGTCAGCTGTGGGAAACATGCTTCCCACTACAATGAACTCGCTCCTAGTCCTGTGGGATTCACAGTTCCCACCTCTGTACGGTGCTGCCACCTAGTGAACAGTATAGGGTACTACTTCCAGTCGGAAGTTACTGCCGTTTTTGCTGTACCTTCGCGCAGAGGCACTGTAATAACTGAGTGTTGCTCTATAGAGGAGCCTTTCAGTGCTGTGTGCGTGACATTTTGTGATTTTTTCCCTCAAAGCTATAGTATAAGGTAAATACTTTTGATTTACCCAAATTTATGAAGGAAAACGTAAAATTGGAACGAGAAGAATGCCAGTTTGAAACAAAAGGATCCATTTCTGCCGTGAAATGGATGGATAACCGTCCAGTCACATTCCTGTCCTCAATTCATGACCCATGAGAAACAGCCACAGCGAAAAGGAAAAACAAGGATGGTACTAGTACAGAGATTTTTTGTCCTGAAGTTGTGGCAGAATGCAACAAAATAATGGGTGGTGTCGATAAGTTAGATCAATTACAAGAAAGGTATGCTATTGGCAGACGTTCTGTAAAATGGTGGCACAAAATATTTTATTTCCTGGTGGACGTTGCTCCAGTGAACAGTTTTATCCTGTGGAAAATAAGTAAAAGAGGAAGTGGACAACATGATCAGCTCTCATACAGGATCCATCTAGCCAGACAATTGATTGCTTGCTTCTCATCCCAAAAAAGGCGTGGACAAAAAACTATCTTTCTGGCAAAAAGGGGTAAAGTACATCATGATTTTCGTCATGTGGCTGTAGGAGAGCATCAATCCATTTTAGGAGAAACCTACTGGACGTGCCGTCATTGTAGTACCAAAGCTGCGGAAAAGAGCACTCACTGTGTACGTATTGTCAAATATCACTTTGCATAGACCCATGTTTCAGAAAATTTGATGGCAAGTAATTGTGAACAATCATTGTAACAAGAGAAGTAAATTTATCAAATAAATATAACATTTATTGAAAAAGTTGTTTTTGTCATTTAACTCCAAGGAAGGGAAGTGGGAAGAATACTTCACACTTTGTTGTGTGACCTCACTTTCACAGTTGGAGCAAATGTGATATTATGTATGATTAATATACCTATCTGTTAACTACTATCTGCTCTCCATTCATTAAAAAAACTGCTCAATAATTTTGCCCATGAAAGGGTTAATTATATCGAGAGCCGAAAATGATAGTTTTTTAAATCTCCATATATCAGACTCCCCATATTTTTAAAAATATGAACAGTCCTACCTCAAACCAGAAACGTCTGCGTGCAGACTTTAGCTTGGAAGGCGGGAGGATCCACAGCATAAGCATCACGAAGGTGTAGAGAAAATGGTAACACTTGGTTAATGAGAATGATTAAGTAAATATTCTGCTTCGCGTTGACTGTAACCTGAACGAGTGAGCTAAAATTATGTTGAAGAAACCATCACCAAAAGATCACAGAACCACCTCTGGCCTCAACTGGACTCACCAAACGCCTAATTGGACCGCCGGTGCGTCGACGCCTTGCATTATTCGAAAAGAGAGAAAATGGGACTCGTAGGACCACATCGCCTACAGTCAGCTACTTTCCACTTTCTGTGCTGCTTGGGCAATGGCCCTCTGCTAGGTACCCGAGTCCACATATGCATTGTATGCACTCGTTAACTGGTGGGGATAGACTTGCATCCTCCGATACCAGTGATTCCTGTCAGGTTTGAAACCGACTGTCATTGACAGGGTTACACTAACCTCTGGTCCTTCTCGGTTAAGATACTTTTATGATTACTGTTCTTACGCCGTGTTACACGCTAGAGAGTGGCACACCATTCGTTATGGACACGTTGTAGAGTCCACACTGATACACTAACTAATCGGGCAACTTCAGTCACGGCGTAGTCACGGGTACATCAAAACAAGCCAGTCCCTCTCTGTCATCCTGTCAACTTTCAATGTCGATCCACCTTACCCCTTTGATTCCATACAACTGAGGACTAAATACGGGTGACGTCACTGTCACTAGTTACGTCAGTGTTGGAGGATGGATCACACATCTCCCTGGTACCAGTTTCGTACCATCTACGGTGCTCTAAAGTGGCGAGTGTGCTTTTTAAGGAGGTTACTAATATTTTGTCAGCTGTCCTTACTAGATGCTGATAGACAACCCAAAAAAGCCTCAATAAGCTCACACTGTTTTATGCATTTGTGTTGCTAGATTGTTGTGCATGGTCGAAGCTAAAAGCTCTTTGGAGTTACCACCATCTTCCAGTTGTACTTTTTTTGCCATCATTCTCCTATCTCTGTGTGGAGGTGGACACTAGCGAAGCAACAACAGCCGGTCTGGTACGTTTACTAATTATAGAGGCTATAAACTTTTCCCAAGGATATCTTTGTGACACATTGAAAAATCAGGGATGATTCATTTGATTTCTATTGTTGTTGGTGCATCCTAAACTATGGTACAACTTGTAACTCATTAAGAAAAGTACACTAATGGAATATAAAAGCGTTACGCCATAATCACCTTGACCGAGCACAGCCAAAGTGGTTCCATGCCTCTGGGATACTCTGACTGAAACTGTATCTTTATGCCAGTATACTTTTTGAGCAGAAAAAAGCCATTCCTGCAGGTGAAGAGTGATATGAGTACAATGCAATGAATATTGGGAGTGTTTAACACTAATGGAACTTTTCAGGAGGAAATCACGACGCAGCGGGTCTTTTGTTAATGATCGTTATGAAAAATACACCAATTTCACCCACTCATCAATGAGAACGTCTAAGGATGGCCGAACTTAATATCCAAGTCCGACGGGTGGGTCACTAACAACAGCCTCACTTGTCTGCACCCCATAAGATGTCTTGTTAGCGCATGGAACGCAGCCCGTGACGTCATAATATATTTTGGTGGTCGGAAAATTTGCCTTCCCTTCAATTTCTTTACAGTTAAATACTAGCAGTGACAAATTTCTTCCGTCACTACAGTTTACACTGGCTACCTTTAGCATCAACACCAAGGTGTGGACGTTCGTTGGCGCCTCTGGGCACAGGCGAGATTTATACCACTTGTCCTGTGGGTAAAAAGTTAAACCAGATATTATTAGGGGCAGAATTAGGAAATCGTAAGGTTCTACAAAATACAGATTTAATCATAAACCATTACATATAAATACAGGGAGCGAAGGTAAAACGAATGTTAAGAAATCCTGAAGGTCGGAACGTCATTACTAGTAGCGAAAATGGCACTTTTGATAAGTTGTTTCTCGACCACCAAAATATATGACAACACTAGAGGGAAAAATTACCTTTCCTATCCGTTATTGAAGCTGTTAGTTGCTCAAAAAGGAGTACATTATTCACCAACGAAAATCTTTGATCATATGCCCAACAGCATAAAGTGTCAGGCAGGTAGCGTATCAAGTTTTAAATCTACCTTAAAATCATTTCTTTTGGACAACTCCTTCTACTCCATGGACGAGTTTCTGTTTCAAAAACGGTAAGAAAAAAAGTACCTCTAAATGTAGTTGCATGTGTAGAACAAAAAATTTCAGTAATATTAATATTTGCACTATTCACTGTGTATATATATCTTGTAATCTGACTTGTTCCACATCATATCGCTAAAATAATCGGGAAAATGATCTACAGAACATGACATAACTAAAAATAAAACTAAACTAAATATCGACACAATAATGAAAGTGCCTATTGTTCTCCCTCCATGTCAGCCACAAAAGGTAAACGCCAAGCTGGGAGGCCCTGTTCAGCACTCTGCTCAGACTGTGACGTAGAGTAATTACAGCATTCAGGAAGCCATTAGGTCGCAGTAGCAGACCGTTCGTGAGACGCAGCGCAGCGGGGACCGGAGACAGCCACGCGTGCTGGTGTGTTGGTGTCTAAAGATTAAGGAACAAAATCTGAATTCTGAGCACCTGTCCGAGACGATTCCGCTAAATACACTTTTTTTCGCAAATTGGGAAAAAATACAAATAGCGCAATAAAGGAATTGACACTACATTGTTACAGAAGTAGTGTTTCACAAAACTACTGCACCCGTATATATTAAACAGTTGACGCACGTCAGAGAATGGTATAGTGATGAGCGAAGGTGGCTGGGATAGTCGACATAGTTCGCAATTGGCAGAAGGCTCGTGATGGCAGGAAAACTCTGCCTCAGAAGAGCAACTCATCAAACGCGCCCATTAGAGGAAGAAATTGATACGCTGGATAGAACTGTAATCTGGCAGATGCAGTCTTCTACTGTACCAGAGACTAATGTGTCCTTGTTGCTACAAGTGACTTGCAACCTACCTACTAAAATACGACGTATCAGTATCTGTACCCAAAGCTAGTTTCCAGATTTTTCTGCTGAAACGCTGGATACCATCAACCATTTTCCCGTTCCCCAAAGAAATGACTGTCTTACCTTATTCTGGATATCAAACAAGAAGTGATAGAGAAAGCAATCCAGCTGGACAACAGTGAGTGAGGAGCCACATAAAAACGATATTCAACGAGTACGGAAACAGATTAACAAAAAAGCTCATGAAAAAGCCACAAACTCGTGATTTCAGACTACCACGGATCGAAATAAACAGTATGATTGAAAGAAAAACGAGCCTTTCAAGAAAGGGAAAGAAGGTGGAATCATTCTAAAACTATAATCCCACACCGCGCAGCAATATTCTAACAGAGGACGAACGAGTGCAGTGTAAGCTGTCTCTTTAGTGGACTTGTTGCATCTTCTAAGTGTCCTGCCAATGAAACGCAACCTTTGGCTCGCCTTCTCAACAATATTATCTATGTGGTCCTTCCAACTGAAGTTGTTCGTAATTTTAACACCCAGGTACTTAGTTGAATTGACAGCCTTGAGAATTGTACTATTTATCGAGTAATCGAATTCCAACGGATTTCTTTTGGAACTCATGTGGATCATCTCACACTTTTCGTTATTTAGCGTCAACTGCTACCTGCCACACCATACAGCAATCTTTTCTAAATCGCTTTGCAGCTGATACTAGTCTTCGGATGACCTTACTAGACGGTAAATTACAGCATCATCTGCGAACAACCTAAGAGAACTGCTCAGATTGTCACCCAGGTCATTTATATAGATCAGGAACAGCAGAGGTCCCAGGACGCTTCCCTGGGGAATACCTGATATCACTTCAGTTTTACTTGATGATTTGCCGTCTATTACTACGAACTGCGACCTTCCTGACAGGAAATCACGAATCCAGTCGCACAACTGAGACGATACCCCATAGCTGCGCAGATTGATTAGAAGTCGCTTGTGAGGAACGGTGTCAAAAGCTTTACGGAAATCCAGAAATACGGAATCAACCTGAGATCCCCTGTCGATAGCGGCCATTACTTCGTGCGAATAAAGAGCTAGCTGCGTTGCACAAGAGCGATGTTTTCTGAAGCCATGCTGATTACGTGTCAATAGATCGTTCCCTTCGAGGTGATTGATGATGTTTGAATACAGTATATGCTCCAAAACCCTCCTGCAAACCGACGTCAATGATATAGGTCTGTAGTTAAATGGATTACTCCTACTACCCTTCTTGAACACTGGTGCGACCTGCGCAATTTTCCAATCTGTAGGTACAGATCTATCGGTGAGCGGGCGGTTGTATATGAGTGCTAAGTAGGGAGCTATAGTATCAGCGTAATCTGAAAGGAACCTAATCGGTATACAATCTGGACCTGAAGACTTGCCCGTATCAAGCGATTTGAGTTGCTTCGCAACCCCTAAGGTATCTACTTCTAAGAAACTCATGCTAGCATATGTTCGTGTTTCAAATTCTGGAATATTCCATTCGTCTTCCCTGGCGAAGGAATTTCGGAAAACTGCGTTCAATAACTCCGCTTTAGCGGCACAGTCGTCGATAACAGTACCATCGGCACTGCGCAGCGAAGGTATTGACTGCGTCTTGCCGCTTGTGTACTTTACATACGACCAGAATTTCTTCGGATTATCTACCAAATTTCGAGACAATGTTTCGTTGTGGAACCTATTAAAGGTTTTTTAACTGGTGTGCTATTTCGTTAGACTGGGCAACAGGGCAGTCGGACTACCACTTTTGCGCCACATGTAGTTGCTTCACACAGTCAAAGAGAAAGGTTGGAGGTGATGAAGGCTGAAAAAGTAATAAGATTCCTTCATACAGTGAACGTAAAATTACGTTCAAATACAATTTCAAAAGAAGAAATTCAAATATTGAGCGAAAACTGTGAAAAAAATATAACATAAAATAAAAATATCGGCACTCGATATCCCAATTTTGATATCGGTATATCGGTGGGAGTAACATCGCCTGTATGAATCGATATTTTGTGTATTAATATCGATATATCGATATTCTATCAACAGCCCTAGTTTAAGTGGCACCGAGGCACTGTTTGCAACACGACTGGTCCTCTAAATCACCTGATCTTAATCCCATAGGTTATATCTGGGACTATTGGGAACAGTGGGTGTAACGTGACAGTCAATACTGCGCAGTTTCGTAGCCCTGCCGGAGCTTATCATCGGTGAGTGGTAGCAGGTTGGTATGGCACACCTGAAGAAACTTGTGGACTCCCTTCTTCGCCGAATCGAGGCCATTATCAAAGCCAGAGACAAGGCTACACGGTCTTAGCCTGGCTTCTTGGAGTGACTTATTTTCCGTTCTGTGTGCTACTATCGCCGTAGTTTCGACGTCCTTGATATAGCAGGTGATGGCCTTCGTGTAGTGGCTTCCTCGCCTCTCTTTCTCGTCCAGTTCGGAGACAGCATCGTAGCTGTCGACTTGAGAGAGAAGGACTTACCATCGCTGTGCGTCTTCCTTGCGCTCCACGCTGTCTCCATCAGTGGTGGCAGCCATTGTCGTGCTGCAGCGCCCTCTGTACGTCACTGTCTCGCGACCTGTAACACACACTCTATGAGTGCCGAAAACGCTGACGACACAAGAACAGCCAGTTCATCCATCGGGCATCCCATAGCGCTCCCTCCAGAAGCAATATACTACCTTCTTTGTGTATGAGGAACCACCATAGGCATTGTTTCTGTCATTTTTGTTGTTCCAATACTGCTTACTTCGTGAGCAAATTGCTTGCATGAGACTAGATTTATTTATTTACGCATTTCTTTTACATGGAAAATTAGGAGGGCTTTTGGGCCCCCTCTTACATCTAATCACATGTCCCTAGTGAGTCAGCTTTACAATTTGTGTAGTATACGAGCAATACATAATGAATATAATAATATAATAATAATAATTAAAAAAACCCTATAAGAAACTGTATACTTGGAAGTCGCCCAACACAATGTTGGGTGACTTCCAGATAGACCATGTGGCCATCTCCAAGAGTGACACAGCAGAAATTCTGAATGTGAAAACAAGAAGAGGATTTTTTGTCTCAGACCACCATCTTCTACAGATAAAGACCAGATTACAACCCAATAGAAAAAGACCAAAACTAAACAAAGTGCTGAGACCAGACCCCGAATACATAAAACTGAACAAGGAAAATATCTTACAGGAAATTAGTAGACAAACACCACAAACTGGACAGAACTTGTTTACGTCCTCAAATCTACGATGAAATTGGGTCAACCTCCGAGAAGGAGAAAACACAGGTGGTGGAATATAATATGTGACCAAGCAATAGAAGAAAGGACCAATGCCTGGAAAAACTTCAATAGTCGCTAAACATCAGAAAAATGGCAACAATTTCTAGTAATCCGAAAACAAACATCGAAAACTATTCGGAGGGAAAAAAGAAATTATGACAAACGGCGACTAGATGAGATAGAACAAGACTTTAAGAAGAACAACATCAGGAATTTTTATAAGAAGTTTAAAGAACATATTTCAGGATACCAGCCACCCCATCTTTGTTTCAAGAAACCGGATGGTTCATTAGAAACTAACACGAAGAATAACTGCCAAATCTTCGCAGACTATTTCAACAAACTTCTCAACTGCGAAAGACCTACAGAGCATATTCACTATGAGACGTCTACACAAAATCCTGACGCTAAACCGCCAAACATCAATGAAATAATAGAAATTATCAAGACACTCATAAACAATAGAGCCCCAGGAGAAGATGGAATTATTGCAGAACAATGGAAACTAAATGATGAAAGATTAACAGGAAAAATACACAAAATCATATTAAACATTTGGGAAACAGAACAGATCCCTTCTGAATGAAAATGCGCTCTCATCCATCCACTCCACAAAAAAGGCGACAAAACTGAACCAAATAATTACAGGGGTATCTCACTCGTACCGGTCACATATAAAATCCTATCAAAAGTTCTCATGAATAGATTAGAAGAACAAGCTGACCCACAAATACGAGAATACCAGGCTGGTTTTCGCAAGGGACGATCATGCATAGAGCAGATATGGAATCTGAAAATGATTCTCCAGATGAGAAATACCCGAAATACAGTGGTTACTTTTGTAGATTTTAAAAAGGCCTACGCCTCAATAGACAGATTAGCGCTCTGCAAGACGCTGGAAGAGTTCAGCATTGACAGAAAGACAAGAGCAATCATTCGGGAAACATTAACTGACACAGTCTCTAAGGTTAAATTTATGGGTGATATCTCGGAACCATTTGAAATTCAAACTGGAGTGCGACAGGGTGACGGACTTTCACCATTACTCTTTAATATCATCCTTGAAAAAATTATCAGAACATGGGAAAAAGAAGCCAAAAGAATCCAAATTGGCATTAGAAAAGACAATAGATTCAATGTGAAGTGTTTAGCTTTTGCGGATGACCTTGCAATCCTCACAAATAATAGAAAAGAAGCCACTAACGCCATAGAGAAGTTACACGAAATTGCACAAAAAACTGGCCTGTAAATCTCATATGAGAAAACCCAGTACACAGAAAGAGTGCCACAAGACAAATTGCCTATTGTGACAACCCATGGGAAAATCACATTTTAAGTACCTGGGAGAAATCATCCAGCCAACAGGGATCAACCTAAAGGCCAATGAGGAAAGATTTAAAAAACTACAGAAAGCATATAAACTCACGTGGAACTATTATAACAAAAAGTCCATATGCATTAACGCAAAATTGAGGCACTACAACACTGTCGTACTTCCGGTGGCACTGTATGCATCTGAAACAACACAAATAGGTGGGCAAACTAAAATCAAAGAAATAGAGAAACACGAAAGGAAAATTCTCAGGAAAATTTTTGGCCCAATACAAGAGCAAGGAATCTGGAAGAAGAGACCAACATCAGAATTATATAAATACACAGACAAAATTACGGATACAATAAGGAAAAGAAGAATGCAGTTCTACGGACATATCCACAGGATGAATGAAAACAGAATTTCAAAGCGAATTCTTAAAGTCATCAACTCAGGCAGGGGAAAAACAAAATGGATAAAAGAAGATGAAGAGGACCTCAGACAAGCACACATAACAGTAAACGATGCAGAAAATAGAACTAAATTCAGGAACACCATCAAAAAACATAAATTTGACACCACAACACAGAAGAGACAAGGATGCAAATGGACAGCGGAGCGAAAGAAACAACACAGTGAACACTTGAAGAAAATTTGGGCTCAGAAAAAACATAAACAATCATCATAAAGGAATTCAAGTTCAAACGCTCTCTTAAATGGGAATAATCGAAAATAATAATAATAAATAATAATGCTAATATGTACATTAATGAATACTCGTAATTTAAGAAATGTGTCTTATTAACAATGTATTAAGCAATTTAATTCTTGTTCATATGAGCAATGGCATTATGACGACAGTTCAGAAGGAATCAATGTGATCAGAGGAAGAGCGAGAAATGTTGTAGCAATATTAGTAGACAAATTAAGGAAGGAAACAATGATAGAAAAGTGTATGAAAAGCTTAGATAGTTAACAATATGAAAAGGATGGCTGATTTCCTGTTGGACAGAAAGGAAGAAGATGGGACATGCCTAGAGGGAAACCATGCCGTTGATAACAGATAAAGCTTAAATCACCTCTTGAATGCACAGTGCTTTTGGATAAAACGAAGATTACTCAGTCTTGTGGCTAAAATGCAGAACGACGTGAAGAAATATTAATTGTTGTACAAAGGTACAGCCAAGATGCTGGATGCATCCGTTCTGCTGTTGTAGTTGTGGAATGATGACAGGCATCTGATGTGTGAGGAGAGGTACTGAGAACATCAGTGATTAAGAAAGCGATAAAGAAAACAGAGCAGAGAAAATCACGTCGCCTATCCGGTCTAATCCAACCTGACTGAGCATATCAAGGACTGGTATAATCGAACAACCGAATGTTGCAGACATATCTTGCGAAAGCAGTCATGAATGTCCGTTAAAAAATGCAGGAGGTTTCTTCCCTATATTGTGTATCGTGAACTGTGGTAAACAATGAAATAATGAGATGATTTAACCTGAGCTATAAGGTTGTTTCATTTGTTTTTCGAAATCAGTAAAACTGGAGATGTATATTTAGATATCTGAGTAAGTACGATCTCCATCCTAACTACTGAAGCATGAGCAGAAAATTTTTGAATCATATACCATGATCAGTTGATCATCTCACTCGTCTCTATAGATGAGGAAAATAATGTGTAGAAAAACAGAAAATAAAGATGGAAATGCAATGGTCGACGATTATTTTTAATCGAGAGCAGGTAATACACGTACCAGAAAGGCATACTTCTTTAGTAAATAGAAGAAATTCTAGAAACGTATCCCTATGTCTTCAGTCCATTTATGAACTTCAATGCTGTGAAGTGTTTTGAATTTAATTTTATCTTTTTTATTCATCTATCACTCAGCTTTTACACTCAATCGATGTCTTCATGAGTAATTTAAAAACAACTTTTACGCTAGGGTTTGACATGGAAAAACCGTGGTTTCATATTATTTACACACTATTTACTAAAGTATACACATAGTACAATTACTCTGATGCATGTTTTAACAATTTAGATTACCTTTTGAACACTTTGGCCGGCCGCTGTGGCCGAACGGCTCTAGGCGCTTCAGTCTGGAACCGCGCGACCGCTACGGTCTCAGGTTCGAGTCCTGCGTCGGGCATGGATGTGTGTGATGTCCTTAGATTAGTTAGGTTTATGTAGTTCTACGTTCTAGAGGGCTGATGACCTCAGATGTTAAGTCCCATAGTACTCAGAACCATCTGAACCATTTTTTGAACACTTTTCAGACTCTTCGAGTGTGTAAATATCTCCATCATTCACCCATTATTGGGTTTATTCTTAAAGAAACTTAGTACCCAAGAAGATACGATATTAATTAGATTTATATCTAGATCTTCACGACTACACTGTGTTTTTCTAAGCCTACTTTTAGGTACAGCGATCCTTGATGATTGTCAAGTATTTTGTTAGTTATATTTTTATAGTTTTATACGCAAAAGGCACTTGTATGTACAGAGAGATAGGACTGTTAGTGTGTGACTTTTCAAAATAAGACCTAAAACATTTTTACTTTTGGAAATTACAGACTTGCACCTAATGGTCTTCTACTGCCAGATAAAAAATACTAAACAAAAGAGAATCAAAGTGAACAATCACGATAGACACGCCCGTGTAAAAGTGAGCCTGAGGCCGCCTTCCAGTTCACCACTTTTAATTCTATACTGACGAACAAATGACTTACTGGTACCCTCACAGTAGCGTAATGGATCCACAAGAGGCCATTAACGAACAATATTCTCGGACAAGGGAGAAAGATACGAGGGCGTACTAAAAGTAATTCCTCCGAAATTTTTATTCTGTTGTCAATATCGGTTGAGGTGTTAAATGTCATGCGTATTACTCGGTCGACTTTCCCGCTCCGCTGACGCAGGTTGCGACCCTCTGTCGCTAGACGGCTCTGAATTCTAGTGCGCAATATGGCAATGTAAAACGTAACGAGGTTGGTGCGAGAGAAACATCGTGCTGTAATGGAGTTTCAGGAATTCGAAGAGTTCGTCCACACTTGGAGCACCCTCTCGTTCAGCATGACAACGCCAGACCCCACACGAGAGCTGCGACATCCGCTGCAATTTGACGCCTTGGGTTCACTGTCCTCGATCGTCCTCCATACAGTCCCGACGTGGCCCCATCCGCTTTTCATCTGCTTCCAGAACTTAACGTACACCTTCGAGGATTTAATTTTGGTTGTGATGAAACAGTGCAAGCAGAGGTGAGGTTGCGCCTCCGTCGACAGAGTCAAACATTGTACAGTGACTGGATCAACAAACTGGTCTCGCGTTGGGAGAAATGTGTTCGTCGCCAGGGCGACTACGTTGAGAAATAAACATGTAGACAGGAAGAATAAAGATGTAGAATGTTAATAACATTTGTTTTGTTTAAAAAGCTTTAAGAGATTCACATAAAAATTCGGAGGCTTTACCATTCAGCACGCCCTCGTAGAAGCCGCCAATGGGAAAATTAAATAGAACTCTAGAGAGGAAAAAAGAACCGCCTGTGTATCAAGAGCTCACATGGCAAGTCAGTACTAAGCAAAACAAAAACTGATAGGAGCCGATCTCGGATAAAGTCAGTTTGGATTACGGAAAAATGTAGGAACAAACAATGCAAATCTGACCCTATGACTTACCTTTTTAAGCTATGTTTGAGTATGGTAAACACACATGTGTCATTTGCACATTTAGAGAAAGCTTCTGGCAATGTTGACTGGAATACTCTCTTTCAAATTCTGAAGGCAGAAGGGATAAAATATAGGGAACGGAAGGCTGTTTACAACTAGTACAGAAACCAGACGACAGTTATAAGAGTCGAGGGGTATGTAAAAGAAGCAGTGGTTGGGGAGGGAGTGAGACAAAGCTGTAGCCTAGCCCGGTGGTATTCAATCTGTACATTGAACAAGCAGTGAAGGAAACGAAAGAAAAGTTTCTAGAATGAATTAAATTTCAAGAAGAAAAAATGAAATCTGTGAGGTTTTTTGATGACGTAATTCTTTCAGAGACGGCAAAGGACTTGGAAGAGCGGATCATCGGAATGGATAGTGTCTTGCAAAAAGCTTATAAGATTAACGTCAACAAAAACAAAACAAAGCTAATAAAATATAGTCGAATTAAATCAGGCGATGTCACTGCAGGTCTATGCTTGTTGCTGCAGTTGGGAGACTGGTACACACAAACCATGGCCCGACCTGAACGGGGAAGGACAGATTGCTGAGCATCTTAAAGAATGTGTGAAAGGAGGAGATAGGGGCGGGGGAGGGAGGGGGGGGGAGAGTTAGAGGCACACAAGACAAAATGCCTGTGATTACAGGAGTCAGAGGGGCATGTTTTTAAGGCTAGAGCCAGGTTAGAATACTGAAAGAAATTACAGAATATGGCTATGTCATATGTGACAGTTTCCAGAAAAATAATATTGATTTGTCTCATCACAATATTAGGGGATTGAAAAACAAGATAGGTCAGCTTCTTGTATGCCTAGAAGATGTGGAAAATTCTGAATTGATAGATGTTCAGTGCCTCTCAACACCATGTAAGATACGGAATGGGATAGTTAAATATTGAGAATTACAAACTGTTATCTACGCACTGCACAACGAGAGCACAACTACATGTTCAGAATACTTCTACACAGGATATAATGGAATTTACTGCCAAAAATACCTATTGAAATTAAGTGGAAACATGGTCCAGTCACATTAATGTCGCCACCACCTACGTTGGACATCAACGTGCGGTAACCACTCCCGACGGCACGTGGCAGCATTAGCAGTAGAGGGTATGTAAAGCATGCCAGGGAAATTCGGAAGAAAGTGCAGTCGTCGTTACGCGGAAATGGAGCGACTTATCCGACGTCCTGAAGGGCATGATCACTGGCGTTCGGGCCAACGGTGGATGCTTGCAAACTGCTCTTTCGCCGCCTTGGTTAAAGCATACCGTGCATGGAAAAATTGGGCTATCCACAACTGGCTCCGAGGCATCTGTGGTGCACCGAGGGTCGTGGACGGCGGGGGTGAAAACAGGTGCACAGATCCAGAATGAGATTTTGACTCTGCAGCGGAGTGTGTGCTGATATGAAACTTCCTGGTGGATTAAAAATGTTTGTAGAACTGAGACTCGAACTCGGGACCTTTGCCTTTCGCGGGCAAGTGCTCTACCATCTGAGCTACCGAAGCACGACTCACGGCCGGTACTCACAGCTTTACTCCTGCCAGTATCTCGTCTCCTACCTTCCAAACTTTACAGAAGCTCTCCTGCGAAACTTGCAGAACTAGCACTCCTGAAGGAAAGGATATTGCGGATACATGGCTTAGCCACAGCCTGGGGGATGTTTTCAGAATGCAAAGTTCGCAGGAGAGCTTCTGTAAAGTTTGGAAGGTAGGAAACGAGATACTGCCAGAAGTAAAGCTGTGAGAACCGGGCGTGAGTCGTGCTTCGGTGGCTCAGATGGTAGAGCACTTACCCGCGAAAGGCAAAGGTCCCGAGTTCGAGTCTCAGTTCTACACACAGTTTTAATCCACCAGGAAGTTTCATATCAGCACACACTCCGCTGCAGAGTCAAAATCTCATTCCGGAAACATCCCCCAGGCTGTGGCTAAGCCATGTCTCCGCAATATCCTTTCTTTCAGGAGCGCTAGTTCTGCAAGGTTCGCAGGAGAGCTTCTGTAAAGTTTGGAAGGTAGGAAACGAGATACTGCCAGAAGTAAAGCTGTGAGAACCGGGCGTGAGTCGTGCTTCGGTGGCTCAGATGGTAGAGCACTTACCCGCGAAAGGCAAAGGTCTCGATTTCGAGTCTCAGTTCTACACACAGTTTTAATCCACCAGGAAGTTTCATATCAGCACACACTCCGCTGCAGAGTCAAAATCTCATTCCGGAAACATCCCCCAGGCTGTGGCTAAGCCATGTCTCCGCAATATCCTTTCTTTCAGGAGCGCTAGTTCTGCAAGGTTCGCAGGAGAGCTTCTGTAAAGTTTGGAAGGTAGGAGACGAGATACTGGCAGAAGTAAAGCTGTGAGTACCGGGCGTGAGTCATGCTTCAGTAGCTCAGATGGTAGAGCACTTGCCCGCGAAAGGCAAATGTCCCGAGTTCGAGTCTTGGACGGGCACACAGTTTTAATCTGCCAGGAAGTTTCAGGTGCACAGATGTTTACGAGCGAATAGACATACAATTGTTGCGCAACTGACACTCTACAGTGTGAATAGTACTTAAACCGACAAACTCTGAGAGGTTGTAGGGGACACCAAAACAAATATTTTTCCCTAATGCCATTTTTTCCTATGAGGAGTATTTAAACCGGCGGAAGCAGTATTACTCTCTTCAGTTGTTAGAGGCCGTATTACGATCTTCGGTCGTTAGAGCGCATATTATGCTCTTCAGTTGTAGGCAACTGCTGTCTACCAGTGTAGTAGTGCATTGTCTCTGTTTACTAATGGAGCGATACACCTGGAGTGAGTACACTGATATGGTTGGTGCGTACTACGTAGCGCACCACAACGGACGAGCTGCACAGCGGGTTTATCAACAACAATATCCTAAACGCCGTATCCCGCATCATGCGACCTTTGCTGCTGTTTACCAACGTCTGCGTGAGACCGGGTCACTTAGCAGATTACCTGGACAGGGACGTCGTTGCACGGCAAGAGCGTTGTAATTTGAGGAAGCTGTCTTTCAGCATGTGGAGTGGGATCCTTCAATCAGCACTCGTGCAACTGCACGTAACATGGGGACGAATCAGGCGAGAGGAGTTGTTAACGTCCATTTCCATCCTCTGTGTTGTTTACGATGAAGCAACGTTCAGGCGTCATGGAGTCTTCAACGTGCACAATTCGCATGTTTGGAGTGAGGGTAACCCACTTGCCACAGTTACTAGCGCTCATCAAGTGCGGTTCTTCGTTAATGTTGGGGACTGTTTAACCGGACCGTATCTGCTACCTAGGCCATTAAATGGCAGGCACTATTACAATTTTCTCGCCAGAGCATTGCCAGAATTGCTGGAAAACGTCTCGCTCCCTACAAGACAACGCATGTGGTTCCAACATGACGGGGTGCCGGCACATTTCAGTCGTCGTGTGCGTCGATTCCTGGACCGACGGTTCCCAGAAACGTGGATTGGCAGAAGTGGTCCTGTACCATGGCCTGCTCTATCCCCAGATATGTCCTCTCTGGACTTTTTTTGGTTTAATTAATTTGTCGGCAGAGAAATCTTCCTCTACCGGTTTAAATACTCATCATAGGAAAAAATGACATTAGGGAAAATATTTGTTTTGATGTCCCCTACAACCCCCCAGAGTTTGTCGGTTTAGATACTTTTTACCCTGTAGATGTACCGAGACGCTACCAACAGTGTGTCGTCAACGACGGTACAGCGAACTCAACCGCGTATGGGCCTCCTCAGTAGGCGCCTGGTTCAAGCAACCATGCTGACTGCTGTTCACTGGCGACGAAGGTTGGAGTTTGTACGCCAATATCGCCACTGAGTGTCCACTGAGAGGCGGCCTTTTCAGATGAATCACGATTTATGTTCCATCGCACAGATGGCCGCTGGCGTGTACGACACGAAACCTCTGAAAGCAAAAACCTTGCAACAATCATCGGAAGGATCCAGGACAGAGAGCATTCTCTGGGTGATCTTGTCGTTTTGCAAGCCACAATGGATCAACACTAGTATGTATCTGTCCTTAGTTACCATGTTCACCCCTACATGTAGTTCGTTTTTCCTCGGCAAGATGGCATCTACCAGCAAGACAGTGCAATGTGTCACAGCTAGCAGTGTACGCGCTCGATTCGAAGAACAGCTAAGATGAGTTTTCCGCACTACCATGGCTACCAGACTCACCGGATTTAAACCCAGTCGAGGACCTGTGAAACCACATCGATCGGGATGTTCGCGCAATGGATCATCAACCGGAACTTGCTTAGGCATGGATCTACATCCCAGACGGTACCTTCCAGTACATCATTGACTCTCTTCCTGGACGTCGCGCAACGGTCCGCACTTAAAAAGTGGTTAATAAGGCTTCAGACAGGTGGTCACATTAATGTGACTGAAGAGTGTACTCTGTTTCAGTAGAAGTTGTATAGAATTCTTCGAGTTGATTTTTTTTAGGTATTGTATTTTTTAGTTGTGTTACTATTCCTGATAGTCTGCGATGTGTAGAAGTTGGACATAAAGGCAAAAATATTGAAACAAATAGTTATCGCGTAGATCAGAACATGGAAACATGTGCTTGTGAGTTGTTACTGCAGAATACTCATTGGTAATTGTAATAGTCTACAGATCCCCTCTAGGAAACTTTCAATTTATGAGAAATCTAGGTGCATTATTGAGCTACCTGTCAGACAAGAAGAAACAAATAGTTGTCTGTGGAGATTTCAATGAAGACTTTTTGAAAGATATGAACAGGAAAAATAAACTGTAACCATTCTTTGGTTGTTTAAATCTAATTTCAGTAATTATTTTTCCAGCTCCTGTGCTACAAGATTGACTTCGATATATTACTAATTAAAATGAAACAGCTGAACTTCTCAAACAGCGCAATACACTGGTTCGACAGCTACCTCAAAAACAGAAGTCAACAAGTCATTTGTGGGTCGGAAAAGTCATCATAGAAAAACGTGCGCTCTGGAGTTCCCCAAGGCTCCGTCCTTGGTCCACTACTCTTCTCACTGTACATTAATGATATTTCTTCAGTGATCCACTACTGCAACTACCATCTATATGCCGACGACATCCAACTGTACATAAGTGCAAGCCCCAAAAACATTGCTGACGCAGTAGCGAGTATGAACGCAGATCTTTGCTCTGTTTCTCTATGGGCACAGAACCTAGGTCTGAAACTAAACCCCAAGAAATCCCAGGTCATACTTATATCTCATCCAAAGTTAATCAGCCGGTACTCTCGCGAAACAGCCCCTAAAATAATCCTCAATGGTACCCAACTACCATACCAAAAAACAGTAAAAGACCTTGGAATAATCTTGGATGAACACCTAAACTGGGAAGAACAAACAGTCACAGCTTGCCGGTAATCGCTCTCCTCTCAACATGCAAATTCAAAAATTTAGAAAAATATTTCTAATCCACGTTAAACAAAAATTAGTCCAAACACTAGTCTTGCCTAATCTTTACTACTGTGATGTAGTTCAACACGGCACAAATAGTGAAAATTCTAGATGCCTCGAGCTAGTGATGAATGCTTGTGTTAGATACGTGTGCAATATTCGGTTGTATGATCATATCAGTCCTTCATACTCCCAGCTAGTTTGGATAGGCCCACATAAGGCATGCGATCTCCACACAATGTGCTTACTTCATCGATTTCTTAGCCACTGGTGCCCCCAATACTTATCTTCTCACATTAAACACCTACCATCATTCTACAATCGCAATACCAGATCGGATACGTCTAGCATCTTGACTGTACCTTTACGTAACACAAAATCTTTCTCCGCGTCATTCTCCATCTCAGCCATGCGACTATGGAATGCACTCCCCTGTGATCTGCGTCTTATCCAGAACTACTCAACATTCAAGAGGGAACTCAAAACTTACATATTAGGGACGGTATAGCCACCATTGTTGTGCCCCTCCCATCTCTTTCTTTCTCCTCTCCATCACAGCTTCGAATTTTCCCATTCTATTTCTCTTCCTCTAACCAATCTACCTCTTATATATCTCTTTCACCCCATTCTATCGTCTCAAGTCTGTGCTCGATGAGAATAACTAACAAGCTACAAGAACATAACGAGGAAATTCCCAACTAACAATGGGACTGACATTCACAAAAGAAAAGTATGTTTACTTTCATATACATAGTCATTATTATTATTATTATTATTATTATTATTATTATTATTATTGATTCTTATAATTATTTTTATTGTTATAATTATCATTGTACTATTGTTATAATCTCTTTTTTTCTTTAACATCAATACTGCATAATACGTTATTTGTCCTTAATGTTCTGTAGAAACTGTAACTCGTTCAATCTGAGTATGCCTGGTTAGGTGTAAGAGAGGGCCTGAAGGCCCTAATCTTGCCAGGTAAAATAAATGCATAAATAAATAAATAAATTTGTGTCAATACATGAAAGTTTCTTTCCTAAAAAGTTATCCAGAAAACTATTAAAGAACATGTAAGCCTCAGAGAAATAAGGGAATAAGAGGAAGAGAAATTTATATAAACCCATAATAAGTCAAGATCCGACATTACTTGCATACTAAACGAAAATACTATAATATTTTAAGGAAGGATGTATGTTCTGACAAATTAATAACGCAGATGTTAAGATTAAAACGACATGGGATACTGTCAAATGGGAGAAGGCCAGCCAATCACTGTACAAGAAACCATAACGATTGAACTGAATGACAATGTTGTGACTGATGATTCAGAAGCTGCGAGTACTTCTAACAATCACTGTATAAATGCAACAGCAGAAATAGGATTCAATGTTTCTGTTGAAGTACCAACAGAAACTATTAAAATCATTCCCCAAAATGTAGACCAAATAGAAGCAGCACCAGCATCCTTCACTGAAATTAATGGAATTGAAAGAATTCTAAAAAGCAAAGCTTCTAAGGTGCTGATGGGATTTCAAACAGAATTCTGAAAAGTTCTTCTTACTTAATATGTAGTGTCCTTAGTAATGCATTGCATGTAATGCATCATCACTGGCACAAGGAATTTTCCCCAGACAGATTACAATATACAATTGTCGAACTTGTTCATAAGAAAGACGACAAGGAAGTCTTAAATAAATGTCGTTCAATTTCCTTACTGACATCTTTTTCCAAAATATTCTATAGAGCATTTCACAATTTGGTTTCCAGAATGACTGCTGGACTACGAGTATTATTTGTACATTCATCAAATGTTACAAGCCCTAAATAACAAAATATGACGTTGAATTTTTCGCGATCTTTCCAAGGCGTATGACTGCATAGATCATGTCGCTCTCTACGAAAAACCCAAGTTTTAGGGGCTCGATGACTTACTCATAACTACTTTGATTTTAGTAACCAAAGCCAAATGCGGGAATACCTTGGGCTGCAGATCGGAGCTGTCGTGCAGGGAAGCCACCGGCGGTGGAGCACGCACCACCAGGTAAACACAAGGACGAGTCGGACAACCGACAACAACCGACTATGACCGACACAACAAGGAAGGGATAAACAATGGAGTCTTGTAGAACCCACAACATCAAACACCAACAGAAAATCCAATCAGAACCAGAGCCAGGCAAATGCCAACAACGAGCAACGACCAGAACACAGTACAGCCGAGATAGAGACGCAATCCAGAGCAAGTACCAGACTGAATGGACTAGGTTTTTTTTCCCTTATTGTGATTTCATTCCTCTGCCCCATATGGGCAGGGGAGGGCTGTTAGCGGCACAATCCGCTGCTCTTCAGCCGAATGACATGACAACTAGAACAAGAATAAAATGATACATACATAAGGAGATAAAAAAGGGGAACATAAAACAGAGTAAGGGGAGAAAATGGAGGTAAAAATACACAGACACGAGACGTTCATGGGGGACAGTTAAAAAATCCACCAGGAAGTTAAAAAACGCAGTTGCTGATTCTTAAAACACAGAGAAGACACTGAATGCGCATGCACAGGTTAAAGGTCGGCCACAGTATTAAAAACACTTCGGAACAACGAAGAATAAAACTGCCAGATGGGCCTGCCGAGGGAAAGGTCAGAGAGGATGGAAAAGGAGGGGAGAGCATGGAGAAGCTGGGGAAGTGGCGGTATGAAGAGAGGAGGGGCATCAGTGGGTTCACGAAGAGGCAGGAGACACGTGGGGCGGGAGAGGAAGAGGGAGTGCAGAGACACTGAAAGGAGGCACAAGAGATGGAGGGGGAGTTGGAGGGGGAAGCCGCTCAGGAGGAGGGAGGGGGAGGAGAGGGAGCCCTGAGGAGGAGGCAGGAAGATGGGGTTAGAGTTGGTAGGAAGAGTAGATGTCAGGGTGAAGCTCATCATCCAGGAGGGGTAGACAGTGGAAGTTGTGTTGGGAAAGGAGATGGAGGGTGTGGAGATGCAGAGAGGATGGGACACAACGGTAAAGGCGCGGCTACTGTTTAGGGGTAGAGAGGAAGGGAGACACCAGGGGGTGAGGGGGATCAAGGTGGCGGACAATACATAGTGTGTGGATGTGTTCAAGGAAAAGGAGAAGGAGGGGGATGAGGTAATAACTGGACTAGGGCAGAGCGGGTCCCTATATACGAAACCGGAGGGAGCGGCTATTGGCCGCGGTCTGCACATGGTGTGGCGGTGGCGTCCTCACTGTGCGAAAGCCGCTGCGCAGAAGAGCCGCCGCGGACGCGGAATCCTCTATGGGCTGACCACGTCCTGTTCTGGCGCGTGTTCGACTTCCACGGCGGGAGGTACTAGAAATGATAGTTAGCAAAAAGAATGCAAAACGTTGTGCTGAATAATTCAAACAATGTTGGAAGGAGAGAATAATTTTGCGACTAGGGAGAAACCACGTAGGGAGTCCAATGGGGTTGAATTTTAAGCCCATTCCTATTCCTTATGAATGTGAATGACTTTCCACTCAACATTCAATAAGCAGAATTAGTACTTTTTCCAGACATACTAGAGTTATAATAAATTCGATTAGTGAGAAAATCACTGGAGGGATTGTTAATGTTATTTTAAAAGAAATTTTAAGTGATTTTCTGAAAATGGACTCTCCCTAAATTTTGAGAAAAAACGCTACATCCAGTTCTGTACAACAATTGATGTAGCACATGTATAGGAGTCAAGAAGTAGGAGAGAATGCTCCAAATTTTTGGGTGCACATATTGATGAAAATATGAGCTGAGATGGGTATATTGTTGAGTTTTTGAAACAATTAAGTACAGCTACTACTGTTGTTCGTGTAGCGCTGGTCTTGAATACAAATGACTGAACCTCCTGACATAGTTTCCATATTTCCACTAAATAATACCTTATGGAATATTTTTCTGGGGTAATTCATCACATAGAAGAAAGTTTTAAGGCAACTTGGTGGCCGTTAGCAGTTCAGTTTTTACATTAGTCTGTTGATGATCAGAAACGGTCTGTGCTTTGATCAGCATTTCGACATATAGAGACACTGCTAACTCAGCAGATACTGTTAAAGTCAGTGGAGATTACTAATGCTTTACGTACTTGATAGTCCCTTATTGCGAATTTCTTCAATGCGATTATATTTTTGACGTCCGCTTTTCTTGTCCCTGTCCTGCCCGCACTCTTCCGCTTCCTGTCATTCCGTAATTGCTTTTTCTGAGTCGCTAGCAGCGTTCGCTTTCTCGTACACGACTGTCGTCAAACATTTAAAAGCTCATCGATGTTGGTCAAAGTGACAGTGAAATAATCGAAATTTTGGAATAGATTTGCTACTGTACTAGGAACAGCTATGTGGCAAATATTGCAGACACTGCTCTCCTTAAGGCTGAAGGTAGATGGCTACAGTTTTAATTACCACCACGATAAAATGAAATTAATTAAAATTTGTTTGTTTACAAGCACGAGTCCGCAGTCTTAGTACACACTAAAATCACCCGCCCTCCGTAACATGTTGCTAGAGGAGCCAAAGTAACATGGTGCACATCATTCATAAAACTGAGTATCGAGCGGTAATTAGCTTTCTACATTTTAATGGAAATAAGCTTGCTACAATCCACTTAAGTTGATGGAAGTGTACGGCAGCAGTGCACATCATATTGTGACGTCTATAGTACATTGTGCCGTCTAACTTTTCGCCATATTTTTTTATTTTATTTTTTACTGTATAATCGATATATGTAAAACTGTAATAATTTTCTATTTATTTGTAATGTAAATACGTCAATTGTTGTGTTACTTAATGTGGAATTGTTATTGTCAAACATTGTAATGATACTGAGTAATTGCCAATGATAATAGAGTAGCAGCTGGGTAGAGAGCATAGTCTTTTGTCTGTGGTACATGACGTCAGAGAGCAGCGACGTAGGATAGATTCACTGGGAGCTGAGTGATGGAAGCGTTTGGACGAGAAAGTAGCTTGCTCTTTGTGGCTGTGGTTATGTCACTAACTATTGCCACGTAGAATAAACCCGAAAGTATGATACTAGCTGAAACGTTTGTGGGACAAATGTTGCATGTATGGGACAATTGGGCTCATTTGTTGCTAGGTGGGGTCGTGTTAATGATATGAAGGTCAACTTTATTTTTTTTAATGGAATGCTATAGTTTGGTACTTATTTTCTGATAATTATGTGTAACAGTAAGGTTTTTGAACGTCAACTAAGCTTAAAAAGATAGCATGAACGTCCATTTAGAGAAGGTGTTCGAAGTGATGACCACTGGTATCAACGCAGTGCTGCAATATTCTTATCGTGGATTGAGTGGTATTCCTTATCAATTCAGCACTTATCGAAGCACATGCTCTGACAGTTCTCCCTCGTATATCGTGCAAATAGTAAATGTTCGATGAATACAGCGTATCCATCTAACGGGACGTTGACATGTAAACACCATTCGACGGTTTCACAATACAACACTAATACGAACGGTAAGACTAGTATCGTCGAATCAAGTGATTGTGAATGATGTATTCCTTCGAAGTACAAGTCGATATGCTTCTAATTTACGGAGGATGCCAACGAAATTCAGTGAGTGCTAGAGACTTATATGCTGAAAGATATCCTCAACGCACTCACCCTACATGTCGTACATTTAAATATGTGTATCATAAAATGAGAACAACTGGATCTTTAACGCACTGGAAACATATCCAGCAAAGGAAAGTTGCTAACGATGAAACGGAAATTGGTACTCTTGCCACTGTGGTTGGAGATCCCTGTGTTAGTTCGCATTAAGCCGCAAGGGAATCTGGCATGAGCCACAGTAGTGTTGTAACTCTTCAGGCTTTCCCGGTGAGATCTTGACATGTGGAATAATCGGGTCTACTGCCGGATGTTTGTATCGCTCTGGCACCAGGGAATCGCACTGGCACCAGGGAAGTGCCAACACCTCAGGATCAGCACATAGCGGGCGCGGACCACGAACGGAACGCCAAACGCGGGTCCGGCCCCAGACAGCTGCCACGACCACACTCGAGCGAGCGATGCAGTGCAAGCAGGACCACGCTACTCAAGCGAAGGATGTGGCGGATCGCCGCCAGGCGGGACGGGCCCGGGCGACAGAGTCCGCCACGTCGGCGGCAACATCCGGCCCCCCACGTACGACGACACAGCAAACGACGGTGGACTACGAGACGGCATATTCTAGGGAAACAGGCCCGCTTACGGCGGTGCAATTGTACCTCATCCTGCACCGAATGTCAACGGGTTACTGATTACCCGGAACGTGCTCCCGACAAACGAGCTCTCCAGTTGTTCCACCAGTACTAAAAGTCACTCGGTTGCGTGGTCGATGAAGAGCAGAGAGTACCGTCGGGAGCCCTGACAGGCGTGTCGAATGAAGACGACACTGTTGTGCCAGCGACGGCCCCGATGAGTGTTGCGCCACCAGTTCCAGTTGCAGAAGAAACTGGTGCACTGCTGGCTGCCACTCCAGTCTCTTCCAGTGAAGATGCCACAGATATACCGGAAACTGTGCCGCCAGGCGTGACGAGAGAAGACGTCACCGTCCTGTCACGTGACGAAACTATCATAGAGGCCAACCTTGGCGACCTGCAACACTGCAGCCCTCCAGGAAGAGGCCGGCAGCAAGAGAGGACGACGACTCCTCCACATTCTCTCAGTCTGTTTGCAGGAGAAGCCAGAAGCAGAAGATGGCAGACGACCCTGCCCCCTCTGAGGCAGACCAGGCGCCAGACGATGGGTTCACTGTCCCGAAGCAGCGGCACACTGCTCGGGCCAAACGGCTCCAAACAGTGCTGCCACTCCCGACGACGAACTCATTCATCGACATCGACGAGCCAGAGGCCATGGAGGCTACTGAGCCACCCAAGAGGCGGGCACCCGCCCCACCACCGATAACTGTCTCCTGGACAGACACTTACAAGTCCTTCCTTGATACATTTCAGACAGTTGCGTCCGCTGCCAAGGTCAAATGTATCAGGCGAGACCTATAACGGGTTTCTACCGCCACCATGGATGACTACCAAGCAGCCATGAAGATCGTTGAGACCGACAAGCTACAGTGCTTTACGCATAATGCGGAGCCCGTGAAGCAGCTGAAGATGGTCTTCCGCCGCCTCCCGCTGAAAATGGAGCCCTCGCACCTCAAAGATGAGCTGGCGGGGCTGGGCTACATGGCCAGCTCCGTGACCATCATGAAATCGCCCAGGACGAGGCGAGATATGCCTCTTTTCCTAGTTGTCTGCCCGGACAACTTCGAAAAGCGAAAAATCTTCCAGTTGCAGATGGTGGCCCGGATTGGGGTGGAAGTGGAGCCACTCAGGGCCAAGGGGAGGCACACCCAGTGCTTCTCCTGCCAGGGCCTTGACCACGTGGCGCGCTACTGCTCCATGCCGACCCGCTGTGTCAAGTGCGCCGACTGCCACCAGAGTCAGGACTGCATGAAGAAGAGAGAGGAGGCGACAAAGTGCTGCAACTGTAACGAGCCACATGTGGCGAGCTACAGAGGGTGCGCTGCATTCCGACGCCGCCCACGGCAGAACGGACGATCAGCAACTGCCAGAAAGGTGCAACCTGGCACCAGCTACGCCTCCGCCACCAAGGGGGAGTCCGCTGACGCCACCACGAGACGACAAGTGGCCTTCCCGCCACTTCCGCAACGGGACTCGAACGAGACCGCACCAGCCACCGCGCCTGGCTCGTCGGCCCCACAGTCTAACTCCCAGGCCGACCACCACAAGGGGGGACGACGCACTGCCCGTCCACTCAACACTCCCGCGCCGCAGGCTGCTGGGCACGCGATCCAGAGATAGGACGCGACGGTGACGCCGCGCCCGACAGCCCCCGTGCCCGCAGCTGCGGCTGCACCCGCACCATCAACAGGACCAGGAGCCGCAAACCTGGGAGCCCTTCCGGGCTCCCTCTCTTCCCTGCTCCACCAACTGCCAGTGCTCATCACGGCAGTCACGGAGGCCCTCCAGGCTGCTACCCTCACCATGAAGCCGCACCATGGATAATCCACTCATCCATGAACTGACCGTTTGCGGCTGTTCCCCCAAAACGTGAGTTTCGCCAGTTCATGCAGGATGAGGCCATTGACCTCTGCCTAGTCGGGGAAACTCACCTTAAACCTGGGGCCCATGTGTGTGTAGCAAACTATGTTTGCTACCGCAATGACAGGCCAACAACCGGCGGTGGCACCGCCATCTATGTTCGTGCATCACTCTGTCACTCAGGCACCACCAGGTGCAACTCCCGGACCTGGCAACCCTGGAAGCCACTGGGGTGACGGTCACCACGACAGCCAGCCAGATCATATTTGTGGCAGTATACAAGCCACCACGCCGACACCTCCAGGAGGCGGAAGTCGACGCACTGCTGACAGTTGGGGGGAGGGTGTTCATTGCATGTGACTTCAATGCAAAGCACCCGGAATTCAACTCCCACCTCACGAATGTCAGTGGCCGCCGACTTTCCCGCGCTGCCCAGAGGAATGGCGCCCTGATCCTGGGCCCACAGGAGCCCACAATCTACGCAGCCAGGGGACAGCCGGACGTGCTCGATATCGCTGTCATAAAAGGCACCGGGCACCACACGACTGCCTCCACGCGGTGTGCACTGTCGTCAGACCACCTGCCTGTGGTCTTCACCATAGATGTCGCCAGAGCTACGCTGCCACCACGCCGACAGACATACTGGCGCATGGACTGCGAGCAGTTCCAAGAGACAGTCCTGGAATCGATCGTGGACACCCTCAATCCGGATGCAGAGGGCGCGGACGCCGCTCTGCGGGTCCTCTCCTGCCAGCTACTGCATGCAGCCGACGCATCCACCCCCACCCCGCAGCCACATGAGCCCAGGGATTTCTCCCGCAACCTACCGTCTCTCATCTGGGATGTGATCAGGGAGAAGAAAAGGCTGTCCCTGGAGTGGCAGCTCACCACCAACCCATGCGGAGAGACATCAAAGCTGCGGCTGAGGCGCACAGGAACAGCGTGTGGTTGGCCTTCGTCGCCTCCCTCAACCTAGAGGACGGCAGCACCTGGCGTGTGGTGAAGTCGTTTCTGCGCCGACGACAGCGCTTACCACCAATAATGGTTGGGCAAGACGACATCTGCAGCCCAGACAGAAAAGCAGGTGTCCTGGCGGACGAATTCGAATCGTCATTCAGCCCGGTGGACGACAATCTGGATGAAGACCACATCCAGCGGATAGCCGAGCAACTCCCGGTGGTCCTGGAGGCAAGGGACGACGGGGATGTAATTGAAGCCATCTCCGCGGCGGAGGTGGCCGCACAGCTGAAGGCGCTCAACACTGGGAAGGTCAGAGGCGCTGATGGGGTCACCATTCACCTGCTGAAGAACCTTCCAGCAGGGGCCCATCTGCTGCTGGCGGGTATCTTCAACCAGGTCCTTTGCTCGGGTGTCTACCCCTCTGTGTGGAAACATGCAGAGGTGGTGGCCATCCCAAAAGCGAACAAGGACCCACGTGACGCCACCAATTACAGACCCATCAGTTTGCTACCGGCTCTCTCCAAAGTGTTTGAGCATCTCTACGCCAGGTGCCTGCTTCGCCACGTGACTGCAGGAGTGGTACCGGACGAGCAGTTCGGCTTCCGGAGGGGACACTCCACGGTCCATCAGATGATGTGGCTGGTGGAAGAGGCCATGCGCGCCCTGGAGACTCGGGAATACCTTGTGTCGGTGTTCCTCGACGTCTCCAGGGCATTTGACTCTGTGTGGCATGACGGCCTCGTGTCCCGATGTCGCACGGGGTCCTACTCCGATCGTATCTGGCCGACAGGACTTTCCACGTCCGCCTGGACGAGAGGACGTCCACGCACTGACCCATCCATGCTGGAGTGCCGCAGGGGTCCGTTCTCGGCCCACTGCTCTACTCCTTATTCACTGCCGACGCTCCGCCTTTGGCGCCTATTCGTGCAGAGTATGAAGGCAGTCGAGTTGTGCCAACTGCTCCAGCGTAGATGTGAGGCCCTTGGTGCGTGGTCGACAAAGTGGCGCCTGAAGCAGAATGCGGCGAAGACCCAGGCGGTGGTGTTCACGCGAAGATCACTGCCACCAGATCTTCCGCCAGTCACCGTCATGGGAAGCCCCGTCCCGTGGAGCAAGACTGGCCGCTACCTGGGAGTCACTCTCGATCACAAGCTAACGTGGAAAACCCACATCGAGGATGTCAGGGGCAGAGCAATAGGGCGCCTATGCGTTCTGTACCCTCTGCTCAACCTGTCGTCTGCGTTGCCTCCCCACCGTGGCATTGCACTGTACCTGGCGCTGGTTCGTCCAGTGCTGGAATATGCGGCCGAGGTGTGGGGCAACGCGGCCGACACACACATCAACAAGCTGCAGAGGGTGCAGAACAGGGCACTCAAGCTCGCTCTGCGCCTACCGAGGCTCTATTCGACTGCTCCGCTACACCGACAAACCAGCATCCCCTTCCTCCGCGACCGATTTAAACAATCGGCGCGGGTCTTCTACTAGCGGGCTGTACGTTCCGACAATAGGCTCATTAGGAGCTTGGGCGATCCTATTCACCACAGGCCATCCACACGTTGGCGTGACCTGCTACGAGAATAATATCTCGTAACAGAGAAACGACAACTCCCCCCAGAAAACACCGCAGACCAATTCGGACCATGAGGAAGCCACTCTAAAGATATAGGATTATGCAGGAATAGCAGTATATGCTTAGCCTGCTCCCAACACGAGTCAGGGCAGACTCGTTTGGATAAGTGACAGTGACAGTGCCACGACCACAGATGGACGAGCCGGGCGCGGACGTCCGTGGGAGCACCAGGGAAGGGCCGGTCCGCATCATCAGAGTGTCATCGACTTAAGAAAGGTAGTTTTTACCAAGGAGGCATTTACTACTAACAGCAGATTGAAATAAGGAAAGAAGGGGCATCACGTTCATTTATATGTCATCATGCAGCCAGTGGAGAAATCTGAATCACAAGAAGAGAGCGATACTTTGCATCTTAGCGAGTAAGTAGCGCACTGGGCCGCTTATAGCGGTCTCTGTCATCAGACGGGGCACCGAGGCTCCGGATGAGAGGATTCGCAGAGTCCCCAGCGGAACGATACAGAAGTCTGGCCTGGCGATGAAAACGAGCCAGAACGTATTCCTCTTGGGCTGCCTCGTGGAGAAAGCGAGATGGGAACGTGGCAGGAACGTGAAAAATATGGCGGAGGGCCTTGTTCTGTAGCTGTTGAAGGCGATGAATGTGCTTAGTGGCGGCGTTGTCCCAGACAGCGCTGGCGTAATCCATCACCGGGCGGATAGAGAGGCACCAGGGAAGGGCCAAAACCTCAGGAGCAGCACCAGTAGGGCGCGGACCGCGAACGGAACGCCCGACACAGGACGGGCCTCATACAGCTGCCACAGATGGCGACCAAGTCGGGCGCGGACGTCCGAGGGAGCACCAAGGAAAAGACAACATATTACAGGCAGCGCCAGGCGGGCGCGGACGCCAGAGAGAGCACCCAGCATCCCCTGGGCATAAATACTGGACAACATCCTCCAATACAGCAGTCTCAGGTAGCAGGCAACGAGTAACGTGGCTGAAATATTGTGCCAGAGCGGCACAAACATCCGGCAGTAGACCCGATTATTTCACATGTCAGTGTAATGTTGTTCGTATTCTGCAGCGCTATAAATATCATCCCGACATTAGTCTCCACCAAGAATTAACTGGTACTGATTGTACGCATTGCACTGAATTCTGCCGATGGGCTCAACTTCAGATTCAGAGGGATTACACATTCACTAATTTGATTTTATGTACTGACGAGGCTACATTCACGAACCATGGAAATGTTAATTTGGATTATATGCATTATCGGGCTAATGAAAATCCATGTTGGCTGCAGCAAATTGCACACCAAAACCGTGATCGGTGAATGTATGGTGTGGGATTCTGGAGGACAGAATTATAGGCCACTATTTTATCGAAGGAAATCTCAATGGTAGGAAGTACACCACATTTCTGTAAGAAACAATGAGTCTGTTATTGGAAGAAATAACTTTAGAAACAACGAACAGAATGTGGTATCAATATGATGTGTGCCTGGAATTTTTTTTATGGCTAGAAATGAGTTTCAGAGACAATCGTTGGATTGGGCGCGGAGGAGATGAGTTGTGGCCGGCTCGCTCGCCAGACTTGACGCCTCTGGATTTTTTTCTTGTGGGGATTCGTAAAAGACATTGTTTATAAAGATGTGCCAACTACATCTGAAGATATGCGAGAGAGAATTGTCAGAACACGTGCTTCGCTAAGAGCTGAAGTGATCAGGAATACCACTCTATCCATGATAAGAAGATTGCAGCGCTACATTGATACCATTGGACACCACTTCGAACATCTTCTGCAAATGGATGTTCATGCCACCTTTGTGACCTTCGTTGGCCGGCCGCTGTGGCCGAGCGGTTCTAGGCGCTTCAGTCAGGATCCGCGCCGCTGCTACGTTCGCAGGTTCGAATCCTGCCTTGGGCATGGATGTATGTGATGTCCTTAGGTTAGTTAGGTTTACATAGTTCTAAGTCTAGGGGACTGATGACCTCAAATATTAAGTCCCATAGCGCTTAGAGCCATTTGAACCATTTGAGCCTTCATATCTCTGAAGCGACTCCACCTAGCAACAAAAAACCAACGTCATATTATGGCCCCCGTTGTCGTACGCAACTTTGGTCTCACAAACTTTTCAGTTCCTAACATGCTTTCTGAGTTATTCTTGGTGGCAATAGTTAATGACTCGCACTCTATATCCCATGTAACCAAAAGTATCTGGACACTCACAAAAACATACGTTTTTCATATTAGGTGCATTGTGCTGTCACCTACTGCCAGGTACTCCACATCAGCGACCTTAGTAGTCGTTAGACATCATGAGAGAGCAGAATGGGGCGCTGTGCGGAACTCAGGGACTTCGAGCGTGGTCAGGTGATTGAGTGTCACTTGTGTCATACGTCTGTACGCGGGAATTCCACACTCCTTAACATCCTTAGGTCCACTGTTTCCAATGTGATAGTGAAGTGGAAACGTGAAGGGACACGTACAGCACAAAAGCCTACTGGTCGACCTCGTCTGTTGACTGACGGAGTCCACCGACTCTTGAAGAGGGTCGTAATGTTTAATAGGCAGACATCTATCCAGACTATCACACAATTATTCCATACCACATCAGGATCCACTGCAATTACTACGACAGGCGGCAGATGAGAAAACTTTGATTTCATGGTCGAGCGGCTGCTCATAAGCCACGTTTCACGCCAGTAAATGCCAAACGACGCCTTGCTTGGTGTAAGTAGCGTAAACATTGGACGACTGAACAGTGGCAAAACGTTGTGTGAAGTGACGAATCACGGTACACAATGTGGCGATCCGATGTCAGAGTATGGCTACGTCGAATTGCCGGTGGACGTCGTCTGCCAACGTGTGTAGTGCCAACAATAAAATTCGGAGGCCTAGCTGTTATGGCGTGGTTGTGTTTTTCATGGAAGGGGCTTGCTCGCCTTGTTGTTTTGCGTGGCACTATCACAGCACAGGCCTACATTGATGTTTTAAGCACCTTCTTGCTTCCCACTGTTGAAGAGCAATTCGGGGATGGCGATTTCATCTTTTAACACGATCGAGCACCTGTTCATAAGGCACGGCCAGTGGCAGTGTGGTTATACGACAATGACATCCCTGTAATGGACTGGCCTGCACAGAGTCCTGACCTGAATCCTATAGAACACCTTTGGGATGTTTTGAAACGCCGACTTCATGCCAGGTCTCACCGACGGAAACTGATACCTCTTCTCAGAGCAGCACTCCGTGAAGAATGTGTTGCCATTCCCCATGAAACTTTCCAGCGCCTGATAGAATGTTTGCCTGCGAGAGTGGAAGCTGTCATCAAGGCTAAGGGTAGGCCAACACCATACGGAATTCAAGCATTACCAATGGAAGGCTCCACGAACTTGTAAGTCATTTTCAGCCGGGTGTCTGGATACTTTTGATCACATAGTGTATATTTGGAGGCATTGCACCATGGCGAGTGTGGGCAAATGAAGGAAACATCTGTTACATAAAGATTCTGCCCCTTGAATGTGCTGTGGTTAATACAAGTGTCCTCGCCAAAACTGGAGTTGGTGGAGCGTTGTTCCCTACGCCGACTAGAGCATCTCGATGACTAGGAAAAAAACTGTTAGATCTTATAAAATCATTCACGTTGTGTATAAACTGTGAGGCATTACCCGGTGACTTGATTTTGATCATTTTTCAGATAATAAGTGAGAAAATAACACTTTCCTATTGTATTATTTAACATATTGTGACCTAGACAAGGTCCAAAGCTTTCCTGTGTGCCCTAACCCGAGTATCGTGTGGGAAAGAAAATAACTGAATACGTAAATTAATAGCCTGTCATTTTACTTTGTTATTCAAAAATTAATTAAATGCAAATATTAGAAACGTGTCACATAGTAAACTGTTTCTCTTGCATAACAATCAGAGACACTGTTCACTTCGAGTTTCAGAATAAAAGTAAATTTGAATATACTTAAGTAGCAATTATACATTCAATTTCTGAATGTCTTTTTCCTTGAGAGTATTTGCGTGGTTCAAAATTCATTATGAATAACGTGTTGCAATTCTCATAATCAACCACATGATTTAGCTTCCAATCAAATTAACTTTCAAGATTGACAAAGAACCGTATTACCAAGTATTTCATTAAACTTTAATCAATTTGTATTTTATCAAAAACTGCTAGTATCGAATAATCAGAAGCGTGAGGTTAGGTAAGTTTTGTCGTAACAATAACGAGCTTCAGTTCTACTAAATTCAGTATCGAGTATTTGAAAGCACATTCCAGTTTATTTCATTTCACTGCATTATATTATCTAAAATTATTTATTGCAGCATTCATTTGTTCTCATTTTTTGCTGCCAAGCGATTACTTCGATATTATTTCAAAGAACTACTGTTCAGATCATTATTCATGTATCGAAAAGTAATTGTCCTACTGGGCTGGGACCGAAACTATCAAGCACCTGAAATCGTTTCACTAGAGTTGTGTGGCCAAGTCGATTCTTGTGGTACCCCTTTTCATTCAGTATTCTGCGTGAGCAATTGCACTAATTATCAACTATGACAACTTAAAGTACAATAGCTCCATTGTAGTAGGAAAGGAATAAGTTTTTTTCGGAATAGCTTGTTGTATACAACTTCCCTGCAATCGGTGTCAGACTTCTTCGGGAACGGTAGCCTTATTCAAAATTTTATCGCTTCCTACACGACGTATATGCAGGTTATAACACTTCCGATGTTTGTTCTCAAGACTGGAAAGAGAAACATGTGGTTTGTTTTAAAATACGCGTGCACTCGTGAGTGTGTTACAGCGATGCCAACACTGTATGAGACACAGAACGCTATCGGCAGCGGCGAGAATGAGAACTATTTTTGGTACTTATTACAAGAACAGCGTGTATGCATTCGTTTTACCCGTTTTCATGGTGTGACACCCATTGAAATTCATCGCTAGATGGGTGAGACTCGTAGTGAAGATGTCATCGATGTGTCTAATGTGCGTTTGTGATTGCGACGGTTCAAAGAAGGTAGAACCCCATTTGACAACAAACGGAGACGATCTCGACCTCGCGCCAACACATGATCGAGCGAGTGGAGAAAGTTGTTTCGGCTGATCGTCCAATGAGTGTGGAACGCATCGCCTCCCAAGTTGGCATCCCTGTGGGGTCAGCGGACACAATCCTGTATGGAGATCTGAAAATGCGAAAGGGACCTCCAGATGGGTGCCACGAATGCTGACGGACGACCACAAGGTTGCACGCGTGGCTTATTGCCAGGCAATGTTCACAAGTGATGACGGCATGAATGGGACTCTCTTTCATCGACAGTGACAACAGATGGGACATGGACGCCGTTTCTGAATCCTGAAACGAAGCGCCTCTCAGTCCCAGTGCAAGAACACACACTCACCGGCAGCGTCAGTGCTGAAAAAGTGTTGGTGACCACGTTCTGCGACAGAAATGGCGTAACCCTAAGACACTCATGACGTTTACATGCGAATCATCTTCTAATAGATGGAAACCGAATTTCGAAAACCGTCTTTCGCTGTCGTGTTTGCATGTTTAGGTCTGAAGGGGATATGATAGCAAAGTTAAATATGGCGTGTGGAAAACAGCAGTTCCATATTCTGATTTAGTCAGCACAGTTGCTCTCTCTCTTGACTTAAATATAACAGGTAGACAGTTTCAGGCTTGGTTTAATATTTCTGCTTCTTCATCACTGCACATTAAGTCTGAGGCTTAGTCTAATATTTCTGCTTCTCCTTCACTGCACACTAAATCACCCCGTCCATTTTAGTCGAATATTTTTAAACAAGACGTAACCCGATAATCCAAGCACGTTGCAAGAACAATTGTACGCTTACATGGGAGGGAGAATCGAATGTCGAAATGGAAAACCGGTAACTAGAAACGGATTTCCCGAATCGATTTTGTAGTATGTGTACAGGACCTACCAGAAACGGTATTGTGAAATCGGTTTACGAAATCCGGTTTTGGGAGCACCGTGCAAACATAGTGACTGCGTTGTAAAACTCTCTACTGTGACAGATGCGTCCTCCCAAGATCTTATGCAGAACAAGTTCCTTCCAACACTGCGTGAAAAACAGCCGGACAATGCTGCAGTGTCCTCTTCAACCAAGGTAACGCTCCAGCGCACCAGACACAACAGCTTTGAAATGGTTTCTCATCCTTCCTACTCATCTGTCCTGGCTCCCACCGACTTTTAACTGTTTTCAATTATGGAAGACACTCTCTGTGATCGTATATTCACTAGCCGTGCCGCTACTGCATCAGCGATTTTCCTGTGGTGAAACCAAACTCCTAAAGAGCGTTTGCAGCGGCTGTAGAATCATGGCGTCGACATTGTGAAAAAAAAGGAAGGCTGCAGGGAAACGAATTCTAGAAGCGACACAAGTTTCACAGTGTGATTACTTTGTAGGGAAAAAATCGAAGGTGTAGTAAGATGAATCCACCTCCTAAATAACAAAGTAAATCAAATTATATTCGTAGGACGGTGAGGACATATCACCTCGAATAGCATCATGCCTAGTAACGCACTGTGGTCTTCAGACAAACGTACGGGTTAGCCTTGCCTTACCCATGAAAAACTCAAAAAGCTCACCTGGCCTGCCTTATTACATTTGTTCCTATCGCTCATTGCGAACTGTGTGAGCTTGAGAGACCTGAGATGACGCAAGATGCTGCTAACGGCAGTAGCGTGTATAATGTTGGTGTCGAGGCCTCTGTTCTGCGTCCCAGATAGCTTGTGCCGAGCTTTTGGTCCCTCTACGAGCGCTTAAAGCCACGTTTACACCTGAGCAATTTGAAGCGAACAAAAGCGAACGAACATTCGACAGCGTTCACTGCCATTCGCTTGTATCTATGGACAGGCGTTTAACACTAGAGGGAACGGAAGAGCATACGTGTGAAAGACCACGAAAGACCATAGCTTGTCAACTGTCTACGCTGTGTTATTATTTTTTAGTGGTAACATCCACAACACAGGTTTCACTGGAAACGACGCTATAGCCACTATGATAATTATGGTGTGAAGACTATTAGTTGCTTTGGGAGCACGTTGAATTAAAGGAAGCAAGCAAAATGGCTTACGAAAAGAAGAATGTAGACGAAGGTGTCTGAATTGCAAGTGTGAAGATACTGCTTTATTATTACAGCTGAGGGAGAAATTTTAAAGCAGACGAGCAACATAACATCAAAAAAGGCTAGCATTTACACTCTGGTTATTATCAACTGGAGACACTTGCCTTGAAACTCTCTCGCACCTGAAGAACTTCTGTACCTGAAATAGGTCATGATGCGAAGCACTTCTAGAACCTGTAAAATAACTGTGATCCATCAGCCATACAGCTTCCGCTAGAATGAAAGTAAGCGACAAGAATGATGAGGTCTTTCCCATATTTTTAATTTTAATCAGCAGAAAAGCAATGCCTGCGATTTTTTATGTAAAAACTCTTAAAGTTCTTTAAATAAAACAAACGTTAGTAACATTCTACGTTTACATTCTTCATTATCTACATCTGTATTTCTCAGCATAGATAACCTGACGGCGAATACATTTCTCCCAACGAGAGACCAGTTTGTTAATACCGCCACTGTAGGATGTCTGATTTTGTTGACGGATTCACAACCTCACCGCTGTCTGCACTGTTTCAAGACTATCACAGAGAAGACATCGAATGTATTTTTTAAGTTCTGGAAACAAGTGAAAATCGGATGGGACCAAGTCGGGGCTGCATGGAGGATGATCGATGACAATGAACCAGGGAGTCGGATTGTTGCAGATGTCACAACGATCGTGTGTGGACTGGCATTGTCACGGTGATGGAAAGGGTGCCATGTGTGTGTACGAAGTTATAGAATTCGAAACTCGATTACAGCACGCTGTTTCTTACACACCGACGTTTTTACTTTCACTCTGCCATATTTCACGCTACAATTCGGAGCCCTCTAGCGGCAGCGGGCTATGAATATGTAGAAATAAAGAATAAAAATGTAGAATGTTAATAACGTTTGTCTTATTTAAGAGGCTTTAAGGGATTTCACATAACAAAGTCTGTGGCAATCCTTTTCAGCACGTCCTCGTTGATGAATATTCACCCTTGTTTACTTCCAAGGAAGTTCATTGTGCTGTTACAGTTTAATAAAAATAAATAAAAAAGCTTACACTTATTGACTCTGTTCCCGTCTGATAGCTACTGAATTTACCTTCTTCAGTTCCCCAATTGGGCCTTTGAGTGCTTTGGCAATTTTCTACCGATCTCACAAGCATCTATTCCATTCATATTCTGATATAACGAATCTTACATAGTCTTCAGATCACTCCACCCATGCCGCAGCTCATACAACAAAAGATCACTTCACAAAACAGCTGACCTATGTTCTCTGTGATGATAGCGCCAACGCGGAGAAGACGTCAACTTTCTTTGATGGTTCTCTCTCTGAAAGACCGACAACGAGCAGAACAGGAGTGAACACCAGCGAACGTGAACCAACATAGCCGTACGCTGTGCACTCGAGCTTGGCTACCATTTACACAAGATAATTCTCGTTCTCTGATACTCGTTCGGTTGCGTTCGCTCCGGTGTAACCCAGGATTTTTAAGTGTCCCTACGTTTATGAGTAATGTGTTCAGAAGTAGGCAACTGTGAGAGAAGATAGTAATTCAAGAACGCTTTTATAAAAGATGGGGATGGGGCTGGGGGGGGGGGGGGGGTGGTGATGTCAGCGAGAGTTTCGAACAAGTTTGACACTATGTGTAAAACTTGTTGGAAGTTGCTAAATACTCACCTTGTCAAATTCTGGATGAAAATAGTCTCTGCGTGATTTGCGCGTCTAACTTTGATATTTACTCATTGTGGTAATTCTTTATCGAAAGATAATACTCGTAATGAGTACATAATGAAATCATTTTAACTTTTTAATTCGGTCAATAATTACATGAAATACTGAAAATCAAATTTTTGTTGTTCCTGGAAGCCGTTTGATAGGCAACTTGCAACTTTGATAAAATGATCGGATGACCGTTTTAGTTCTTTAGCAATATAGATGTTATCAACAGGTTCACTACTGACTCCCATATCGCTTGTTGTTAATTGTGAGGGAGAGTTAGATTATATGACATGACATTTAACTTCAGTATAGCTGTAGAATACGTATCCCATAAACAGTTAAATTAAAAAGTCCAGTTAATAGAACCTCATTCTGTTTCAAAATTAAAACTTTAATAATGCGTCTAGTTTTTTCATAAACTAATCATAGTGAACTTTTGGAACACAGTATGTTGTGACTGCAAATGAACTGCTACGTCGCTCTGCCTCTCATCCGCATCTACACAGATACTCTGCAAGCCACCGTCCGGCGCGTGGCGGAGGGTATCCTGTACCACTACCAGTCGTTTCCTTTCCCGTTCCACTCGCAGATAGAGCGAAAGAAAAACGACCGTCCATATGCCTCCATATGAGCCCTTATTTCTCATATCTTATCTTCGCCGTCCTTACGCACAATGTATGTTGTTGGTGGCAGTAGAATCGTTCTGTAGTCAGCTTCAAATGCTGGTTCTCTAAATTTCCTCAATAATGTTCCTCCCTCCAGTGATTCCCATTCGAGTTCCCGAAGCACTACCGTAACACTTGTGTGTTGTTCGAACCTACCATTCACAAATGTAGCACCTCCCCTGTGAATTGCTTCAATGTCTTTCTTTAATCCGACCCTGTGTGGATCACAAACAGTCGAGCAGTACTCAAGAGTAGGTCGCAACAATATACTTTATGCGGTCTCCTTTATAGATGGACCACACTTTCCTAAAATTCTCGCAGTAAATCGAAGTCGACGATTCGTATTCCCTACCACAGTCGTCACATGTTCGCTCCATTTCATATCACTTTGCAGCATTACGCACAGATACTTAAAGGACGCGACAGTGTCAGTCAGGACACTACTAATTCTTCATCCGAACGTTGCTGGTCTGTTTTTCCTACTCATCCACTTTAACTTACAATTTTCTACATTTAGAGCCAGCTGCTGCCATTCATCACACCAACTAGAAATTTTGTCGGCGTCTCCTGTATCCTCCTACAGTCACTCAACTTCGATTCCTTCCCGTACACCACAGCATCATCAGCAAACAACCGCAGATCGCTGCCCATCCTGTGCGTCAGATCCCTTATGTGCACAGGGTGTTGTTTTTTTTTTTCACCATGTACAAACTCTAGATATCGATCGATGAGATGATACGGAACACAAAAGATCTAATGAACTTATGTCCGGAAATTCATGAAAATGAAATGATCGTATGGCATGTTTCCATGCTACAGACCGTTTTTTCAATCATACTTCGTCACTTAGACTGCGGTCTAATACGCGCTGTACCACACAGCCACGGTTACAGTACGCATAATTTTCTCCTAGAGGAGGCTACTGTTCCTCATACATCATGCCCTAGTGCTCTCTCTTGCCATAGTAATTGGTAATTTGTGCCCGATTCATTTCTCTTGCTGACTCACCTTGCAGAGGATGTGATACAGCCTTGTACACAATCGTTCCGTATTCGAATCGAGAGCTTGCCGGCATAATGTTTACTTACGGAAAGGCAAATGGCAACATGCGGCGTGCAACAAGGTTGTGTCACGAAACCTATCCCAGCCGACAACAACCACAGCATTCAATGTTTTCAACAGTGTTTCTCCGTCTGTCTGAAGCAGGGTCGTTTCAGGAGGCAGGAAATCCTGAAGGACATACCCGAAATGTTCGGAAGCCAGGCTTCGTTAACACTTTGGAAGGCGACCGCCATGTTAGTATCAGTCAGTTGGCCCACCAGTACAAGGTAAGCCAGTCGAACGTGTGGAACATTCTCCATGACAAATGTTACTACCCTTTTGGCTTACAGCATGTGCAGGGCTTACTAGCGACAGACTTCCGACATCGAGAACAGTTTTGCCACTGGTTTCTTCATCAGGCAACCATGATTCCGGGACTTAAGTCATGCATCCTATTCACAGATGAGGCCACTTTTACGCGGAGTGGTATCTTCAACTTTCATAACGGTCATTTGTGGGGTAGTATGCAAAACCCCCACGGTATGGTGACAGGAATCATCAGTGTCGCTGCAGCCAGAATGGGCGGTCCAGGATAACTGGCTACCGTATTTTGGGACCAGTCTTCCTTCCACGTCCCCTAACAGACCGGAACTATATGCATTTCTTGCGGGTGACTTTGCTTCCCTGTTGGAAGAAGTGCCATTGATGATTCGAAGGGTTATGTGGCTGCTACATGACGTTGCTCCAGCCCACTTTGCCGTTAATGTCCGGACGCTTTTCAATCGGTCTTCACTGGTCGATGGATCGGACGAGGAGGTCCATTTGCATGGCCTGCTCGTTCATCGGATCTCAACCAGTGCGACTTCTGATAATGGGGCTATCTCCAAAGTATCGTGTATGCAGAGTCCATTTCAGATGTGCAGACACTAGAGCAGTAAATTTATGCTGCCTTTAACACTGTTTGGATGCTGACTGGCTGGTGTGAACGTATGAGACAGACATGCTGCGACGTGTACATGTATGCATTGAGGCACATGGAAACCATTTTCAACACATACTGTAACTGTGGCTGCATGGTACAGCGCTTGTTAGACCACAGACTCTGTAACAAAGTATGACTGAATAAATGGTCTCTAGCATGGAAACCATGCATTTCCGGACATAAGTTCATTAGACCTTTTTTGTTCGATATCCTCGCATTGATCAATCCTTAGGGTTTCTGCATGATGGAAAAAAACACCCTGTCTAGAAAATAAAAGCAGTCGTTTTGTCGGGAAACAGCCTACTCATGCCGTATAAAATTCACATCAGCCTTTCCATTGTGTGCCAGCCAGTCCGCTGTGACTACATCTGACATCAAAAATGTTGCGCAATACTTAAAAAATCAAGTAAATAACCTGAAACGTTTCTAGCATGTCAGGAGTAATACTAAATCAATATTTGTTGAATATAAACTTTAACCATTTTCGAAATTTGGATGTTTTTCTGTAAAAATCATTGGTGCAACAGAAAAGAGCTAGAAACTTAAAAATTTATATTTAGATTCCTTTTTCATAATAATTTAATAGAAACAGTATTCTGGATCTCACAAATTAAAATTTTAGTTGAAATTCATGATTTTGTGGTTTTTGTCTTAAAAATTAAGGAAGCTAGATAGATTAAGTAGGTGAATAAATAAGGCTAAGATGTTTAAATTTAAGTAGAAGTGAGATCCGCTATAATCAAAAAGATGTGAGGAGTTTCAACTGAATAACTATAAAACTATAGCGTCAGCGTATCTCCAAAGGGCAAGTTCAGAGCTCATATACTGCGTGTAATTAAATTAATTCTCTCGCCCAAAATATTTGACTTAACCACGTCAGACTTTTATTATGATTTCTTACTTGTGCGCTGATCGCACATTTAAATTGAGAGCTTCATCGACCATCAGCAAAGGAAGCAATGATTTATTCGATAACTTAAAGTGGTGCATTACTAGCCCAGCGGTTAGTCGGGAGAGCGGATCTGATCAGGCGTTCCCTTAGCGGTCCACACCACGGCTTTATATATAAGAACGCTGCGGGAGAGAAAAAGGTCCCAGTTCTCTCCAGACGCTGATTAGCGCACCACCTGTGCCGGGAGTCGCATGATCTATCTTCAGTTTATGTATGTCGTATTTTCACGTGCCGTCGCGGGACAGATATTCTACCATCATTTAGCGTGGCGTTTGATGGACATTATCATCAAATTATGGCGAGCATTCACTTGTTGTTGTTGTCTTCCTGAGACTGGTTTGATGCAGCTCTCCATGCTACTCTATCCTGTGCAAGCTGCTTCATCTCCCAGTATCTACTGCAACCTACATCCTTCTGAATCTGCTTAGTGTACTCATCTCTCGGTCTCCCTCTACGATTTTTACCCTCCACGCTGCCCTCCAATACTAAATTGGTGATCCCTTGATGCCTCGAAACATGTCCTACCAACCGATCCCTTCTTCTGGTCAAGTTGTGCCACAAACTTCTCCCCAATCCGATTCAATACTTCCTCATTAGTTATGTGATCTACCCATCTAATCTTCAGCATTCTTCTGTAGCACCACATTTCGAAAGCTTCTATTCTCTTCTTGTCCAAACTATTTATCGTCCATGATTCACTTCCATACATGGCTACACTCCATACAAATACTTTCAGAAATGACTTCCTGACACTTATATCTATACTCGATGTTAACAAACTTCTCTTCTTCAGAAACGCTTTCCTTGCCATTGCCAGTCTACATTTTATATCCTCTCTACTTCGACCATCATCAGTTATTTTGCTCCCCAAATAGCAAAACTCCTTTACTACTTTAAGTGTCTCACTTCCTAATCTAATTCCCTCAGCATCACCCGACTTAATTCGACTACATTCCATTATCCTCGTTTTGCTTTTGTTGATGGTCAATTTATATCCTCCTTTCAAGACACTATCCATTCCGTTCAACTGCTCTTCCAAGTGCTTTGCTGTCTCTGACAGAATTACGATGTCATCGGCGAACCTGAAAGTTTTTACTTCGTCTCCAAGAATTTTAATACCTACTCCAAATTTTTCTTTTGTTTCCTTTACTGCTTGCTGAATATACAGATTGAATAACATCGGGGAGAGGCTACAACCCTGTCTCACTCCTTTCCCAACCACTGCTTCCCTTTCATGCCCCTCGACTCTTATTACTGCCATCTGGTTTCTGTACAAATTATAAATAGCCTTTCGCTCCCTGTATTTTACCCCTGCCACCTTTAGAATTTGAAAAAGAGTATTCCAATCAACATTGTCAAAAGCTTTCTCTAAGTCTACAAATGCTAGAAACGTAGGTTTGCCTTTTCTTAATCTTTCTTCTAAGATAAGTCGTAAGGTCAGTATTGCCTCACGTGTTCCAACATTTCGACGGAATCCAAACTGATCCTCCCCGAGGTCTGCATCTACCAGTTTTTCCATTCGTCTGTAAAGAATTCGCGTTAGTATTTTCCATCCATGGCTTATTAAACTGATAGTTCGGTAATTTTCACATCTGTCAGCACCTGCTTTCTTTGGGATTGGAATTATTATATTCTTCTTGAAGTCTGAGGGTATTTCGCCTGTCTCATACATCTTGCTCACCAGCTGGTAGAGTTTTGTCATGACTGGCTCTCCCAAGGCCGTCAGTAGTTCTAATGGAATGTTGTCTACTCCGGGGGCCTTGTTTCGACTCAGGTCTTTCAGTGCTCTGTCAAACTCTTCACGCAGTATCGTATCTCGCATTTCGTCTTCATCTACATCCTCTTCTATTTCCATAATATTGTCCTCAAGTACATCGCCCTTGTATAAACCTTCTATATACTCCTTCCATCTTTCTGCCTTCCCTTCTTTGCTTAGAACTGGGCTGCCATCTGAGCTCTTAATATTCATACACGTGGTTCTCTTCTCTCCAAAGGTCTCTTTAATTTTCCTGTAGGCAATATCTATCTTACCCCTAGTGAGATAAGCTTCTACATCCTTACATTTGTCCTCTAGCCATCCCTGTTTAGCCATTTTGCACTTCCTGTCGATCTCATTTTTGAGACGTTTGTATTCCTTTTTGCCTACTTCATTCACTTAACCATTTAATTTGAACTGTTATAGTTGCATCGGCGCATTAGACTCTGAACTGCTGTGGTAGTTGGATTGTGTGGATTCTTTTTGGTCTGTGACTTTTAGAATATAGTGAACATTTTAGAGAAAATGGTTTTTGATTATGAATCCCAGACAATCTACTAATTCCTCAGAGCTATAAGCTGTAGCTATAAGTGTATTTCTCAGATGAAGTGGGCACTAGGAATTCTAATTACATGCTTCACGTTTTGCTAATCACTTTTTGGTTGCCAATATTGTAGTTAGAGAGCCAGTGTTGAGAATGGCAATCAACAGCATAAGTAATAGAAACAGTGTCATAAGAATTAATTCTACCCACCGCCCCACACATTCACACGTGATGATACCCTTGTGTCTGACGAAAGCTCGCCGTCGAGGATAACATACTGTGTTCTATAAATTAAAAAGTCTTCGACCCACTCACGAATTCCATATGCACGTACCTTCGTTAACAGTCTCTTGTGTGTGTATGTGTGTTTGGGGGGGGGGGGGGGGGCAGAGTGGATGGGAGGGGCGAGGGGTTGGAGGAGGGGCCTTAGGTTTTCTTCCCATACACATAGCGTAAAGAGACAGATAGAATGACTGTTCAAACCACTATGTGTGCTGCAATTAGTATAATGTCGTATTCACGGTCCCCAAGGAAGTAATAGCTACCGTGCTGAAGAATATCTATAGATTGAAAATTTGTAAGTAGGCTTTTACGGTAGGGGAGAGTGGGGTAAGATGGGGTGGAGGGCAAGACGGGTTTTTTGTAAGTGCTGCTACGACAGATGTCGCAACCTAGCGGCGAATAGTTGAACTTATTAGGCTGTTGCTACGCTAGTGTCTGACAGCACTGGAACCCATTTTGAGCAAACCATTCGGAGTGTATACATCAAAACGTGTTTTCGTCTGTGCTGATGTAATTTTTCGTCGTTTTCAGATGTGAAAAGGTAAGAGAAGTAATTGTTTTCGTACTCGTAAGTATTATCATTTAAAAAAGCGCCTTTTTAGCAATAAATTAATGCATGAAATAACTAACTGAATATATCCTCTGTGTTATAATATTAACTAACCTAAAAATGGTCCCTGGGGACAAGATGGGGTATGTAGTGGGAGGCCGCAGGGGTCATAACACATAATGCAACAAATCTAATTATATTTTTTATTCCCAGAAAATGGTTTGGACATATAAAAGGAAAACAGAGAGGAGTTCATGAAGTGAAGAAGCTATGAAAAATGCTGTCACTGAAATAGTCAACGACCAAATGGGTTATTATCGAGCACCAACTGCATTTCAGGTGCCTCAAACAACTCTTGAACGTAAGGCAAAAAAAAAAAAAAAAATTCAAATCAGAATCTAATGAAGTTGAAAAAATGTGAATCTTTTGTGTTAAAGGATCAACTGGGACCTTACAACAGTGTATTTAGCCCTGAAGAGGAACAAGAATTAGTTACTTATACAAAGAATATGGAAAGCTATTTGTTTGGTTTGACTGGTAATGATGTAAAGCGGCTGGCATACCAGTTAGCTGTGAGAAATTACAAGCAGCATAATTTTAACCAGACAAAAGAATCAGATGGAAAGGATTGGCTTAGGGGATTTTTGCAACGAAACCCAGGTTTATCATTCAGGAAACCTGAGCAAACCGCCACAGCTAGATGGCTTTTAACAAAGGTAATGTATCAAAATTCTTTGGTTTATTAGGGGAACTATACGATCAGCACAAATTTACAGCAGATCGAATTTATAATTGCAATGAAAGCGGGATTTATGCTGTTTCCAAGAACACTTCCAAGATATTGGCATTGAAAGGGAAAAATCAAGTAGGCTTGTTATCATCTGTCAAAAGATGGAAATCTGTATCTGTTGAATTTTGCATGAATGCAGCTGGAGGTTATATGCCGCCCATGTTAGTGTATCCTTGCGAGCGAATGAAGCCAGAACTACTTAACAATTGTTCACCTGGAATGTGAGCAGAATGTCATGTCTCTGGCTGGATGCAAAGAGACATTTTTGAGAAATGGTTCGACAAATCCATTGAATTTTCTAAAGCAATCAAAGAGAAACCAGTGCTGTTATTGTTGGATGGACATTCAACCTATATGCAGAGCCTGAATATAACTGATAGAGCAAGGGATAATGGTGTAGTCATCCTCTCTCATCCGCTCTCCCCTATAAGTTGCGCCTTTTTTCAAGAGTTTTGCATAATTAATTGCTCTGTTATTGTTGAATAAAATGTGATAGAGGATTAGTAACGCTTTTTTGTGATGCAGTAAACAAGTATTGTTAACTTAATGATAAAGTTTTACCTGTGTGCCAGTGAACAGAAAATATATGAAATTTACCGCATTTTTTCTTTTTACTACATGTGGTGTTGTTACACTGGTCGCCAGAAACTGCAGATAGATCAGTTATCTCTTAATTTCCTATTAAGATCAAACAGTCTAAGAAGATCTTTTAAATTACTATATTAAACCTGAAACTTGAGGCACTAATTCGTATTGTTGTTGTTCTTGTGGTCTTCAGTCCTGAGACTGGCTTGACGCAGCTCTCCATGCTACCCTATCCTGTGCAAACTTCTTCATCTCCCAGTACTTACTGCAACCATCATCCTTTTGAATCTGCTTAGTGTATTCATCTCTTGGTCTCCCTCTACGATTTTTACCTTGCATGCTGCCCCCCAATGCTAAATTTGTGATCCTCTGATGCCTCAGAACATGTCCTTCCTATCAACCGGTCGCTTCTTCTTGTCAAGTTGTGCCACAAACTCCTCTTCTCCCCAATTCTATTCAATACCTCCTCATTAGTCATGCGATCTACCCATCTAATGTCCAGCATTCTTCTGTAACACCACATTTCGAAAGCTTCTATTCTCTTCTTATCCAAACTATTTATCGTCCATTTTTCACTTCCATACATGGCTACATTCCGTACAAATACTTTCAGATACGACTTCCTGACACTTAAATCTATACTCGATGTTAACAAATTTCTCTTCTTCAGAAACGCTTTTCTTGCCATTGCCAGTTTACATTTTATATCTTCTCTACTTCGACCATTATCAGTTATTTTGCTTCCCAAATAGCAAAACTCCTTTACTACTTTAAGTGTCTCATTTCCTAATCTAATTCCCTCAGCTTCACCCAACTTAATTCCACTACATTTCATTATCCTCGTTTTGCTTTTATTGATGCTCATCTTATATCTTCCTTTCAAGACACTTTCCATTCCTTTCAACCGCTCTTCCAAGTCCTTTGCTGTATCACAGAATTACAATGTCATCGGTGAACCTTTAAGTTTTTATTTATTCTACATGGATTTTAATATGTACTCCAAACTTTTCTTTTGTTTCTTTTACTGCTTGCTCAATATACAGACTGAATAGCTTCGGGGAGAGGCTACAAACCTGCCGCCCTCCCTTCCCAGCCACTGCTTCCCTTTCATGTCCCTCGACTCTTATAACTGCCATCTGCTTTCTGTACAAATTGTAAATAGGCTGTATTTACTCCTGCCACCTATAGAATTTGAAAGAGACTTATTCCAGTCAACATTGTCAAAAGCTTTCTCTAAGTCTACAAATGCTAGAAACGTAGGTTTGCCTTTCCTTAATCGTCCTTCTAAAATAAGTCGTAAGGTCAGTATTGCCTCATGTGTTCCAATATTTCTACAGAACCCAAACTGATGTTCCCTAAGGTCGGGTTCTACCTGTTTTTCCAGTCATCTGTAAAGAATTCGTGTTAGTATTTTGCAGCTGTGACTTATTAAACTGATAGTTCGGTAATTTTCACATCTGTCAACACCTGCTTTCTTTGGGATTGGATTTATTATATTCTTCTTGAAGTCTGAGGGTATGTCGCCTGTCTCATACATCTTGCTCACCAGATTGCAGAGTTTTGTCAGGACAGCTCTCCCAAGGCCGTCAGTAGTTGTATGGAATGTTGTCTACTGCCGTGGCCTTGTTTCGACTCAGGTCTTTCAGTGCTCTGTCAAACTCTTCACGCACTATTGTATCTCCCATTCCATCTTCATCTACATCCTCTTCCATTTCCATGATATTGTCCTCAATTACATAGTCCTTGTATTGACCCTTTATATATTCCTTCCACCTTTCTGCTTCCCCCCCACCCCCTTTGCTTATAACTGGGTCTCGATCTGACCTCTTGATATTCATACAAGTGGTTCTCTTTTCTCCAAAGGTCTCCTTAATTTTCCTGTAGGCAGTATCTATCTTACCCCTAGTGAGATAAGCCTCTACATCTGTACATTTGTCCTCTAGCCATCCCTGCTTAGCCATTTTGCACTTCCTGGCCATCTCATTTTTGAGTCGTTTGTATTACTTTTTGCCTGCTTCATTTACTGCATTTTTATATTTCTTCCTTTCATCAATTAAACTCTATATTTCTTCTGTTATTCAAGGATTTCTACTAGCCCTCGACTTTTTACTTACTTGATCCTCTGCTGCCTTCACTGGTTCCTAAATCCCTGTCTTGCTGTTATATAATGTATCAGATACCTTCTAGCATCTCCAGGATTCTTCCATGTATACAACTTTCTTTTATGATTCTTGAACCAAGGGTTAGCTATGATTAAGTTATGCTCTGTGCGAAAAATCAAACAGACCACTTCCTCTTTGATTTATTACCCCCAATCCATATTCACCTACTATGTTTCCTTCTCTCCATTTTCCTACTCTCTAATTCCAGTCACCCATGACTATTAAATTTTCGTCTCCCTTCACTACCTGAATAATTTCTTTTATCTCATCATACATTTCATTTATTTCTTCATCATCTGCAGAGCTAGTTGGCATATAAACTTGTACTACTGTAGTAAGCGTAGGCTTCGTGTCTATCTTGGCAACAATAATGCATTCACTATGCTGTTTGTAGTAGCTTACCCGCACTCCTTTTTTTTTTATTCATTATTAAAGCTACTCCTGCATTACTCCTATTTGATTTTGCATTTATAACCCTGTATTCACCTGACCAGAATTCTTGTTCCTCCTGCCACCGAACTTCACTAATTCCCACCATATCTAACTTTAACTTATCCATTTCCCTTTTTAAATTTTCTAACCTACCTGCCCAATTAAGGCATCTGACATGCCACGCTCCAATCCATAGAACGCTAGTTTTCTTTCTCCTGATAAAGACGTCCCCTTGAGTAGTCTCCGCCCGGAGATCCGAATCGGGGACCATTTTACCTCCGGAATATTTACCCAACAGGACGCCATCATCATTTAACCACACAGTAAAGCTGCATGCCCTCAGGAAAAATTACGGCTGTAGTTTCCCCTTGCCTTCAGCCGTTCGCAGTACCAGCACAGCAAGGCTGTTTTGGTTAGTGGTACAAGGCCAGATCAGTCAATCATCCAGGCTGTTGCCCCTGCAACTACTGAAAAGGCTACTGCCCCTCTTCAGGAACCACACGTTTGTCTGGCCTCTCAACAGATACCCCTCCGTTGTGGTTGCACCTACGGTGCAGCTATCTGTATCGCTGAGGCACGCAAGCCTCCCCACCAACGGCAAGGTCCTTGGTTCATTCGCAAAGAATATAGAATTCTGAATTGCTTCATGTGAGTCACATTGCAGACGTGTATGCAAGAGAGCTACAGTCAGGATTACGGCAAAGTGCTATGGTTACTGCAACTCGAATTATTAGTTCTAACAATGGTATCATTAACTACTTTTGTGTTTGCGATAAAAAGTGTGTACTGTTTGGCTGCATTCAGCAGTTTGCGGTGCGCTCGTAAGCTTTTCCAGTACCACTGAATGCTTCTTTTTTGTGTGCTGTTGTTCCGAATGGATATAACGCGAAGGGCAATTGACAGATTTTAAGGGTACTGTTATTGATAGTGTACAGCTAGCAGTACTTAAAGAGCGAGAGCGATAATGTACATAATGCGTTAACTACTCGGTGGAACTGAATGAAAGACAGGGTTCTCGCAGTGGTGCATAGAAACCTGAACGTCACATGGCAGACGTCGGCGTCACTACACCGCCAAATGGGGCTGGTCCTCCAATACGAGGCATTTGAAGAAACGGGAAAGGCAGTGTGTATCAGTCGGCGTGCAGTTACGGTGCACTGTGAAGCTGTTCTTCAGTACAACATGGCCCGGAGATGAATTAAAATGGGAAAGAATCATCGGGAAATTGGAAGGAGTCTGGTATTGCTCACAGCATTATTTCACTTGCAATGAGAGCGTTCTGAACCAAAGGCACTGTTGCCCAAGAAGAGCAGATGGTCGACCACGGTCAACTACAGCGACAAGTGATCGCAACATTGCGAAACAGGTAATGAGGAGTGCTCTTTCAGATAAGATCAGATTCAGTCTGAGTATGATTCCAGGCGTACTCTTACGTAGCGAGAGGTGGGAACCTGCAGTGTGTCCCAGAACTTTATCGAAAGTGATTGGTTTGGTGGTACGGATTTTATAGTGTGGGGAGGCATAATGTTGCATCGGCGTACTGACCTCCAGATCTTTCGGCATAATGCACTCATCGGTGAACATTACTGTAGCACTGTGCACCTTACCCATGAACAGTGGATCAAAGCTGAAGCCACCACAATGCATTGTTGCCAAATTTATTCAAGATGGCAACTCTTGTTGGGTGGTCGCACCACCTCCTCTCCGTAGGTGGTAGATGTGGCGATCTCGCACTGATGAAATCACCATTCCAACTCCTCCCCCCAACCCCCACTTCCCCTCCCCACCCCACTTCACCCATCCCCTCACCGATTTCCCCTCCTCTCTCCCACTTGTGAATTGGCAGGAAAGACTCAGTTTGTTCTGAGATGCTGGAGAGGAAGGAAATAAGATACTGTCTTTATTTTTTTAACTTTATGTAGTTATAAGGGTCTTATCCTGCAGGGAGAATTTCCTAAATTTCGGTGGGGAAACTGACAGTTACCCTGCAGCTTTACTGCTTGAAATTCAAGTAGAAAAACGCTCTCATAAAAAAAGGATCTCATAACATGAAAGGGTCCATAAATTCGAGGAATATATGGTTTACTTAACTAACATTAATTACATTTTTGGGAAATATATTCATTTGAGATGTTGATACTGGACACAGAGGAGTTTGATAAGTGTACTACCTGTAAGCATAGGCTGAGGAATATGTCCATAGCCACCTACACAAGGAATGGGAGGATGTGGTAATGGATGAGTGTAGGGGGAATACTAATCAGCAAATAATAGTGATGCAGCAGGATCGGCTGAGAATACTTTTTGCACCCATAGAGACTACTGCCTGTGCTGTAGCTGTACGTGTTTTTTGAAATGGCTGGTCAATCCACAGTCCTATTCCACTACCCGAGACTGAATGAACCAGAGGTGTTCGCCTTGATGTATGGGGCTCGACTAAAGACATTTGAAATGGGTTTTGTTCTCCTTTCCGATCGCGCGTGTATATATGTTCATCTTGTTGTGTACCCTAGTCCACCACACCCCTCTAAATTTGCAGGGAACTGTACTACATCCGCTGCCAGAAGAATTGCCTCTGGTTGATCTTCAGATGTGTAGCTGCTGAGGAACGTGTACACAGATACATGATAAGAAGAGATAGGACAGCGAACTATCACTGAGGTTTTGGAAGAGTTCAAATGGTTCAAATGGCTCTGAGCACTATGGGACTTAACATCTATGGTCATCAGTCCCCTAGAACTTAGAACTATTTAAACCTAACTAACCTAAGGACATCACACAACACCCAGTCATCACGAGGCAGAGAAAATCCCTGACCCCGCCGGGAATCGAACCCGGGAACGGGAAGCGTGAACGCTACCGCACGACCACGAGCTGCGGACTTTGGAAGAGTTCCCTCCCAGCGATCTACAAGAGAAATAGCTGCGGAGGAACTTGTACATACATACATGTTAACAAAGGTCAGGACACTAAATTACCACACCCAATCTAAAGGCACATGTACACATACACATACATACATGATAAGAAGGGATAGTGCAGCAAACAATCACTGATGTGTAGGAAGGCCAAGACATGCTACTACAACTGACAGAGAATGCTTTACTCCTCCAATAATACATCAAAATCCTAGTGAAAAAACCACCACTCTTAAACAATGGATCGTAATGCAACACACGCACTGCAAGTTGAGAAAAACCATTGTAAAAGCACAATTACCACAAACACTGATCCCAAATTATCTCTCCAGGAGAGAGTGGCAGTAGCTGCACGTGTGTTCACCTCGATGTTTGGACACAGACAAAGTAGCTTACAACCAGTCTTACCTCCCCTCCTACGTCCCCTCCTCCCTCCCTTTCCTCCCCCCCCCCCCCCCCCCCCCGCCGTCCTGTAGGTAGGGTACTGGTTTTCCAGGCTGGTTCTAACCCATTGATGATGATACACAAAGAGATACACTTGCTGGCAGTGATATACTATTTCTGGTATGCAGAAATCAGTGGCAGATGGACAAAAGACTCAAGAACAGGACGCTTCCTGCAAGCTGTTAAATATATATTTTTGGAAAGACTGGCCACCTGGAACAATAGCGAAAACCCTGACTATTTGTCATGGACGAAGAACTGATCTGTCAATTGCAGTGTGCTTTCAAATATTCTGGATGTGCTGACACTGTTTGAAAGTGATCCTCGGCTAAGTAAAATCAGTCTCATGTAGGAAAAACATTGAAAAAATACCTTCTACGTAAATGAGATGCTTAAGGCTCTTGATACTATCCGTTTCACTGTGTACCAATCAGGTGGATAACACTACCTACACTCGTTAGTCTCTGCTCCTGCATGCGGTTACAACCCATCATTGGTCATGTTTATTCTACTTCTGCAGGTAAACTGTCCAAAGGCTGTCTGGTAGAGGTTTCAGACCCCTAACTGTATTGAGTAACCTTTGTGTGTGTATACTCTTGTATAATGTGGAAAACTGAGATTCGTGCAGTACCAAAAAAAAGAGAAAATGGTTCAAATGGCTCTGAGCACTATGGGACTTAACTTCTGAGGTGATCACTCCTCTAGAACTTAGAACTACTTCAACTAACATACCTAAGGACATCACACACATCCATGGCCAACGCAGGATTCGAACCTGCAACCGTAGCGGTCGCGCGGTTCCAGACTGTAGCACGTAGAACCGCTCGGCCACCAAGGCCGGCCATGCAGTACAAACAGTAAAGGAATAGACAGGGGAGGAATTTGACACAGGTCACTTGGTCCTCCTGGAGTAACACACTGTGAGTCTGACTAAAGTGTTGCTGTTCTTAGTGGCTCAACTGATATAACGTCAGCATTTTATTTTTAAAAAAATTGACTGAATAAACACGAACACTCATTTTTGTGTGAAGTGTTATCATCATGTATTGTCCAGTGTGATTCTCGTGCTTGCTACAATGAATATTGTACCGACAGACTTCACCTCAAGCGGATGTAGTACTAAATCGATGAAATCTCCTGCTAAATAAGTGTAAACTCACACTCGTGGTATGTACTTATACTTGCTATAATGAATATTGAACTGAGAACATTGACTCTTACGTTGAATATACTAGAAAATAAACACATAACACCACACTATGGTGGGTAGAAGACTGCACCAACAACGTAATGCTAATATCACCAGACAACAAAACAATAACCAATTTTGATCGAACTTTCCGAGATGGATAAACATGTTTTTCTTGTGAGTGGTAGTATTGTGTCTTACGAGGAGAGAGACATAATCTTCTTATGCGAGCAACTATTACAAAAACCAAACGTAGTAGAAACGACTCTGTTACGCTATGATTGCATCCCAGTCTTGATTCTACAGGAAGACGAAACACTTTAATAACATTATTCAACTACCGAAAAAAAGCCTTCCATCGGAACAGTGCATGTGTCTTCACCTGTGGATGTTTGGGATGTTTGTGGATAAAGACTAAGCAGCTTACAACCAGTCTTACCTGCCTCCTACCTCCCCTCCTCCCTCCCTCTCCTTCCCCCGTAGGTAGGGATACTGGTTTTCCAGGCCTGTTTCATCCTGTGCTGATGGTGTCCAAAGAGTTCCATCCACTGCAGGTGCTCTACTTTGGTCGCTGTTAGGCTGACAATGATATCAAATCGTGTGAAATACGTAAAACTGGGGAAAAATACGACAGAAATAATTGTCATAGAACTGCGAACACGACAGTTTGCTCATCCATCAGCGATAACAGTATCCTAGACCACGTTCGTTGTTTGACTCAGTTGGATCTTACGAAATAACGAGGGGGGAGGGGTTGCGAATTGTATCTTGCTGTCGGGTGTGAAAATGATTGTGGTTTTTTTTCTGACATGTGAATAGATAGCGTGAAAGCCGCTATTCTGTATCGATACTTGTCACGGCACAAACCCCTTTGGTGAGTGCTGCGTCTTCCTCCTGTGAGATGCAACCGAAGGCCACAGCATGCTGTTGGCTGTTCCATGAGAAATAATCAAGTATTTCACTACTGTTCCAGCGGTCCTCATTTCCTAGAAACATTTCATTTCTGCGGCCTGAAACAGTATATCATTGATAGCCCAGCACCAACCATAGGAGAGGGTCGCCAGCAGATGGATCTCTTTGTGTACCATCAGCAACAGGATAGAAGAGGCCTGGGAAAGCAGAACCAATACCTACTGGGGAGGGAGGGGGGGGGCGGGAGAGGGAGATAGAAGGGGGTTAAGACTAGTTGTAAGCTGATTTGTCTGTATTCAAACATTGAGGTGAACAAACATGTAGCTGCTGCGACTGTCTCCTGGCGATATCTTTCAGGGTCGCTGTTTGCGATAGTTCTATTGTTGAAAGGTTTTTCTCAATTTGTAGTATGTGTGTCGTATTAAGACCCATTGTTTCTGAGTGGTAGTTGTTCCGCAACAATTTAGATGTATAATTAGAGCACTAAAGCATTCTCTGTCAGTTGTGGTAGTATGTCTGGGACTTCCTGCAGTTAAGTGATAGTTTGCTATCCTGCCCCTTCTTACCACGTATGTATGTCTGCGCCTACGAGTTCCTCAGCAGCTATTTTATTCCTGGGAAGCTACTGTTCCTACACTTCAGTGATAGTTTGCTGTCCTATACCTTCTTACCATGTAGCTGCGTACAAGTTTCTCAGAAGCTATACACTAGTAGATCGGTGGTAGGCAATTCTTCTGACAGCGACTGTGGCACAGTTCCACGTCAATGTCGAGTGGTTTATGCACCCGGACACATGGCACTGTGAACATATACTCACACATGATCAGAGAGGGGAAGAAAACTTGTAGCAAGCGTCTTCAGTCGATACCCATCCATCAAGGCAAACATCTCTGGTTCATTCAGTCAGTCTATGTTACAGTGGAATAGGACAAAGTTATCTCCTGCACTATGGATTGACCAGCCATTTCAAAAAACATGAACAGCTCCAGCACAGGCATTAGTCTCCATGGATTGGGTAATGCTTTCTCACTCCAACCTGATGCATCACCATTATCTGCTGAAAAACATTCCCCATACACTCAAAATTAATTTAATTAATGTTTATGTGAATAAGCAATTTATTTCTCGAATTTATGACGACTTTTGTGTCATGATATCTATTTTCTCACGAGTGTTTCTCTGTCATCCTATAAATTTTAAGCAGTTTTGTTGAGGCAGCAAGACAGTAGTGTAATTGTCAGTTCGGTTTCTCCACCAAAATGTAGGAAAGTCTTCCAGTAGGGTAACATCCTCGTAACTAAATAATCTAAAAAAATAAAGGCAGTGCCTTAGGTCCTTCCTCTGCAGCAGCTCGGCACAGACTTGTGTCTTTCTCCTGCAAATTGCAGAAGTGGGGGGAAGAGAGGCGAAGTGAGGAGGGGTGTGGGAAGTAGGGGAGGGAGGGGAAGTGGGGGAGGGTGGAGGAGTGGGGGTTGTGATGTGACATTGCCATGTCTACCTCCCATGGAGTGGATATGGGAACCACCCAAGAAGAGCCGCCATCTTAAATAAATTAGGCAACAATGCAGACTATGCTGACTTTGGTTTTGTTCCACAGCTTTTGATGTGTTTCTTTTTTTTTTCCGAAGTGGATTCAGTGCTCATTTCAGTTTTGCAGATGACAATGCACATCTGCACGACGAAATTGTACATTGCAGGTGGGGGAACTCTTGGAAAGAGAGTATATTCAGTGAATGGACTAGTCTGCCCATTCCCGCAGCTTCAGTCCCATCGACACATGTGAGATGCATTGGGGAGACCTACTGCAGTATGTACACATACAAACACAACCATGCAACAGTTGTCAACTGCGCTAGTGGGTGAATGGGATTTCCTACTACAAGGACTCTTTACAAAAAAAAAAAAAAAATACAAAAATAACTTCCTACCAACCTTGTGACCAGCATGGGAGCACATTGAAGAGCATGCATTGTCTGTGGTGATCACACATCCTATTCAGGACCACGTTTCGCCTTTTGTAATGTCCAGGGGACCATAATAAATTACTATGAGTTCTGTGTAATTATTGTCTTTGAATAAAAGTTTCATTTCTGTTCGTCTCATTGCGTATTTCTTTGAGTTGCCTTCTGTGCTGTATTGTACAATACTGCAGCTGTTCTTTCCCTGTGGTCCAAGATTCATCATGCTATAATACTTGTCAGTGACATATCGCGCGAAAGTTACTTTCGTCCTTAAGCTTTTACATCAGGGTAGTACGACGTAGTAAATCGTATCTCTTAGCCATCTCTGGTTCTCTGGAACTTCCGGAGCTGGGTGCGGTTTATTCTGGCAGGGAAACCGCTTTCTAACTCAATCAACAATAGCCAAGCGCTAGGGCGCGCCAGAATGAGAAAAGGGAGTCTTTCGGTTTGCTTGCCGAAAGCGTGGGGCAAACAAAAGTGGCCTGAAGAACAAAGTTCCAGGGTGCAAAGAAACACAACAGAGAAAAGGAAATACGGTACTAACCTGACTACAGCAGATGTGAAAGAGACAACCAATCATCTCTTCGCATTTTTAGGCCCTGGTAAGCAAGTTACTGAGGCGGATCGAATCTGCACTGCTGGAACTGCTGCAGTCTCATCTGAAATGTTCTGCTGCTGTTGTTGAAGACTACCAGGGTTATTGCGGTACGCCTTAGACTTAAGGGTTCCCCACACAAAGTAATCTAACACTGACAGATTAGGTAACCTGGGTGGCCTGCTAGGTCCATGACCAGACTGCAAGTCCAGGTGGAATATCGTATGCATGATCGACGTGATATGCCAGTCTCTTCCGACAGGCGTCGGGCTGCTTTAGTAGGACTCTGAACATTTTCTGGTGAACTACAGTTACTTTTTCTGGTGTGCGGGCACGTTTCGGAATGTTTTTTGATTTGTGCAAAACAGATTCTGTGTGACGCCATTTTCGGTCTAAGCTTTGCATGGCACTCTTTGTTGAGACGTTGACAGCATTAAACTTCTCAGCAAACAACTGACCAAACTGTTTCCACGACTTTGTTGTCACGTAACATTCCGCAACGAACATCCGCTGCTCCACTGTACCATCAACTCCCATGTACTGCTCCACACACAGAGACATACCCCGCACTACGCTCTGTATCGGTGTGGATAACGTGGTAGGTGTACACTTGGTGTACGCGTCACGGGATGTGGTTCTATGTATACAATCACGTACAGTGGTATCCATTCGTCAGGGCGACTTTTATTTGCCCCACCCTGTAAAATAATTATGCGGAAAGGCCACGTGTAGATGCGTCATAGCAAAATTATTTGAATAGTTTTTAAAGCGATTAATTACGATTTAAGTGTTAGGTTGATTAGTAGAATAATAGGTATAAATGATAAATACCGTTCATGGAAGGTGCTCTCAATTACTTATGAAATGGGTGGATAAAACGGAAGCGTCGCTGTCAGTAGCCTTTGCTGGTGGAATATATTACTATTTGAACAGTTATACAATGGCTACTGTGGACAGATCAGCAATAAGTAGTAGCAAACTTCAGTGTGAAAGTGGAATGCATTTAACTGTTAAGAAGAGCATGGTTTGGTCTAGGCGTTGTTAGGAAGTGTGTTATGGGCAAAAAGTCAATAAACCGAGGAAAAAATAATATTTACTGTTTCCTTTCAAAGTAAATTTTTCCACCTAAAGTTTGGGAACTTTAACATTCACCAAGTAAAGAGACAAGTGTTCGTATCAGGCAACACGATCACTTTCACTTACCGATGACTCGTGTTCTCTCTGTTAACTATCCCATACCCAGGTCCGATAACCACAAAATTAAATCTATAAATAGGAGAGTGGAAGGTAAAACGGGAAATTAATTGAAAGAGGATTAATACATAAAAATAGTATTCCGTATGCCATTGAAAAATAAGTAGCTTTTCAGAACGTTCAGGCTTATGCTCGAGAATCGGCTTCATGCATCACCAAAAGTAATATTTGGCGTTTCGTTTTCTGTTACACGGAGTAGTATTGAAAATATACACTATTTAAGTCGTAACATGATTGTTGATGTTAGATTTGAAATCTTTTGTCGTGGCGGCCTTGAGATTGTTCTTTGATCTTTATTGTTTTGGAAGTGACCAGATTAAAAATGTGACGCAGTTTCTATTACATGAGTGGGACCTTGCACCATTTCATGCAATAGATCTAACTTTCCATACTGCAGTCAGAAGGGCTTTGCCGTCTAAGATCCTTTGCACTGAGACTTGTTCACCTTGTATAATTATTTACGTAGCGATATTTTTCTTTCAGTCCCTGGAGTGTTTTTTCAGGACGCAAGCTAAGTGATAGTGGCTATAGGCTGTAACCCCATTTCTTTCTTAATCCTCCATATCCATTACTTCTAATTGAGTTTTATAGGCGGGAGGGATAAGGGAAAAAAGGAAACAACGACATTGGACATTAGTCTCATCAAAATTAGTGATAAAGCCAACGCAGTTAGTAGGGAAATGCCTACGTAAATTGTACTATAATGTGATGGGAGAGTAAAGACAGAGATGATATCCTAGGAAGCTACATCTGACGTCCTTATACGATGAGATTTCACCATCTAACACACCGTACCGGTTTCCGAAGGCGAGGGAAACCTTGACACATTCACATACTAAAAGACCAAACTCACGCTACATGACGTGTTGTTGAGAGATGGTACTCTACAAAAAACATTCTTGGCTTAGACGACAGTTATCTCGAAATACATCTGCAGCATGTTCTTTGTAAGGCACAACAAAGACAGGACATTTCGGCATTACTGAGAATCGTTGATAACAATTTACCGCCGGTTCTTCAGTAGAAAACTGGAAGTAATCACGTAACGAAAAACGAACAGAATGGCTTTGCTAACTTTATAGCCTCTCCCTATTTCTCTTCAGTTTCGAGGTTAATCCTTTACAATTGTGGTATTTCAACGTTTTCTTCTCAAAATGCAGCTAACAGGAGGCCGTTGTGTGTTGCAAGGCGCATTTTAACTGCATGCCCTGAAAGGAGTGAGACAGGGCTGTAGCCGATCCTCAGTTTTATTCAGTTTTTACAGCGAGCAATCAATAAAGGAAAGAATGGAGAAATTTAGAAATAGAATTAAAGTTCAGGAAGAATCAATGAAAACGAGGTTTGCCGGCCACATTGTAATTCTGTCACAGTCGGCGAAAGACTTGGAACGCCAGCTGAACAGAACTGATACTTTCTTGAAAAGATGTTATCAAATGAACACCAACAAAAGAAACACAATTGTAGTTGAATATAGCAGAATTGAATTAGGTGATTCTGAGACAGATTACAAAATGAAACGCCAAAAGTAGTAAAAAGTTGGTTGGTTAATTCTGGAGAGGGGTCCAAACAGCGAGGTCATCGGTCCCATCGCATTGGGGAAGGATGAGGAAGCAAGCCGGCCGTGCTCTTTCAAAGGAACCATCCCGGCATTTGCCTGAAGCGATTTAGGGAAATCACAGGAAACCTAAATCTGGATGGCCGGATGCGAGTTTGAACCGTCATCCTCCCGAATGCGAGTCCAGAGTGCTAACAACTGATATGTGGTACTACGGTACAGAAATCTGCTGAAAACTGGATGTGCCGGCCGGTGTGGCCGAGCGGTTCTAGGCTCTTCAGTCCGGAACCGCGCGACCGTTACGGTCGCAGGTTCGAATTCTGCCTCGGGCATGGATGTGTGTGATGTCCTTAGGTTATATAGGTTTAAGTAGTTCTAAGTTATAGGGGACTGATGACCCATAGTGCTCACAGCCATTTGAACCAAAACTGGATGACTAGGTCGCATTACTAATACGCAAGTACTGAATAGAATTGGCGAAAACAGAGATTTAAAGTACAACATAACAAAAGTAAGGTATCGGTTGACAGGATACCTTCTGTGGCATGAAGAAATCGCCAGTTTGGTACTTGAGTCGAGTGTGGGAGGTAAAATTATTGGAGGAGGCCAAGGCTTGAATACAGTATGCAGGTTCAAGTGGACGTGGGTTGTAGTAATTATTTGGAGATGAAGCAGATTGCACAGGATAGAGCGGCATGGAGAGTCGCATCAAACCAGGCGTCTGATTGAAGATTGCAACAACATAGCTGTATGATTTGGTAGACTTTGAATTGCATCCCGTACTGAGCAACGAAATACAGAAGCTTCAGACACCATTTTGCAGTACAGTGAAATTGTGTTACGTGTTAATTTACAAATAATATTCATTTCCATACAGTTTTCTTATTTTGCTTTTTTTGTATCAGATCCTGCATTTTATGTAATTGTCCCGCTTTGAATTCGCTTACTTTTTGTCATATAATAGACGCCATAATGAAGTACCGTAACTTCGGAGAATGAATGTACTAAACAGAGTGAACTCGCAGGAACTGCAGCAATTCCCAGTGCGTACTATTGAAAGCTCGAGTTACATAATTTTTTTAAATAGTAATCTGCAGCTACAATTAGAAATTTACATACAGTGTGTGTACTGGATAAATAGAAAGCGTCTTAACTGTAATACGAGTATTATCTGAAATGCTAAACATTGTGTTTGATTTCAAAAGCAACTAATCACATCACAGTAATGAACAATAGGATTAAACAAATTAAATTCGCAATAAATATCCAAAGATTATATTAAACGAATTTTATGTGCACACAACTGCGTAAATACATTACTATATTTATTCACTGTACTGGACGGTATTGGAAATTTATTGCTGCACTGACTGTAGAGTGTTTACAATGAAATGGTCCACACCAAACAACGATGCACTATTGTACTGACGTTGATGCCATGTCAGTATTTTCACCCGCAATATCTTTTAACTTTAGCAATTTATATCTAATTTTAACAGTCATTTTGGTTACTACGCGACGCTTACGTACACTTTTAAGCAATTATTAAATGTGGAATTTAACACAACTGGTCACGTGGGCTTCGCAACCGAACCAAACAAGCCTTGACTTTTTGCATGGTTGTAACCAACAGTGATGCATACGTTACCCATTATAGCTACGGGTGAAGTGATTGGGAACAAAGGGGATGCGTTTAACATTTTATAATAAATGAGCTTGAAAAGAATAAACTCCGGCACGCTAAGATAGCGTTTCACTAAGCGATGAAAAATAAGTCTGAGTTGTCGCTAACTTTGAATCAGTGAAGTCCGAGTCATTGTGGATGTACTGTACTTACTATTTCAGTTTACCCGTATGAACGTACCACTTCTTGCTGATATGACACTTTTCGAGCACAAAATGAATTACTAACGCAACAAACAACAGCTAGTGATTAATTAACTTTTCATAACTGGGATTCACAGTCACGTGAAATTTCTTGAAAGACAACGTGTTTACGCCAGTGACTGTTAAACTGTTTATTTACATTATTGCAATTTCGGCCTTGGCTTTTATACAAGTTGACTTTATACGACATATAAATGTATGACTCTTCAATTTCTCCCACGCTTGGGTTCCCGGGTTCGATTCCCGGCGGGGTCAGGGATTCTCTCTGCCTCGTGATGGCTGGGTGTTGTGTGATGTCCTTAGGTTAGTTAGGTTTGAGTAGTTCTAAGTTCTAGGGGACTGATGACCATAGATGTTAAGTCTCATAGTGCTCAGAGCCATTTGAACCATTTTTTTTTTTTTTTCAATTTCTCCAGGCGTATTTTATGACGAAATAAATCTGAGGTGAACAGCCTGGTATGAGTATGCATAGGACACAATATTTCGGCAATCGACCACGTTGCCATCATCAGGTGCGCCGATGTGTCCTATGCACACTCATACCAGGCTGTTCACCCGAGATTTATTTCAAAGTATTTGTATAAAGCAGACATGGCTTAAGGCCAAAACATCTGCACTTGATAATGGCCTAAGGCCGAAATTGCAATAGTGGAAATAAAAATGTTTAACAGTCAATGTCGTAAACATGATGTGTTTCAAGAACAGCTAGTGACTTTGACTATCGTCCAGCGGCTGAAGGCTGCAGCACACGAGGTTAGGAGTATTGGCAGCCTGCTGCACCCTACCTGACGCTGACGTGACTTGGTTGGGTCCCTGAGTTCGAAGGTCCAAGAGGACTCTTCCTGCCTTTTGTCTCAACTAGAGGTTCACGTAGTCAAAGGCCTCTCTCGTCGAGGTCGAGAAATGTGATTCGTGGCTAGGAATGGGCCTTTGTATCGAAAGCGATGAGCCAATATTCTATTGTTTTGTTTATTCTTTATTCAAGAGACGTCGATAACCTGAGATGGCATGATTTTGTTTCAACAGTCTTTGATATTTTTGGTCAAACTGCATCTCAGTTCTGGTGCTTGTTATCTGCTTACTGTTGGGGCACCCTTGCGAATTCTCACCAGTGTTAAATCAAAGTCATGAATCGTTGTGTGATTGATCCAATTAAAACCTGTAATTGTTATGTGGCTGATCCAGCTGCAAGCTGAGTTTCATACTTAAAGCTCCCTGTGTTAGCAATGTCATTACTAGAGACCGGGTTATATGCATCATAAAAACTTCAAAATATGCATAAAATGCCTAAAAATGCTTGAAAAGTGTCGAAATATGCAAGATCAAATAAGAAAAAAAATGTGGTAGTTAGTGCTTGCATTATATCTCGAAGTCAAACCTGTGCATATCAATTACGAGGAAGTGCGCCGGCCACGCGAAAAATCGGTGCAGTTAGAATGCTGATGTCATTTTCTGAATACTTTCTGGTAGAGGTTAGGAAGTGGGACTTCCTGGGATTGTTATCTAAAAATTAGCAAAATGGTGAGGCATACCGTGTTTCAAGAATTCCTTCTTTGCTAATGTTGTCGGTTATAAGCGGATGCGATGCGAGTGAGTCGCAGGGAAACAATCGATATGTACAGGACCAACTTCGAGATATATCGCACTCAGAGGGGCACGCTGACGCTCGGAAAATCTGTGATATTTTATTTAAAAAACAACAACAAGTAATGAATTTTTTGAACAGTATTAACTTTTAATTAGTACTATCATTTAAAATTTATTTTACATTTTTCTGCTACTGTAAACATAATTGACTAATATTCGGTAGTAAGATTGTCTCTTCGAGCACTCAACACATTTTTATGGGCAGAAAAGGACCGTTCTACATCAACTGCTGGAACTAGACAGTATTTGAATATGGGTATATGTTGGCACTTATTGTTTCTGGTAAAAGTTCACCCATCCCAGTAATAAAACTATCAATTTGACACAAGGTTTCAAAGCCTGCTTTATTGTTTAAAAAGGTTTCAAACTTTTCTTTACGATTTTCCTGGGAATGCCTCCGTCAATAATGAGTTCACTAGGATAATTTTATTCATTAACTGAATAGATTCATTCAACGCCAAACCTTAGAGTTTCAAGGTTTTTAATACTTGTAGGTATATGGGAAAAATGAGTGCTAATCACAGCAATGTCTTTTTAATACCGGAATAATTAAAAGCTTCCTTGCACTGGCAAACTGCCAAAGCCTCTGCACCATGGAAGACGTTTACTACCCCCTAATGGCCTCTAAATGTTCATTGTAAAACAACACAGCGTCGACCCACGTACCCCATCGAGTTACCACTATTTCGGGAGGTAAAGGCACATTTGGTAGTTTTTATTTGTAGGCCCTGATGCGAGCAGCAGCTTTTAGAAACACTTTCTTTGTGGATTAAATCAGTTTATTTTCATTCACAAACGTGGAACGTAGTTCTTCAGCAAGACGATGTACTCCATGAGCAAAGCATGTTACAGGAATCAAATTGGGATAAAATACTCGGAGGGCTTTTTCTGCTTTGATCATATATGGAGCTGTATCTGAAATAAACACAAACACACTTTAATTCGCAGAAGATTCTGGAAATAATTTTCTAATACGCTCATTCAAAAATATGGCGATCGTAGAATGATATACTTTTTCAAGTTGTTTGCAGACCGCTAAATAGGAAGCACAAGGTTCTTCAATTAAATTTGAAATTTAACGGCCACAAGTGTCTGTAGTTTCGTCATCTGAAGTCCAGATAATGCTGTTCTTGAGTTTATTGCGTATTTCTTCCAGAAAATTTACCTAAAATGTCCGTATGTAATTTTTACGCAATGTTGATTCATCTGGTATTACAAACTATACGTCGTAAACACGTTCAATTGTGTGCAAGTAAATAGAAGGCTAAACTGAAACAATGGACGTGCGACTGAAAGCTTGCTTAGTTTAATTGTTGGCGGCGCGTACTGTATGACAGCGGAGGGAATTAACCGGGCGCGCGGGCGCAGAAGCACTGACTGTCTGCCTGTTCCTGTTCCTCTTCTGTAATGATTTCGCTAGGCAGTGGCCCCTCGGATAGTGATTGCATGCAGTTCTAGGTCGCGGTCAGTGATACATCTAAACTAGATCGAGCTAGAGACCGCAGGTCTAAATTTTTAAAATATTGTAAACATAGAGCGAAAATGTGCATCGTTACTAGTTTTTAGTTAAAATATGCAATAAACAGTGAAAAGAAGCCAAATATGCAAATTCACATGCAACATGCAAATGTATATAATCCGGTCTCTAGTGATGACGTATCCTGTAGTTGGGCAACAATGCCACATGGAACAGCAACAATTAGGAACGATATGCACCTGCTTGCGTTGTAAGTAGCTTTCACTTTTTCGCCGATGCTGTATTTATAAACTAGTCGTTTCCCCATGGCTTCATTCGGGTACGCGCTGGGCACGTATATTTCACACACTTCTCCCCCTCCATGTCACCTCTTCCTCCCCTGTCTCTCCGTTCACCTATCCTTCCACCTCTAACTCTCCCTCTCCTTCACCCCACTTTCTCTGTCTCTCCATCTCCTCATCCTCCCTCTCTTCGCCCATCAATTTCTCTCCCTCTCTCTGACTATATATACCTTCACCCATCCTCTGTCCATATCCTCTTCCCCTGTCTGTCCATCTACTCCTCCACCTTCTCTTTGTACAACTCCTCTTTCCCCTCTATCTGTCTGTCCCTTCAATCTGCCTCCCTATCCATCTCATCCTCTTCCACACTCTTTCTGTCCACCACCTCCTGCCCCTCCCCCATCCCCCCCCCCCCGCCATCTCTCTCTCTTCATCTCCCCCTTCCCATTCTCTCTCTCCACCTACTCCTCCCCACTCGCTATGTCCACCTCATTCTCTCCCCTCTCTCTGTCTGTCCCCTCCTCCCCATTCTCTGTCCATCACCTCTTCCTGTCTGTGTCTGCTCTCTCACTATCCATTCCCTCCCCCCTCTTATGCTCAACTGTGCCTATCCGAACTCGGAGACCCTGCAAGGCATGCTGATACAACATGCCTCTCTTGCAGGGTCGCATACATGTCACTGTTGGAAAACCTTTTTTCCCCCCAAATCCCCACTGCTGTGGGAGCTAGGAGATTGTAGTCTCAACAGTACGGATTCTCATATTGCACTTAGTAATTGTTCTAAATTTGGCTGAAATTGATTTAGTGGTATAGGAGGAGATGTCACTTGTACATGCATACATAGTGTTTTACGTATATGAAGTTGACATCTTGCAAACATTAGATGCAGGTGAATTGGTGGATTCCATCTCCTAGAGTTCTGAAACGGGTTCAGTATTGACTACTGGCTACTGATCAAGATGTAACCATAAGGAGTGTCTTCACCAATATGTGACTGGCTCGAGGAATTTTTGACTAGTACAACACAATACGCTATACTCGATGACGATTGATCCAAAGAAACTTCGGGTGTAAAATCGGAACTAAAGGAGGCAAATGGACAACTTGGATTTGTTGGAAGGGTTTTGGGAAGGTGCAGTGCTTCTGTACAGGAGATCGCCTACAAGACGCTAGTGCAGTCAATTCTAGAGTATCATTCCAGTGTTTGGAGTCCTTATCAAGTAGGTATGATATCGGACATTCAGGGGCATGCTGCTAGCGTCCTATCACGTTCGGTATAGAATGCGAAAGCTTAACCGAAATATTTGGGGCACTTAAATAATAATTCTTGCAAGAAAAACTAGGTAGTTCATGTGAAACGCTACAGGGTAAATTTACTGAACTTCGACCTTTATTCTGCCACTATCTCACATCTCGCGTAACGATCATGAGTATTACGTAAAGGAGATTAGGGCGCTCACACAAGTATATGATCCGTTCAGTGGCTTGTGTGGTATGCTTGATTTGGGGAAAGGGACCAAACAGCGAGGTTACCGGTTTATCGAATTAGAGGAGGATGGGGAAGGAAGTCGGCCGTGCTCTTTCAAAGGAACCATCCCGATATTGGCCTGAGATGATTTAGGGAAATCACGGAAAACCTCAATCAGGATAGCTGGACGCGGGTTTGAACCATCGTCCTCCCGAATGGGAACCCAGTATGCTAACCACTGCGCCATCTCGTTGCTGTTTGCGTGGTGTATAGGGTACCTGATCAAAAGCATTTGGACACTAATTAGTGGACATCGTCTTGATGAGGGTATAAACGGTGATGGGAACGCTTTTAGTGAGATGTCTGAATGTCTGTGGAGGAATGGCAGTCCATTCTACCACAAGAGCTGAAACCAGAGTAGGCAGTGATGCTGGACGCTGTTGTTTGGAGCGTTGCTGACGTTCTAACTCATCACAAAGCTATTCCATTGTGTTGAGGTCGGGGCTCTGGAGAGCCCAGTGCATTTCAGGTATGTTATCGCCCACGAAGCACTGCCTCACAAATGATGCTTCATGGCAGGGTGCATTGTGATGCTGATACAAACAAGCACCGTCTCCGAAATGTTCCTCTACTGTACACAATATACAGTGCTGTAAATGTGTTCGTATCCTTCCACATTTATCATTTTCTTAAGCCAAATATAGGGAGCACACCTTAAGGAGAGGTTTACTATCTTTTGGTTCAAAAAATCGATTTTTATTAAATTGCATTTTTGGATCCATAAAAGTGTTTGTAATCCACCCCTGAAACGGGGTTTCCGAATACGGAACGGAAATGTTTGTTATTCGCGGTTGAACAAAAATATGCACCTGCCTGAAATCGGCCTTTTTCACGCACCAGTACGAGTTATTGTACTGGTGCTTGGGAGGAAACACAAAATTCAAATGAAAGTTTGAAAGCGTATGTTTGGAAGTTAGCCCCCAAGCATTTGCATTCTGGTGCGAAGCCTGTGGAGGCGCCTTCCATGACCACCAGCGGCATACATCTGCCTCAGATAATGCCACCCCAAAACAGCAAGGAACTTCCACATTGCTGCACTCGCTGGACAGCGTGTTTAAAGCGTTGAGCCTGACTGGGTTCCCTACAAAAACGTCTCTGACGATTGTCTGGTTGAAGGAATATGTGACACTCATCGGTGAAGAGAACGTGATCCCAGTCCTGAGCGGTCCATTCGGCATGTTATTCGGCCCATCTGTACCGCGCTGCATGGTGTCGTGGTTGCAAGGATGGACCTCGCCGTTGACGTCGGGAGTGAAGTTGGCGTATCATGCAGCCTATAGCGCTGAGTTTGAGTCGTAACACGACGTCCTGTGAGTGCACGAAAAGCATTATTCAACATGGTGGCGGCGTTGCTGTCAGGGCTCCTCCCAGCCATAATCCGTAGGTAGCAGTCATCCTCTGCACTAGTAGCCCTTGGCGGCCTGAGCGAGGCACGTCATCGACAGTTCCTTTCTCTCTGTATCTCCTCCATGTACGGTTTAGTGACATCTCTGAACAGTCAAAAGGACTATGTCTGTGATACAATATCTACAGTCACCGTCTATCTTCAGGAGTTCTGGGATGATGCAAAACTTTTTTTCATGTGTGTATTACGGTCGCAAGTAAATGTGATGAATGGTGAGAACAGGCGAAATACCGCATAGATCTCTCACAGAAATGAAATAAATAAATAAATAAATAAATGGGCGTGAACTATGTTACAAGGAAGGAATTAAAGAGTCAAATCTTCCAAAGCGGAACACAAGAGTCATAACATATGGTATTGTGAGGAAAAAATAGGAGGCACATACGTCTGGACGTCCCCTCCTTACACCTCACTGTTACATACGATTGTTACACCACGATACAAATGCGAATTTGAATACAACAAACAGATACGTGAATGACTGGACGAACAGTTCCTAATTTAGTGAAAAAAAAAATAAAGCAAATGAGGCACAATGGAGGTCTGAACATCGATCTGCGCAGTCGCAGTCCAACACCGTGACCACACAACCACGACTCCTTAGCTGTTCAACTTTGCTCGATGTTGCACATCTTATGCTTGGACCATTCGCGGTTTATATTTTGCTTCGGTACACCTTCTTCCTGTTTCCATGCTGTATCTGTGTTCGGTTTTCGACGGGCTGTCCACTGGGACATCTTACTACTAAATCTGAGGGGATTGTGAAAGGGAGTTTACCTTGTGAGGTTTCCAGACCCGCTCATGCTACTGTTACAGCTTCTGTGCTGACAGCGCAATTATCTCCGTCTCCTTTTGTAGTGGTGGGTCCGCCTCTCGAGACATCTGGTTGTCAGTTGCGCACATCACATTGGGTTGCCCGGTTACTTCTGATTAGATAACGTATCGTCCTGAATCCTAACCATCGACCAGCGCCATTTCATTTTAATTGATATAGTTTGTCTGTTGTTCTCTTCAGCGAAATGGTTGTTCAAGAAACTGAACGCTACACTGCAGCAGTATGGCCCTGTTCCGCGACCAACCTCTATGACTTAGGTACTCCCCAATTGCCGCGCGGGGTTAGCCGAGCGGTCTTGGGCCGCTGCAGTCATGGACTGTGCGGCTGGTCCGGGCGCAGGTTCGAGTCCTCCCTCGGGCATGGGTGTGTGTGTTTGTCCTTAGGATAATTTAGGTTAAGTAGTGTGTAAGCTTAGGGACTGATGACCTTAGCAGTTAAGTTCCTTAAGATTTCACACACATTTTTGAACTCCGCAATTTCGCTAATTCACTGCGGTTGAATGGCAGTGTGGTTTCTCAAACAGCTTACGACCACTCTCAGCTACCATCATTGTCGATCTGCTCCGGAGCGCTCTCTCTAATTACGAGACGCTAAACTCTGACCTTTGTTCTTTTAGACAACAATCTACATATGAGACCCGGCAGACTAGGAAAAGCTCGCCATGCAAAGTCACCATACGTACACCTCACAATAACTATCGATAATGACAGGACTATGTGGAGTGATGGAACATTCAGACATACATCTACAGAAACTCTAGTTTTAAGGTATAAAGGATTAAGGCATTCTGGAATTTACGCACAGTTAGTCCACTTAGAGCACCGGTAAACCCATGGATGACCGTTGTCACAACTGAAGCTCTTAGTTACAAAGAATTGTCGCTAGGAACAACAAATGCTGATAACTGAGCTGCCCTTTGTGTCTTATCTCAAAGGGCAGAGGGTAAGAAATAAAACGTCTGGAAGAAGCCGCTGCTCTGTGTCCTCACACAGTGCTTCCGATACCGCATCTGGGTCGACACACTCGGCAAACGGACGTGTCTTGAGTCACGCTGTAGTTTGTATAAAGAGCTCTAGTCGTACTGCAAACGGGTGAGGGGGTGTGGGAACCAAGTCAGTGGCGATGGACGGCGAGCAGAGTCCGGCGACTGTTATTGCAGAATCCGGAAATTCAGAGCATAGTACTTGCTTTCTCATCTGTGACTACTTCATTCATCAAAGGGCATTGGAGATAAGGTGCGATAACGGAGAGGATTCTATTAGTGAGGGTGGTCTGTCACTACCTTCTTCTAACCTGTGCGAGAAACAAAGGTTAAGAGATGTCGTTATTAAACCTCTTTATAAGAAAGGTGACACGAAACACTAAATAATTATCGCCCTGTTTCTTTCTTCATGTCTTTGTACTAAATATTCGGAAAAGTAATGTATTCAACGGTAATATCACGCTGAAGTAGAAACAATTTTCTTAGCGCGTCACAATTTGGATACCAGCAGGTTTGCTCGACTGAAAAGGATCTTTATACATTCACTTATCCAATATTACAAGACTTGAATCATAAAATATCGGGAATCACTTGTGAGTTCCAAAGTGCGTCCAGCAGTGGAGCAACGACGGTGCTTAGGGAGCTGTAAAAGCTGGGGTACAATGGTGGAGCAACTCCTCATAAGCCACCCGGCAGTTGTGGTGGTGTAAAGAGTGACGCCACTGCGTAGTGAACGACTGGAAGCGAGCGATTTAGGGTGACGACTCACACTACCCCATGTGGCAATCCGATGTAAGGGTCTGTGTAGTGTAAATGCCTGGAGAACGTGACCTGCCAGCACGTATAGAGCCAACAGTGAAGTAAGGAGTCGGTGGTGTTAGGGTATACGGGTGTTTTCCGTGGTTGGAGTGTGGTTACCTTATTGTCATTAAGCAAATGACAACTACAGAGGAATATGAACACGTTGCACAGCATCGTCTCAGTTATGTGACTGGATTTGTGATTAGCTCTCAGTGAGGCCACAGTTCGTAGTAATTGACCGGAAGAAACTGAGTAAAACAGAAGTACTTTCTGGCGTTCGCCGAGGTCGTGTTATAAGCCCTCTGCTCTTCCTTTTCTATATAAATGATTTAGGAAACAATCTGAGCAGCAGTCTTGCGTGGTTTGCAGATAATGCTGTCATTTATCTACTAATAAAACCATCAGAAGATCACAACAAATTGCAAAACGATTTGAAAAAGATATCTGTATGGTGCGAAAATTGCCAGTTGACCTTCAATAATGAAAAGTGTGAGGTCAACATGAGTGCTAAAAGGAATGCGCTAAACTTCAGTTACACGATAAATCATTCAAATCTAAGTACCGTAAATTCAATACCTAGGAATTACAATTAGGAACAACTCAGATTGGAAAGAACACACAGAAAATGTTGTGGGGAAGGTGAACCAAACACTGCATATTGTTGACAGAACGCTTAGAAAATGTAACAGATCTTCTAAAGAGACTGCCTGCACTACTCTTGGCCGCCCTCTTTTGGAGTATCGCTGCGTGGTCTGGTATCCTTACCAGATAGGATTAACGGAGTATATCGAGATTGTTTAAAAAAGAGCAGCATGTTTTGTAATACAGTGAAATAGGGGAGAAGTTGTCACTGACATGATACAGGATTTGGCGTAGACATCATTAAAACAAAGGCGTTTTTCGTTGCGGCGGAATCTTCTAACGAAATTTCAGTCACTCAATTTCTCCTCCGAATGCGAAAATATTTTGTAGACGCCGAGCTACATAGGGAAAAACGATCATAATGACTGACATGATACAGGATTCGGCATGGACATCATTAAAACAAAGGCGTTTGTCGTTGCGCCGGAATCTTCTTACGAAATTTCTTCTCTGAATGCGAAAATGTTTTGTAGACGCCGAGCTACATAGGGAGAAACGATCATCATAATAAAATTAGGAATAGCAGAGCTCGCACGGAAAGATATATACGTGTTTCTTTTTCCGCACACTGTTCGAGACTGGAATAATAGAGAATTATTGTGAAGGTGGTGCGCTGATTCCTCTGCCAGACAGGTTTAAGTGTGATTCGCAGAGTATCCATGTTGAGGTAGATTGTACACTGCTCACAGTGGAGGAACATCTGGGAGACAATGACTGTATCAGCATGACAGTGCAGCCTTTCGTAAATTACCATCTGTGAGGCAGTGGTTTGTGGACAACATTCCTGAAATGGGCTGTCTTTCCTAGAGTCCCGACCTGAACCTAATCGAACACGTTTGGGATCAGGTACTGTAAGTGTCACTGTCAAGCAAGTTTTGACTTGCCCTTAGTGAAGGAAAGAAGAATCAGCATTTAGAGTGAATTTTCACTCTGCAGCGGAGTGTGCGATGATTTGGAACTCCTTGTTAGATTAAAACGGTTTCTCACACCCGTACTCGAACCCAGAGCTTTTGCCTTTCGAGGAAGAATGCGCTACCGATACTGACTGAGATACAGACGCGTGGTTCAACAACCCCCGCCCCCCTTTCCCCGTCACAACTTAGTTTCCACCAGTACCTGACCTACACAGGACAACTTTTGTGTTGTTTCCCACGCTAGTCTGTCCTATGCAGTCTCTTCATCTCCAGGTAATTGCTCCAAGCTACCGCTATTTGAACCTGCCTACCGTATTGAAGCCTTTGTCTCCCTCTACAATTTTTGTTCCCCACACTACCTTCCCAATTGACGACTCCTTCATGCATCGGAATGTTCCAACACAGCAACACAGTGTCTGACATAAGAAATTTTCGCAGTATTAACGTTGTAATTTTGAAAAAGTGAGTAATTTTTTATGCTATGTCGTCTGAACAAGAGACAGCCACGGCAAAAGCACCGCAGACGCAAAGGTACGAGCTGATGCCAGTGCCATAGAGACTCGCCACTTGAGTGAGTTCCACCAGCGCCACGGGCGGGGCTGAGGATGAAAATATCGACTTCGCCTCGGCCAATCCAGCCGACTACAATCCGCTAATGACCGGACGACAACGGACAGAAACCTATTCGGAAGATAGAAGAGCAACTCTCGCTCACTTGGTTATAGATCATCGTCCAGGGCTAACTTAGACAGAGAACATCGTTTAGTGAACTGTTAGAAGTAAACAGACAGTTGTAAAATTGCATTTGCTATGAACCGTGAAGTTGACCTAAGATTATTTGCACTTAGCCTATGAGGGCCTTTTGTATGTTATGTTACATGCAGTGTAGCATACTTCTTATTCCACAAGTCACAGACATAAGTAAACATTTTTAACTCATTTGTCTGGCTTTGTTACTAATTTGTTGGAGTGTGGTAGAACCTTCGTTCTCCTATCCTGTTACCTGACCGTGAGGCATAAGTGTGTAATAGTTGGAGTGAGAAATCGTCTTAGCGGTGTACTGCGCCAGAAGCCCTTTCACGAACTCACAAACTCGCCTTACCAAAGTGACAAGTCGGCCTCCACAGCAGAAGCGACGAGTCCTTTACAAAACTGCCGACAAAAGTTTACAAAATTTTATGCGTTATATTTTGTGATTATTTTTTAAATGTTTTCAAAAATGGTTGAAATGGCTCTGAGCACTATGGGAGTTAACATCTGAGGTCATGAGTCCTCTATAACTTAGAACTACTTAAACCTAACTAACCTAATGACATCACACACATCTATGCACGGGGTAGGATTCGAACCTGCGATCGTAGCGGTCGCGCGGCTCCAGACTGAAGCGCCGAAAACCCTTCAGCGACAACGGCCGGCTAAATGTTTTCGTATGAATGACTATGATGATGTCAATTAAATGCAATTTTTAAAAATGAATTATGTTATAATGTGTTCTAAACAAGCTGGTGAAGTCAGGGCGATTTGCTGTTGTGAACAGTCAAAGAATGTATTTCAAGCAGGGAGCATTACCTCTGGCGCGGACGCGTACAGTGCAGTTGAGTGACAGAAGCGCTTGGGTGTAGTGGTTGCTAACGGCATGTAGTGCAGCACATTGTAGGGTATCAAACTGGAAGAACCTTATGTTATGGCCGAGCATAACAACGACCTTAATTGAGCACGGTGTAAAAGACATCAGCAGGTATTGATATGTGAGCACTGTTGGCTCAAAATTGTTTACTGCAAAGCGACGCTAAGATGAGCCTGTTGCCATGCATTGTCGGTGATCATTACCTTACGCAGCACCAAAAGTCACTTACAGACCAACGCTAGCCAGCATAGAAGTTTGATTTTGTAAATAATTACCAACTTAACAGTAACGCTGTGTTACATGCGCTATCCTGTCATTGTTAATTAAAACCGAGTGTTGCTGTTGACGATAAAAACACTACAATTGCTCAACTAATTCCATGTTGATGATTTGTTTAAGAAAGTGGAAGTTACCAAATAATTGAGACCGATAGTTAAAGACAATGGACTTTGCTGCTCAGCCAAATCGTCGCTTAAAAATCCAGGATTAACATTCGGCGATTACGAAGAAGTAATTTCAGTGAGTTCTTAAAGAGTATTGTAAATCAGAATGTTTAATTTCTTTTGTGATCAAATAATTTCTGCTCCCATGTTCAAAATATGTAACAGTATTATGCAAAAGTTAGTCAGTAGTTATTTAATGAAAATTGCACACGCTAATAGACATATTTTGCTGAACGGAAAATACTTGTTTAAGAAGAACTGCAATAGTAGAAATATTAACAGCAGGCATTGTGGTAGGCTGCTCGAAGCTATTTACTTGGTAAACTGAGTACAAAACAGTTAGCAGTCAAGTGCATATTCTTAGAGCAATTTGCTTCATTGATTTCACGCTTAGATTTATCTCATGTTGCTACCTGTGATTTTGACTCTGAGATCGAGTCAGTGTTCTTGTAACCGTTCTCGCCTGACTGGTTTGCATTAATTATTACGTAAATACTTTTTGAAATTGATTAACAACTATGCAGTATTGTTCGCTTACATTGTGAGCTGGCGACCGTTTTCTATGACCACTGCAAACTAAACTAAAAAATATTTAACTTCAGTATCTGAAATATCACTACCACTTTTCATTTTTTATCATCTGTCAAAATTCTTTCGATCGTTATTGCATAGAACTAGTCGCGACATAACTTTTCGTTATAACTGATTCTTCGTTTTTTAAAATTTAATTTGTCCTCCGGAAGGGAAGCTTTTTCCCAGATAAAAGCTACATTAGGAACATGTGTCATCAACTATTGCAATTAGGGTAGGTGTAGGTCCGTTATAATGTGTTCCATCAACGGATCATTTCCTTAAGTCAAATTGTGCCATAATTTTTTTTTCGCTGTCCACTTCGATTCTGTACCTCCTCATTAGTTATCCGGTCTACTCATCTAATGTAAGACATTCTTCAATGGACTCACATTTTCAAATTTTCTGCTCCGTGCTTGTCTGCATTTGTCACATTCGTACAAGACTACAGTCCCAAGAAGTACATTCAGAGAAGACTTCCTAACACTTAAATTTTTATTAGATGTTAACAATTTCCACTTTTTTCGTAAATACACTTCTTGTTGTGGCCACTCTGCATTTTATATTCTCTCTACCTTAGCCTTCATCTATTATTTTGTTACCCAAATAGCAAAACTGATCTACTATTTTCGTGTTTCATTTCCTAATCTAAATACCTCAGTGCAGCGTTATTTAATTGGCATAGAGTGCACTACACTTGTTTTACTTTTGTCGACACTCATAATTTCTTTCAAGGTGCTATCCGTTCAATTCAACTGTTATTCTAAGTCCTATAACGTCTCAGAATTGGTATCTCCTCGGTAAACATCAAGGCTTTTATTTGTCCTCCTTTAACTTTGACTGCCTTTCAAAAATTCTTCTTTGTTTGCTTTCCTACTTGGCCAGTAAACAGACTCAATAATATCTGCGATGGTCTACAATCCTGTCTCACTGACTTTTAAACTACTCTTTCCCTTTCATTCCCTTCGATTCTTATACCGTGGGAGGTCGGGCAGTGGTTAGCACACTGGACTCGCCTTCGGGAGGACGACGGTTCAAACCCGCGTCCGGCCATCCTGATTTAGTTTTTCCGCGATTTCCCTAAATCAATTCAGGCAAATGCCGGAATGATTCCTTTGAAAGGGCACAGCCGACTCCCTTCCCCGTCCTTCCCTAAACAGATCGGACCTCGCTGTTTGGTCCCCTCCCCCAAATCAACCAACCAAGCAATCAACTGTTATAACTGTGGTACAGGTGTAGCTTGCGTACAAGTTGTAGAAAATTCTTCGCTCCCTGCATTTTACATATGCTACCTTCAGAATTTTTGGGGGTGTAGTCCAGTCTACATTGTCAAAAGCTTTCTCCATACCTAAAAACTCTGTAATCATACGTTATATCTTAAGTGGCTATTCTAAAATAAGTTGTAGGGGCAGTATCGTATAGTACATTCTTTCCTTTCTTTTGTAAATAATTCGCGTGCTGTTACACTATTTAAATCAAATGTAAACAAGCCAAAGGGCAGCTTCATATTAATTCGTCAATACATTCTCTGCCATTAGTATTAGTCAGACTGATACAGGAAGTTACCGGTAACGTGTGCGGAATCTCATTGACGCACAAGCACGCACGCACACACACACACACACACACACACACACACACACACACACACACACACACAGTCCTTCGGAGACTAATGACATAAATAATCGATGAGAAAACAAAGCTGTTAAGTGGATTTAGCTACAGACAGACAGTGACGGCGCAGTGACGGAGAACTTGTATCACGGGAGGATGACGGTCATCGCATGTTATCGTGCTACCGTCATTAGGAGCTGCCGATTGCGGACAGCTGGCGGAGAAACCACTTGCAGTTGACAAGGCCTTGGAAATATATGCCCCATCCACGGAAGTGTTAGCAGAGATTTATTCCCTCTGTAAAGCAGGAGAGATGAAAATCTGAGACACTGTCGGCATTAGGGTACAATCCTGGTAGGGGTAGGAATCTTAAGAAATTTGGAAATGAGACTTACACGTTCTCTGCCTCACCCTAGGGCACTGCAGCTAACACAGGAACAAAGCTCTTGGACAAAAGCGCTTAGGTGGTCTGGTCAGCTAAGTTGTATATACTGTTACATCACGTCAACTAAAATATCCCATCTTTAAGGAGAGCCTCACGTCACCGAAGCACTCTGCTTTCAGGCCACAAGTGGCCCATCGCGACCAACAGACCGCCATGTCATTCTCAGATGAGGACGCGGATAGGAGGGGCGTATGGTCAGCACACCGCTCTCCGGTCGTTACGATGGTTTTCTGTAACCAGAGCCACTACTATTCGATCGAGTAGCTCCTCAATTGGCATCACGAGGATGAGTGCACCCCGAAAAATGGCAACAGCGCATGGCTGCTGGATGGTCACGCATCCAAGTGCCAGCCACACCCGACAACGCTCAACTTCGGTGATGTGACGGTAACCGATGTATCCACTGCGAAAAGGCCGTTACCCCACGTCACCAAAAGCGCCAATAAATGTTTACAATTAAGAGAGTTTGAAAGGTAGTTACTTTATTGGTCATGACAATTTTCAGGAAGTTTTGGCCATATATTCGAATGAAATTACGAATTTGATAAAATCTACTGAATATCCGTAGTACGTCCCCCCACCCCCATGAACCATGGACCTTGCCGTTGGTGGGGAGGCTTGCGTGCCTCAGCGATACAGATGGCCGTACCGTAGGTGCAACCACAACGGAGGGGTATCTGTTGAGAGGCCAGACAAACGTGTGGTTCCTGAAGAGGGACAGCAGCCATTTCAGTAGTTGCAGGGGCAACAGTCTAGATGATTGACTGATCTGGCCTTGTAACAATAACCAAAACAGCCTTGCTGTGCTGGTACTGCGAACGGCTGAAAGCAAGGGAAACTACAGCCGTAATTTTTCCCGAGGGCATGCAGCTTTACTGTATGATTAAATGATGATGGCATCCTCTTGGGTAAAATATTCCGGAGGTAAAATAGTCCCCCATTCGGATCTCCGGGCGGGGACTACTCAAGAGGATGTCGTTATCAGGAGAAAGAAAACTGGCGTCCTACAGGTCGGAGCGTGGAATGTCAGATCCCTTAATCGGGCAGGTAGGTTAGAAAATTTAAAAAGGGAAACGGATAGGTTAAACTTAGATATACTGGGAATTAGTGAAGTGCGGTGGCAGGAGGAACAAGACTTTTGGTCAGGTGACTACAGGGTTATAAACACCAAATCAAATAGGGGTAATGCAGGAGTAGGTTTAATAATGAATAGGAAAATAGGAATGCGGGTAAGCTACTACAAACAACATAGTGAACGCATTATTGTGGCCCAGATAGGTACGAAGCCCACACCTACTACAGTAGTACAAGCTTATATGCCAACTAGCTCTGCAGATGACGAAGAAATTGAAGAAATGTATGATCAAATAAAATAAATTATTCAGATAGTGAAGGGTGACGAAAATTTAATAGTCATGGGTGACTGGAATTCGGTAGTAGGAAAAGGGAGAGAAGGAAACGTAGTAGGTGAATATGGACTGGGGCAAAGGAATGAAAGAGGAAGTCGCCTGGTAGAATTTTGCACAGAGCACAACTTAATCATAGGTAACACTTGGTTCAAGAATCATAAAAGAAGGCTGTATACATGGAAGAAGCCTGGAGATACTGACAGGTTTCAGATAGATTATATAATGGTACGACAGAGATTTAGGAACCAGGTTTTAAATTGTAAGACATTTCCATGGGCAGATGTGGACTCTGACCACAATCTGTTGGTTATGACCTGTAGATTAAAACTGAAGAAACTGCAAAAAGGTGGGAATTTAAGGAGATGGGAGCTGGATAAACTAAAAGAACCAGAGGTTGTACGGAGTTTCAAGGAGAGCATAAGGGAGCAATTGACAGGAATGGGGGAAAGAAATACAATAGAAGAAGAATGGGTAGCTTTGAGGGATGAAGTAGTGAAGGCAGCAGAGGATCAAGTTGGTAAAAAGACGAGGGCTAGTAAAAATCCTTGGGTAACAGAAGAAATATTGAATTTAATTGATGAAAGGAGAAAATATAAAAATGCAGTAAATGAAGCAGACAAAAAGGAATACAGACGTCTCAAAAATGACATCGACAGGAAGTGCAAAATGGCTAAGCAGGGGTGGCTAGAGGACAACTGTAAGGATGTAGAGGCTTATCTCACTAGGGGTAAGATAGATACTGCCTACAAGAAAATTAAAGAGACCTTTGGAGAAAAGAGGACCACTTGTATGAATATTAAGAGCTCAGATGGAAACCCAGTTCTAAGCAAAGAAGGGAAAGCAGAAAGGTGGAAGGAGTATATAGAGGGCCTATACGAGGGCGATGTACTTGACGACAATATTATGGAAATGGAAGAGGGTGTAGGTGAAGATGAAATGGGAGATACGATACTGCGTGAAGAGTTTGACAGAGCACTGAAAGACCTGAGTCGAAACAAGGCCCCTGGAGTAGACAACATTCCATTGGAACTACTGACGGCCTTGGGAGAGCCAGTCCTGACAAAACTCTACCATCTGGTGAGCAAGATGTATGAGACAGACGAATGGAAAAACTAGTAAAAGCCGAGCTCGGGGAACATCAGTTTGAATTCCGTAGAATTGTTGGAACACGTGAGGCAATACTGACCCTACGACTTATCTTAGAAGCTAGATTAAGGAAGGGCAAACCTACGTTTCTAGCATTTGTAGACTTAGAGAAAGCTTTAGACAATGTTGACTGGAATACTCTCTTTCAAATTCTGAAGGTGGCAGGGGTAAAATACAATGAGCAAAAGGCTACTTACAATTTTTACAGAAACCAGATGGCAGTTATAAGAGTCGAGGGGTATGAAAGGGAAGCAGTGGTTGGGAAGGGAGTGAGACAGGGCTGTAGTCTATCCTCGATGTTATTCAATCTGCAAATTGAGCAAGCAGTGAAGGAAACAAAAGAAAAATTCGGACTAGGTATTAAAGTCCATGGAGAAGAAATAAAAACTTTGAGGTTCGCCGATGACATCATAATTCTGTCAGAGACAGCAAAGGACTTGGAAGAGCAGTTGAACGGAATGGATAGTGTCTTGAAAGGAGGATATAAGATGAACATCAACAAAAGCAAAACGAGGATAATGGAATGTAGTCGAATTAAGTCGGGTGATGCTGAGGGAATTAGATTAGGAAGTGAGACTCTTAAAGTACTAAAGGAGTTTTGCTATTTGGGGAGCAAATGATGATGACCGAAGTAGAGAGGATATAAAATGTAGACTGGCAATGGCAAGGAAAGCATTTCTGAAGAAGAGAAGTTTGTTAACATCGAGTATAGATTTAAGTGTCAAGAAGTCATTTCTGAAAGTATTTGTATGGAGTGTAGCCATGTATGGAAGTGAATCATGGACGATAAATACACTCCTGGAAATGGAAAAAAGAACACATTGACACCGGTGTGTCAGACCCACCATACTTGCTCCGGACACTGCGATAGGGCTGTACAAGCAATGATCACACGCACGGCACAGCGGACACACCAGGAACCGCGGTGTTGGCCGTCGAATGGCGCTAGCTGCGCAGCATTTGTGCACCGCCGCCGTCAGTGTCAGCCAGTTTGCCATGGCATACGGAGCTCCATCGCAGTCTTTAACATTGGTAGCATGCCGCGACAGCATGGACGTGAACCGTATGTGCAGTTGACGGACTTTGAGCGAGAGCGTATAGTGGGCATGCGGGAGGCCGGGTGGACGTACCGCCGAATTGCTCAACACGTGGGGCGTGAGGTCTCCACAGTACATCGATGTTGTCGCCAGTGGTCGGCGGAAGGTGCACGTGCCCGTCGACCTGGGACCGGACCGCAGCGACGTACGGATGCACGCCAAGACCGTAGGAACCTACGCAGTGCCGTAGGGGACCGCACCGCCACTTCCCAGCAAATTAGGGACACTGTTGCTCCTGGGGTATCGGCGAGGACCATTCGCAACCGTCTCCATGAAGCTGGGCTACGCTCCCGCACACCGTTAGCCCGTCTTCCGCTCACGCCCCAACATCGTGCAGCCCGCCTCCAGTGGTGTCGCGACAGGCGTGAATGGAGGGACGAATGGAGACGTGTCGTCTTCAGCGATGAGAGTCGCTTCTGCCTTGGTGCCAATGATGGTCGTATGCGTGTTTGGCGCCGTGCAGGTGAGCGCCACAATGAGGACTGCATACGACCGAGGCACACAGGGCCAACACCCGGCATCATGATGGGGGGAGCAATCTCCTACACTGGCCGTACACCTCTGGTGATCGTCGAGGGGACACTGAATAGTGCACGGTACATCCAAACCGTCATCGAACCCATCGTTCTACCATTCCTAGACCGGCAAGGGAACTTGCTGTTCCAACAGGAGAATGCACGTCCGCATGTATCCCGTGGCACCCAACATGCTCTAGAAGGTGTAAGTCAACTATCCTGGCCAGCAAGATCTCCGGATCTGTCCCCCATTGAGCACGTTTGGGACTGGATGAAGCGTCGTCTCACGCGGTCTGCACGTCCAGCACGAACGCTGGTCCAACTGAGGCGCCAGGTGGAAATGGCATGGCAAGCCGTTCCACAGGACTACATCCAGCATCTCTACGATCGTCTCCATGGGAGAATAGCAGCCTGCATTGCTGCGAAAGGTGGATATACACTGTACTAGTGCCGACATTGTGCATGCTCTGTTGCCTGTGTCTATGTGCCTGTGGTTCTGCCAGTGTGATCATGTGATGTATCTGACCCCAGGAATGTGTCAATAAAGTTTCCCCTTCCTGGGACAATGAATTCACGGTGTTCTTATTTCAATTTCCAGGAGTGTAGTTTGGACAAGAAGAGAATAGAAGCTTTCGAAATGTGGTGCTACAGAAGAATGCTGAAGATTAGATGGGTAGATCACATTGGGAGATGAAGAAGCTTTCACAGGATAGAGTAACATGGAGAGCTGCATCAAACCAGTTTCAGGACTGAAGACCACAACAACAAACAATCCGTAGTATCGTTATAACCATATTCTTTGTAAGTCCCTTCTTAAGACCACAGATATTGGTCAGAGAGGTTAGTTTTTCTTTGTCAGAGTAGCAGTCAGTTTGTGTTAGTCAGTCTGGCCATGTACTTGCTTTTTAGAAGGTTGAGAACTGACTTGCCTTTTAGCGGTGGCAGCGTTATTTGAAAAGGATTTTGTATTAATTTATTCTGAGGAAACATTTTGTAGAAAAGAGATGATATGAATGGAAGAATGTCAGAAGGGAAGTTTTCTAAGGTAATCTAGTTTTTTTGTATGTTCGTAACTGTATAGTTTCTTATTGTTAGAACATTGTGTATGGTTTAAGTTTAGTGTAACAGGTTTTATAGTGAAGCGCATGAATTTGTCGTATAATTGGAATAAGTTTCAAGGAAAGCAATTGTACACAGGAAAATTTTTGAGAAAGATTTTGCCAATCAAGTTGTGAGAACTTTATGAAATGGTGTATTGGTGTGACTTAATGAAGCATAGTTTAACTTGGAGTCTTTGTTCTTATATATCAGTCGTTAAGTTTTGCGTCTCATTTTTCATTATTTATCTTTATGAATGTGTTTTGTATACTCGCATTGCAGAACGCGAGCTGTGTGCAGCAGGACATTTTTTTAAATGAAAAGTGATAAGATACTGTCTTGCATTGCACTCCGCAAGTGCGGTAAATGAAATTTGATTTTGACAGTTTCATCATTATTTTAGTGATAACAGGTTGCAGAACAGACGAGCGTTCCGTTCGCACAGGTAGCCCAGGAAATTTAATTATCAGTGAAATTTATGTCAATTTTAAGGTACAGTGACTGTCGGAATGTATTTATGAAAATACCATATCAGTTCAGAGGTTTCATATGAGTGAAAGATTTCTGAAAAGTGCTACTTTGTAAGTTTTTAAGTAAATTATCAGAAAGTGAGATGCGTTATATTTTATGTTCATTTGTTGTGTAATTACATCAATAGTTCTAGTAGACATTATTTGCAAGACTAAAGATAAAGATTAGCTAAATTCAGGCCCACCATTTTAATATGTATACTTTTGTTTTGCATTCACGTAGCAACGTAAATTTTTTTGAAAAAAGATTTTCTCTCTCTCTGGCGAATTGTTTGACGTACTGGATAGTCCGGATTTCGCATAATGTAGCTTGCGTTTCACATACTTCTGTCCAAAATTTAATTTTAGCACAGTTCCGTCACCCTGCACAGGAGATTAACGTATTTCTATATCAAAATAAGTTTTACACCTTTGTCAGACACAAGCTTGATACAAACACGGGTTAAAAGTTTTAAAAGTAATGTCTCAAGTTGACTGAGGTGTACCACGGAAGCGCATCATGGTTTGTGGACCCCGTGTATGAAAGCATGCCTCGTCGAACATTGCGACGAACAGCAAAATCTCGCCGTGGAGCAGATCCTGTAGATCACACAGATCAGAAATCATTGCGTATGCAGAGCACTTACCTGTAGCGAGGCATTTGAAAGTGAACCGATCTTCTAACTTATTTTACTTCAAAACGGTAGACTTCCGCACAACGGTTCCTCATCAAAATTTTGTCTAAGTCTTCTCTACAACCCTTTAGAAACCTGTTATAGGAAATGTGAAACAAGCCGTGTAAGCGAAGTAGAAACAAATGCGGAACCGTTCTAGCGACGATATAGGCCGCGAATGAGAAAATATGTTGACATAAACGACTTTGACAAAGGACAGACAGTTACGGCCCCGCCCTTGGGAACTATCGGTAACATGTCGGAAACGGCGAAGCGGGTCGGCTGTTCGCGTGCTACTAACGTCGGCATAGAAAATGTTTGAGCATTATATCGTGTCGTGTTACGAGTTTCCTGTTCATGAGAATTCCTGCTGTCTACACGGTAATGGTCTTTTGCGGCGCAGTGCTTAATGTTCTCTCTGCTGCAGTCTTTTGTTCGTCATCCATTATGTTATGAGGGCGTGTAATTCTCGTCTGTATATCGTTCGCTGTACAAGTGAGATGTGTGTAACCTTGAGCGACGAGATTGCCACTTGATTATTCACACATTGTATCGAGATTTATGGACTACAATTGAAGGTACCAATAAAGGCCTACACGTTCTTTTGGCGAGACTTATGCCTGCATTACAGTGTACGCTTTTTAGGGTTCTGCGCCTCAATCGGAAAAACGGAAGCCTTATAGAGTTACTTTGTTGTCTGTCTGTCCGAGTGTTAAAAACACTTTTTCTAAGGAACAGGTAGACGTGTCAAGTTGAAATTCATGTCACATACTAAAGTATATGGTTACTTGGCAGTGCAAAAAATTAACGCTTCTAAATCAAGACAATCAAAAGACATCGCCATTGATGTCACATATTTTGATACTTTCAAACTCATTCAGCAGGACTTACAGGGAACTTGCCGTTGACCAGGAGTTGTGCAATCTCGCAAGAAGCAAGGTTTCATGGTATAACTACAGGAAAAACACTCGAGAGTAGTTAATTTGCGTTTGTATCTCACGGCAAGGACAGTTTGTCAATTGTAAACTGAGTATCTACCCGTCCGTCTGTTAAGACCTCTTTTTGTCAGAAACAGATAAATGTGCCAAGTTGAAATTCTTGTCACAACATGTCGTTCAAAAATGGTTCAAATGGCTCTGAGCACTATGGGACTTAACATCTTAGGTCATCAGTCCCCTAGAACTTGGAACTACTTAAACCAAAATCATCTAAGGACATCACACACATCCATGCCCGAGGCAGGATTCGAACCTGCGATCGTAGCCGTTCCGCGGTTGCGGACTGAAGCGCCTAGAACCGCACGGCCACCGCGGCCAGCAACATGTCGTCTAAGATCCCTTCTTAGTGTAATAAATGTAAGCTTCCAAGTCAACGCAGTCAAAAGATACGGCCATTTATGTCACATTTTTTCATACTCCCAAATTCACTCATCAAAACCTATAGGATACTTCGCGTTGACCTGGAATCATGAAATTTGGCAAGAAGCAAGGTTTCGCAATACAAGTAAAGGAAAAAAATCATAAAATTGTTAATCTGTAATTAAATCACACGAAAATATTACTTTTGTGATTCGTTATCCGACTTCAAACTTAAAAATTAAATCATTATCGAAAGTCTTGGAATTCCCAGGACCGATATCTCATCAGTATCAGTGTCGATAACAGGCACAGATCATCGAGGTTCTAGATTCCCGGAGTGGATGTACTCAGAGCGGCAGTCCTAATCGCACCTGACCGATTTTTTCTTATGGATTAAATATTGTAGCATGGGTCGTATCGGCAGTTAATGGTGCAGCGATACAGAGAGTCTACAGTCGGTAACGAGTTTAATGTTACTATTCCTACTATTTCGAAATTTTTATCCAAGGCAACAATTACCTGCACATTCGAACAAGCGTTATACCACGCTCTGCTGTGCACCAGCCACTCAAATGAGAGTTCATTTAAATGCACTTCAAAATAATATTAGTTAATTACGAGACGACGAGTAGCCGATAAAGTGTTCTACAACCATGGCTCAGCAGAGAACGTGGAAATCGGAGACTTACTTGTTATGTAAAGCGGATAGGCAGCGGTCTGTGGCTGATCTGCAGACAGAGTATAATCCTGGTGCAGAGCACACTGAGCTGCGCGGAGTGGCCGCTCGGTTAGAGACGACATGCCATGGATTACGCGGCCCCTCTCGCCGGAGGTTCGAGTCCTCCCTTGGGCATGTGTGTGTGTCGTTCTTAGCAAGAGGTAGTTTACGTAGTGTGTAAGTCAAGGGACCGATGACCTCAGCAGTTTGGACCCTTAAGAATTCACACACATTTGAACATTTGGAGCACACTGTTCAGTGCACGTTGTAGAACATGAGCCAACCCAAACAGATTATCTCTACGTACTTCCATTTTATCCAACCACATTATAAATTGCGATTACAGTGGGGACGGGATCATCAAGATTGTAGTGTGGATCGGTGGAATCGTGTCGCCCAGTCAGATGAACCACGTTTCTTGTTACACCAGGTCGACGGTCGTGTCCGTGTACCAGATCGTCCAGGCTAGCGACTGCTCGAAACGTCGCGCTACGAAGACCAGTCGACGGGGGCCATATTACGCTGTGGGGGACGTTCACCCGGGCTTCTATGGGACCTGCGTGAACTATAATTGAATCAGCTGCATCCCTCCATCATTTATGTGTCCTCCAACAACGATGGGATCTTCCTGCCGAATAACTAACCATATCACAAGGCCAAAGTAGTGCTGCAGTGGCTTGAGGAGCATGCTATTGAACTCACTTTGATGTCTTGGCCACCAACTTCGCCTGATGTAAACCCGATGGGACACCTCTGGGACGGTGTCGGGCGCCACTTGCGCTTACCCCCAAGCCATCGGCTCGCAGTATACGGGAATTACGAGACCTGTGGGTAGACATCTTGCACGACGTGCCTTTGGTAACTTATCGAGGACTTCTCGGATCCATTACACTCAGATTCGCTGGTGTATTGAATTCCAGGGGTTGACTGACACGCTATTAAACAGATGGTCATAATCTTTTGGCCCATCAGTGTCTTTCAACTACATTATCAAGTCATTAATGTGACCACTTGTCAGAAGTCTGAATAACTAGCTTTTTCAGAGCGGACAGATGCGAGAAGTGCAGGAAGAGAGTAAGTGAGGTTCTGGAAGGCACCGCCAGAGACGTGGAGTCATTCCGACTCCAGTGTCGTGGCCAACTGTGCTAGGCACCACGTCGAACCATGACATGAACAGCCCGATCGAGCTGGTCCCACAGATTCACGACTGGGTTTTAATTCGGAGGGTTTGGTGAAATGGGAGCAGATAAATTCATCCTGGTGCTTTTCGAATCACGCAACACTGCATGTTGTCCGTCACGTTGCACTGTTCTGCAGTTGAAGCCATTTTGCCTAGGAAAAACAAACTACATTTAGGGGTGGACGTGGTCCCCAGTGTTAGTTGCATACTTGTGTTGATTCATGGTGCCTTTCAGAATTGCGTTATTGAACGCAGTTTTCCGAAATTCCTTCACCAGGGAAGACGAATGGAATATTCCAGAATTTGAAACACGAACATCTGCTAGCATGAGTTTCTTAGAAGTAGATACCTTAGGGGTTGCGAAGCAACTCAAATCGCTTGATACGGGCAAGTCTTCAGGTCCAGATTGTATACCGATTAGGTTCCTTTCAGATTACGCTGATACTATAGCTCCCTACTTAGCACTCATATACAACCGCCCGCTCACCGATAGATCTGTACCTACAGATTGGAAAATTGCGCAGGTCGCACCAGTGTTCAAGAAGGGTAGTAGGAGTAATCCATTTAACTACAGACCTATATCATTGACGTCGGTTTTCAGTATAGTTTTGGAGCATATACTGTATTCAAACATTATGAATCACCTCGAAGGGAACGATCTATTGACACGTAATCAGCATGGCTTCAGAAAACATCGCTCTTGTGCAACGCAGCTAGCTCTTTATTCGCACGAAGTAATGGCCGCTATCGACAGGGGATCTCAGGTTGATTCCGTATTTCTGGATTTCCGGAAAGCTTTTTACACCGTTCCTCACAAGCGACTTCTAATCAAGCTGCGGAGCTATGGGGTATCGTCTCAGTTGTGCGACTGGATTCGTGATTTCCTGTCAGGAAGGTCGCAGTTCGTAGTAATATACGGCAAATCATCAAGTAAAACTGAAGTGATATCAGGTGTTCCCCAGGGAAGCGTCCTGGGACCTCTACTGTTCCTGATCTATATAAATGACCTGGGTGACAATCTGAGCAGTTCTCTTAGACTGGTCGCAGATGATGCTGTAATTTACCGTCTAGTAAGGTCCTCCGAAGACCAGTATCAGCTGCAAAGCGATTTAGAAAAGATTGCTGTATGGTGTGTCAGGTGGCAGTTGACGCTAAATAACGAAAAGTGTGAGATGATCCACATGAGTTCCAAAAGAAATCCGTTGGAATTCGATTACTCGATAAATAGTACAATTCTCAAGGCTGTCAATTCAACTAAGTACCTGGGTGTTAAAATTACGAACAACTTCAGTTGGAAGGACCACATAGATAATATTGTCGGGAAGGCGAGCCAAAGGTTGCGTTTCATTGGCAGGACACTTAGAAGATGCAACAAGTCCACTAAAGAGACAGCTTACACTACATTCGTTCGTCCTCTGTTAGAATATTGCTGCGCGGTGTGGGGTCCTTACCAGGTGGGATTGACGGAGGACATAGAAAGGGTGCAAAAAAGGGCAGCTCGTTTTGTATTATCGCGTTATAGGGGAGAGAGTGTGGCAGATATGATACACGAGTTGGGATGGAAGTCATTACAGCATAGACGTTTTTCGTCGCGGCGAGACCTTTTTACGAAATTTCAGTCACCAACTTTCTCTTCCGAATGCGAAAATATTTTGTTGAGCCCAACCTACATAGGTAGGAATGATCATCAAAATAAAATAAGATAAATCAGAGCTCGAACAGAAAGGTTTAGGTGTTCGTTTTTCCCGCGTGCTGTTCGGGAGTGGAATAGTAGAGAGATAGTATGATAGTGGTTCGATGAACCCTCTGCCAAGCACTTAAATGTGAATTGCAGAGTAGTGATGTAGATGTAGAATGACGAGGTCACCAAAGGAAAACATTTCCCACACCATGACGGTTGCGTGGTGTTTACTTTCAGACGTTTCACGTTGCACACGCCAACGGCCATCTGTCCCATGGGGCATACAACGTGAATCGTATGGAAAGACGACCTGTTACCACTCAGTGGACGTGAAGTCGCGAAATTAGCGTACAAACTCCAGCCTTCGTCGCCAGTGAAAAGCAGTCAGCATAGTTGTAAGAGCCAGGCACCCGCTGCAGATAGCTGAGGGAACATTGTTGGTATCCCCTTGGTTCATCTAGGCGGTCAACAGATCAGTTCGCCCGTACATACCTGCTCAGGCGTCGTACACTCTTGTCACCCATACTATATTGCAGTGCCTGTGTTGTTCAGAAGTACGATGCCATGTTCATTCAGACATGTACATCGTTTTTATTTGCCGACAACAAGTATCCCCTGTAAAGGAATATACAAAATGAATGTACGAGTGCAGGTTGTAGACACATGGAAGTTGTAGATAAGTAAGGTCTGGCTGTGGATCATGCACGGATAGCCTAATGATAAGGAGACCGCTCGCAAGAAGCAGGAAACCCAGGTTACAGTCCCGGTCTGATACAAATTTCCATCGTCATTATTCCATTATCAGCACATGACTGTCCATATTTGCAACTGCGAATACATTTCATGCTTACGGTAATAATGGAAGCTAAAGATGAGACTTAAATGTGTTGAGGGAAATTTAATTACACTACTGGCCATTAAAATTGCTACACCACGAAGATGACGTGCTACAGACGCGAAATTTAACTGACAGGAAGAAGATGCTGTGATATGCAAATGATTAGTTATTCAGAGCATTCACACAAGGTTGGTGCCGGTGGCGACACCTACAACATGCTGACAAGAGGAAAGTTTGCAACCGATTTCCCATTCACAAACAGCAGTTGACCGGCGTTGCCTGGTGAAACTTCGTTGTGATGCCTCGCGCAAGGAGGTGAAATGCGTACCATCACGTTTCCGACTTTGATAAAGGACGGATTGTAGTCCATCGCAATTGCGGTTTATTGTATCGTGACATTGCTGCTCGCGTTGCTCAGGATCCAATGACTGTTAGCAGAATATGGAATCGGTGGGTACAAGAGGGTAATACGGAAAGCCGTGCTGGATCCCAATGGTCTCATATCACTAGCAGTCGAGATGACAGGCATCTTATCCGCATGGCTGTAACGAATCGTGCAGGCACGTCTCGATCCCTGAGCCAAACAGATGGGGACGTTTGCAAGACAACAAGCATCTGCTCGAACAGCTCGACGACGTTTGCAGCAGCATGGACTATCAGCTCGGAGACCACGGCTGCGGGTACCCTTGACGCTACATCACAGAAAGGAGCGCCTGTGATGGTGTACTCAACGACGAACCTGGGTGCACGAATGGCAAAACGTCATTTTTTCGGATGAATCCAGGTTCTGTTTACAGCATCACGATGGTCGCATCCGTGTTTGGCGACATCGCGGTGAACGTACATTGGAAGCGTGTATTCGTCATCGCCATACTGGCGTATCACCCGGCGTGATGGTATGGGGTGCCATTGGTTACACGTCTCGGTCACCTCTTGTTCGTATTGACGGCACGTTGAACAGTGGACGTTACATTTCAGATGTGTTACGACCCGTGGCTCTACCCTCAATTCGATCCCTGCAAAACCTTACATTTCAGCAGGATGAAGCACGACCGCATGTTGCAGGTCCTGTACGGGCCTTTCTGAATACAGAAAATGTTAGACTGCTGCCCTGGCCAGCACATTCTGCAGATCTCTCACCAATTGAAAACGTCTGGTCAATGGTGGCCGAGCAACTGGCTTGTCACAATACGCCAGTCACTACTCTTCTTGAACTGTGGTATCGTGTTGAAGCTGCATGGGCAGCTGTACCTGTACACGCCATCCAAGCTCTGTTTGACTCAATGCCGAGGTGTATTAAGGCCGTTATTACGGCCAGAGGTGGTTGTTCTGGGTAGTAATTTCTCAGGATCTATGCACCCAAATTGCGTGAAAATGTAATCACATGCCAGTTCTAGTATAATATATTTGTCCAATGAATACCTGTTTATCATCTGCATTTCTTGTTGGTGTAGCAAATTTAATGGCCAGTAGTGTATTTGCCGACAACGAGCATCCCCTGTAAAGGACTATATATATATATATATATATATATATATATATATATATATATATATATATATATATGTATATATATATATATAATGAACGAGTGAAGGTTGTAGACACGTGGAAGCTGTAGACAAACCGAAGTAAGGTCTGGCTGTGAATCATGTACGGATAGCCTAATGATAAGGAGACTGCTCACAATAAGCAAGAAATCCAGGTTAGAGTCCTGGTTCGATACAAATTTCCATCGTCATCATTCCATTAACGGCTGATGATTGTCCATATTTGCAATTGCGAATACATGTCATGTTTACGATAATAACGGAAGCTGAAGATGAGACTTAAATGTATTGAGGAAAATTTAATTACATCAGATCTACACTTAATGCCTGTCCTATATGGCTCGTGGCGCACCACAGTTGCCTTGGCTCTGATTTTGGATAGTGCCATTTGGCCATGTATGGCGACACGTGAACAGTTTACAAACTTAGCCGTTTCGGAAGTGCTTCCACCCTTGGCCCGATAGATGATAGTGCCTTTTTGGACGTCACATAAATTGCTCCATTTCCGCATTACGACAACGACTGCACTGTTTTCCGCCTCACCCTGATACGTCTAACATACGCGCCACGGATAGTGCTGCCATCTGTCGTATGTCAGTGGTTATTGCACGCTGACATCGATCATTGGTAGTCTTCACATTAATGTGGCTTGACCGTGTGTAGTGTTGTTGTGGTCTTCAGTCCTGAGACTGGTTTGACGCAGCTCTCCATGCTACTCTATCCTGTACAACCTGCTTCATCTCCCAGTACGTACTGCAGCCTACATCCTTCTGAACCTGCTTAGTGTATTCATCTCTTGGTCTCCCTCTACGGTTTTTACCCTCCACGCTGCCCTCCAATACTAAATTAGTGATGCCTTGATTCCTCAGAACATGTCCTAACAACCGATCCTTTCTTCTGGTCAAGTTGTGCCACAAACTACTCTTCTTCCCAATTCTGTACAGTATCTCCTCATTAGTTATGTGATCTACCCATCTAATCTTCAGCATTCTTCTGTAGCACCACATTTCCAAAGCTTCTATTCTCTTCTTGTCGAAACTATTTATCGTCCATGTTTCACTTCCATACATGGCTACACTCCATACAAATACTTTCAGGAATGACTTCCTGACGCTTAAATCTATACTCGACGTTAACAAATTCCTCTTCTTCAGAAACGCTTTCCTTGTGATTGCCAGTCTACATTTGATATCCTCTTTACTTCGACCATCATCAGTTATTTTGCTCCCCAAATAGCAAAACTCCTTTACTACTTTAAACGTCTCATTTCCTAATCTAATTCCCTCAGCATCACCTAAGTTAATTCGACTACATTCCATTATCCTCGTTTTGCTTTTGTTGATTTTCATTTTATACCCTCCTTTCAAGACACTTTCCATTCCGTTCAACTGCTCTTCCAAGTTTTTATTTCTTCTCCATGGATTTTAATACCTACTCCGAATTTTTCTTTTGTTTCCTTTACTGCTTGCTCAATATACAGATTGAATAACATCGGGGAGAGGCCACACGCCTGTCTCACCGTATGTATGAGAAACTAAAAACCGTTGCTTCAAATAGATTACGAAACAGCGTTCTAATTTGGCTCCATTACACGTAACAATCGGTTTCGGGAACCGCATGTCGATTTCCGCTTTGTACTGTTTGACTCCCAACTTTTCAGATATAACTCTTAAGATATGTTACGCTACTCAGAATTTTATTATCATTCATGCTCTGCATTATAATAATGCTTCCACCAGCGTTTGCATATTTCAAACGTCTCAACAATTCAAACCATCGTGTTTGCGTTGGCTTCACGACTTGTACATCTTTGATCTTGCGGTAATAAGACAATATGGCTGACACAGATTAAGTCTGTCAGTAAATGCATTGATGACAAGTTGCATACAACGCGCACTATATGTGTAAGATACCTAGGCAATTTTAACAGGGTATAAGACAAAATAATTCCTACTGTTTAAAGACGTATACATTGTAGGTAAAATATCTTGTACAATTAGAATTAAAGCACATAATGCCACTGTAGAGTGTAAAACTAGCACAAAATTTTTAGGTTTGTGTATCGATCAGCAATTAAAATAGGATGCACATATCAGACAGACTACTTGGAAAAAGAATTAGCAGAGTATGCTATGCCCTTTGGATATTAACCAAGCTCGAGCCTGAGAAATAATGTTCTGAGGGTGCAAATGCTCACAATAAAGAAAATGTGTTCAAACTTCAAAAATGGGCTATCATAATAGTTACCAAAAGTCACGAGAGGACCCAGCGCATCGAGCTATTTAAAAAGTGCGATAGTTTGACAGTTCGAAGTGAATACAACTTCCAAATTACAGTTTTTGAACATTGAGCAATATGCAGCTAACAGATCTACATATGATCACCAAAACAGCTAGATACAGTGGTTGCTTGTATATGGACAGAAGGAATAAAGTTAAGACCCAAACCACTATATTTTCAAAGAATTTAAGCTATATAATAAACTGCCTAAATATATCAAAGAGGGCCTGCCGATCTGACTGAGCGGTTCTATGCGCTTTAGTCCGGAACCACGCTGCTGATATGGTCGAAGGTTGGAATCCTGCCTCGGGCATGGGTGTGTGTGCTGGCCTTAGGTTAGTTAGGTTTAAGTAGTTCTAAGTCTAGGGGACTGATGACCTCAGATGTTAACTCCCATAGTGCTCAGAGCCATATCAAAGAGGAAAAAGAACTGCGTAAACTTATAACACACATTAAGTTTATCTACTAAAAAAGTTTTTCATCATTTTAAGAGTTCATGGGATAAAAATTGTTGGTACAAATGAATAATCAGTTTGAACAATAACAAAGTTGCCAAAGAGCTTGGAGTATACTTGTAAACAGCTGAATACATGTCCAGTTTGTAAATTATACCATGTAATCTAAATGCAAGGTGTACTTCGGAGGTATCCTCTTTCTGCTCCTTTAATCTTACGATGTGTAATTCGGCAATAAACAGCGTATGTGTGTATGCATCATGAATTTCTCAGTTATATATATCCTCTTTTTCATTATTCTTATCTTATATACCTCAGCTATAAATAGTGTATTATAATGGTAACATCCATAAGGAGAAAGACATTTGTTTACTGTTCAGTTGTGATTTTAAATGAGACATATAGTCACGAGGGACGTAATGATTTGAATATGACTACATGACTCAGTCCCATTTACATCAGTTTATTTGTACGGAAGATAGGAACAAGTATAAAGAGCGTGGATGGTGAAGAAGCGATGTTCATAAATCCGCCAAATGAAATGAGTGACGTGAGTTCGTAGCATACAGACACACCAGTTGTATTCCGCTGCGTCCGTTCCGAACATACAGTTCATATTCTTCCTTAGCGGTCAATGCGGATGACACTCGCTGTGAGATGTAAATATGATTCTCAAATGTCCTAGTTTTATGTCAATTTATTGTGTACTGTGAGACTTTTGTTACTATTTCCACCGAGCGAGGTGGCGCAGTGGTTAGCATACTGGACTCGCATTCGGGATGACGACGGTTCAGTCGCGTCTCCGGCCATCCTGATTTAGGTTTTCCGTGATTTCCCTAAATCGCTTCCGGAAAATGCCGCGATGGTTCCTTTGAAAGGACACAGCCGATTTCCTTCCCCATCCTTCCCTCACCCAAGCTTGCGCTCCCTCTCTAATGACCTCGTTGTCGACGGGACGTTAAATACTAATCTCCTCCCTCCCGTTACTATTTCCAGCTGGTCAGAGAGATGCTACAAGCTTTACGTGTGTGAGCCTCACACATAATTCTAATTACGTTTTTTGCACAATGAATACTTTTTGCGTAAGTGAGGAGTTACTCCTGAATATTATCCTGCAAGGCGTCAGTGAATGAAAACAGGCATAATATGCCAGGATACTGAGTTCTCCATCCCCAAATTTGGCAGTTATTCTTTTAACAAAGATAGCAGAACCTAAACCTTTTATGAGATCTACCATGTGGTTTTTCAGTTTTAATTTGTCATCAATATGGACACCTCTGGATTTTCTTGCTAATATACTAGGTTAATAATAGGTGGGAAATTTTTGAAGTACCACACAAGAAACAGAGTAGCGTAACTCATACTTAGCAATAATAACCGATTTGCAGAGCGTATCGTGCAATGAGGCTGGAGCCAAATTCATATACATCCGTCTGGCAATCAAGACTTTTGTTTCCTGTGCTTTCTCTAAGTCGTGTTAGGCGAATGCCAAAGCCGATTCCGTAACCCGACATCCTTCAGTTGAACTTCAAAGAGACGTTATACTCTGGCCAAATTAATTTACGACATAAATATGTTTCCAAACTGTTACCTACATTTGGCAAAGTATAGAAACCTGACTAAAATATCAAGCACATAGACATATCAAATTCATATAAAACGTTATTCATATAGTCTTTTGATGTCTACAATGCTTTCCAGATCAAATTTTTATTTACTGTGTACTGTTTTATTGTGTCCATAGTGGCTGCTTTGGCAAACTGATACAGTGAGATTCTACAGCCTGCCCGTCTTCACATAGCGTTTCAATGTGTACGTTTCAATGTCAGTGCTTCATAACCAGGGCTTCTATTGTTATGTATTGACCTTCACTGCATTATCAACACACCAGAAGCGATTATTTTTGGGAGTTATACTGCATTCTTAATTGTAATTTGCGAAATTATCGTGGGCTATATAAGCACGTACACAAGAACATATTGTGTAAAAATCTCTGTTAAAAACTGCAGTGTACCTGCGAATTTTGTTGATTCGTTGTGTATATGACATCATAATAAATATTAACTTCCACATGTTCGACACACATACGTACGCACTCACACGACAGAGTACTGGTGAGGTGCTTTCGCAAGTCACTCTATAACGCTACAGCCCAGAAATCCGCACTTAGCACAGTATATCTTTTTTGCATTAGATCATAAATGTATAGATTTTGTGTTTTCTTTTCAATGCTAATTAATTATAATATAGAGGAATAAATATCCTGCAAACTACTGAAAACAATTTTGTAAATGATGTACTTAGACACGCTGATAATATCCTGGACTTTTCAATGTATAGTAACTAATTATGTATTGTAATCTGTGGTAGGCGAGGGAGCGAGTTTGGAGTCGCAAGTAAACAGTGAAAGAGATCGGTTGTGAAGTGTCTGCGATAGTTGGCGGATACAAGTGTATGTAGAGGGCGTGGTGTCAAAATGTATGCCAAGCTGTGAAGATGTGATGAGCATGAAGTTGTGTGGCCCCCAGTACAATGTTTATTCAAGGAGCGGTTACCGAAAGAAAGAGTACTGTGTGGTCAAGTAATTAAATTTTGCCCGTAACTGGAAGAAGAATCTTATCGCAAGTAATTGTGGCCGTAAAACCATGACGTTTCACTAACAGCAGTTTTACGTAAAAGGAAGACTATCATTTCAACATCTTAGACATTTAGAAGATTTTCCAATGTCGCAGAATCCTTTTATCCAACAATATAGTGTGTGTGTAAAACTTTAATCATTATCCTGCGTTAATGATTTTCACGCATCATTGTTTCCCTGTAACAACCGAGTATCACGTTATTAAAAGGGAAAGAGACTTTAATTTAAAAATCTTGAAGGTGTCACAAAGTAAGTTTGCTCTTCGAATGAAAACCTCAATTTTACTCCTTGACTGAAAGTATTGCTTCACTTTTCTATTCTAACCATATTCATTGTCTTATTGAGAAGGAAGTTCATTAAGTTAGTAAATTCTGAACTCTGGGAAACTGTAGTAAATTTTATCAGCTGATTCAAAAGTGTTACACTATATCTTCGGCAACAGCCTTGACGCAGTGGATACACCGGTTCCCTTGATATCACCGAAGTTAAGCGCTGTCGGGCGTGGTCAGCACTTGGATGGGTGACCATCCAGGCCACCATGCGCTGTTACCATTTTTCGAGGTGCACTCAGCCTCGTGATGCCAATTGAGGAACTACTACTTCGGTCAAGAACACCATCATAACGACCGGGAGAGCGGTGTGCTGACCCCACGCCCCTCCTATGCGCATCCTCTATGAGGATGACACGGCCACCGGATGGTCTCGGTAGGCCACACGTGGCTTTTACTCTATGTCTTTATTTATTTTCTGTGTCGATCTTGGCTTTTATATTTTCGGCATCGCCTCATGTATTGTGACGTCTTTTGTTAACTATTGTATTTTATGGTCATGAATTTCGATTCCTAGAAAGAAGTGGTTAGTAATATGACAGTGAACGTTTTTGTGAGGCCACGTTACTCAGTCATCATGATGTGTTACAATAAGTAACTCAGTTTAGGTTCCACATGATTCTAAAGTGCTCGATATAATGGTAACTAACGGTCTAAAACCTTATAATCACTAGCAAGTTTAAATGAGCTCACGTGTGTGTAATGAACCGTTGTCGCCCATGTACATTTCATTAATAGTTACATAAGTTCAATTTCAGTGCAACACAGTTTCATAGCTGTTGTCCTTAAATGGAGTGACGACCGTTGTATATAAACTAGTAAGTAAAGTTAAGCTCATTTTCAGTTTCACAGGTAATAACAATTCATCAATCAAAAGTAATCAACATAACTAAATATTTTAATTTCCGATCGCTATTAGTGCAGTGTACACTTCTTTATCATGATAAGGATCATTAATAGACTAGTCGGCATTGTGTTTGTTAATATTCTTCCGAACTGATTCGTTATCCGAAAATTATCTACATTTTATTCACTTACCGAAGAGCGTGGTCAGTTTACAACCCCACCTCTATTTCTGGCCACCTCTTGTACTTTCTGCCACTCACTATTTCTTATACTGCCCAATCTTGTTACACCTATGAGTTCGCTACTACTCCGTCATTTTGTCAGATTAATAAAGGTTATTGCAGTGGTACAAAAAGTTATTGCATATCGCATTCCACAACAATATATTAGTATTTATTCCAGCACGGAATCAACACGATTGTTGAAAAATTCGTGTACGTTTTGTAATTTGTAACGTTAATGTTCATGTTCAATGTCAACCACCGACAAGAAGAGACGAGACTATAATTTTGTCAGTAGAATACGGAAGTAAAGTTTTTAAGAGTAAACTGTGTTGTGGAAATGAAAGTTATTTACTGTCTTTGTAGCACTGAAATATCAATGCAATTGCTTTCCGTGGATGCATTATGCAAAGATTTTTATTATTTATATGACTAACACAACTGAAGTAGGACCTGAAGAAGAATATCTGCAATTATAAACAATATTGTTCATGCCTCCATCGCAGACCTGAAACGCATAGAAGAAGACCCTCATCCAATTCCATAGGGCAAGAAACAATTTGAAATACAGCAAAAACTGTAAACGATGGCGATTGGAAAACTGTGCTGTGTGCGTCTTCGGCCTACAGAATAACAGCTGGGTACGTGAAAAGAAGGGGCGGCTGGTATGAATAGGAGAAACGGATTTGGTTAAAAAGAAAGTAAACATTCAGTTGCAAGAGGCGAAATTTTTCTTATCTACTTGAGGAAGGAAGTTGTTGACATTTATCACTTGACTGTTAAACAGGCGTCAGTTACCAGGCAAGTTAGTCGTCGTCACATTCGCGGCCAAAGTGAGGCGCAACGTACCCAGCGAAGGTGTCCCGGTCTCTGGCGCTGCCGCGGCGCGCCGTGTGTTCTGCTGTAAGCTGCTGCCTGCTGTGTGCTGCTGTCTGCTGTCCCGGAGTGACTGGCTGCCACCGCACTGCCAGCGCCTGGAGTCTGCTGGGTGTTTCGTCACCGCAGCAACAGCGCTGCGCCCTCGATAGCAGCGAACCTGCCTCCCTGCGGGCGACTTGTGTTGTCTCCAGCCGTGCCGAGGAGTGTCACAAATGAAACATAAGTTGCGCGTTCTGTCCACCCCCAAGGAGGAAATAAGTCGCGACCTAAACTTGTCTAAAAGGTTTTGCACCGTGTTCGTATAAGGAAGCCTGCGTGAGGTGCGGATCCAAGAGCTCCTGGGCGTCATGGCCCCCCTCCAAACGACAAAATATCAAAACAGTTTATATTTTAACATACTGTAAAACTGCACAACATTGTGACACTTTGAGCTCTTTATGTAAGACAGTCTTATACAAATATGTACTGTGACATTTAATTTCCATATTTGTGGAATTTTATAACTTTTATCCTTCAATTTTGGTAGTAATGAAGTTTTTATGTGCAACTAGCTGTTCCCGGCCACACATTGCTGTGGCTTGATGTTAAACGGAAAAGAGAGACAACAGGATGCACACGTTTCTAATACGCCTCTCTGTCCATCTCCTTCCTCTTACCCCCTCCCTTTGTCCATTACCTCCTCCCCACTCTTTCAATTCCCATCGTATCTTCTCCCCATTCTCTCCATCTCGTCTTGCTTCCTCTCACTCTCTCACTCCCTCCCTTCCTTTCCAACACACCCTCCCCCCTTTCTGCAGGGTGGTCCATTGATAGTGATCGGGCCAAATGTCTCACGAAATAGGCATCAAACAAAAAAATCTACAAAGAACGAAACTTGTCTAGATTGAAGGCGGAAACCAGATGCCGCTATGGTTGGCCCGCTAGATGGCGCTGCCATAGGTCAAACGGATACCAACAGCGTTTTCTTTTTTAAATAGGAACCCCCATGTTTTATTACATATTCGTGTAGTACGTAAAGAAATATGAATGTCTTAGTTGCACCACTTTTTTCGCTTTGTGAGAGATGGCGCTGTAATAGTCACAATCGTGTAAGTACGTGATATCACGTAACATTCCCTCACTGCGGACGGTATTTTGCTTCGTGTTAAAATGGACCGTTTATCAATTGCGGAAAAGGTCGATATCGTGTTGATGTATGGTTATTGTGATCAAAATGCCCAACGGGCGTGTGCTATGTATACTGCTCGGTATCCTGGACGACATCATCCAAGTGATCGGACCGTTCGCCGGATAGTTACTTTATTTAAGGAAACAGGAAGTGTTCAGCCTCATGTGAAACGTCAACCACGACCTGCAACAAATGATGATGCCCAAGTAGGTGTTTTAGTTGCTGTCGCTACTAATCTGCACATCAGTAGCAGACAAATTGCTCGAGAATCGGGAATCTAAAAACGTCGGTGCTGAGAATGCTACGTCAACATAGATTGCACCCGTACCGTATTTCTATGCACAAAGAATTGCATGGCGACGACTTTGAAAGTCGTGTACAGTTCTGCCACTCAGCACAAGAGAAATTATGGGACGATGACAGATTTTTTGTACGCGTTCTATTTAGCGACGAAGCGTCATTCACCAACAGCGGTAACGTAAATCGGCATAATATGCACTACTGAGCAACGGAAAATCCACGATGGCTGCGACAAGTGGAACATCGGAGACCATGGCGGGTTAATGTATGGTACGGAATTATGAGAGGAAGGATAACTGGCCCCCATTTTATCGATGGCAATCCAAATGGTGTAATGTATGCTGATTTCCTACGTACTGTTCTACCGGTGTTACTACAAGATGTTTCACTACATGACAGAATGGTGATGTACTTCCAACATGATGGATGTCCGGCACACAGCTCGCGTGCGGTTGAAGCGGTACTGAATAGCATATGTCATGACAGGTGGATTGGTCGTCGAAGCACCATACTATGGCCAGCACGTTCACCGGATCTGAAGTCAAAAATTGTTCAAATGGCTCTGAGCACTATGGAACTTAACATCTGTGGTCATCAGTCCCCTAGAACTTAGAACTACTTAAACCTAACTAACTGTAGGGTGTCGGGCAAATCCAACACCTTCCATGAAAACCCTGACATGATAAGCAAATCCAGTAGTATGTCACATAGCTCCGAATAAATCGTGACATTAAATTAATCAAAGTAATACGAGTAACGAGTGAGCAAATGGAATACCACAGACTAACACAAGAATGCCTAAATGCATGTCATACGTTCCCACCGTGAGACAGACGCAGTTCCGAGGGGAGAAACGAGAACAGAAGCCGACAGCAGAGCCGTGTTAAGCTAGAAGGCCCTATGATAAGGGACGGACTGGACACCCACGTCGCTAGCTAACCACTAGGACAACGCCAGCTGCAAGTTTTAGCGTGAGACTTTTTCGCGTCTCTGTTACGTTAGGACCACCCCCAAGCTCATACACTCCTGGAAATTGAAACAAAAACACCGTGAATTCATTGTCCCAGGAAGGGGAAAATTTTTTGACCCATTCCTGGGGTCAGATACATCACATGATCACACTGACAGAACCACAGGCACATAGACACAGGCAACAGAGCATGCACAATGTCGGCACTAGTACAGTGTATATCCACCTTTCGCAGCAATGCAGGCTGCTATTCTCCCATGGAGACGATCGTAGAGATGCTGGATGTAGTCATGTGGAACGGCTTGCCATGCCATTTCCACCTGGCGCCTCAGTTGGACCACCGTTCGTGCTGGACGTGCAGACCGCGTGAGACGATGCTTCATCCAGTCCCAAACATGCTCAATGGGGGACAGATCCGGAGATCTTGCTGGCCAGGGTAGTTGACTTACACCTTCTAGAGCACGTTGGGTGGCACGGGATACATGCGGACGTGCATTGTCCTGTTGGCACAGCAAGTTCCCTTGCCGGTCTAGGAATGGTAGAACGATGGGTTCGATGACGGTTTGGATGTACCGTGCACTATTCAGTGTCCCCTCGACGATCACCAGAGGTGTACGGCCAGTGTAGGAGATCGCTCCCCACACCATGATGCCGGGTGTTGGCCCTGTGTGCCTCGGTCGTATGCAGTCCTGATTGTGGCGCTCACCTGCACGGCGCCAAACACGCATACGACCATCATTGGCACCAAGGCAGAAGCGACTCTCATCGCTGAAGACGATAAGTCTCCATTCGTCCCTCCATTCACGCCTGTCGCGACACCACTGGAGGCGGGCTGCACGATGTTGGGGCGTGAGCGGAAGACGGCCTAACGGTGTGCGGGACCGTAGCCCAGCTTCATGGAGACGGTTGCGAATGGTCCTCGCCGATACCCCAGGAACAACAGTGTCCCTAATTTACTGGGAAGTGGCGGTGCGGTCCCCTACGGCACTGCGTAGGATCCTACGGTCTTGTCGTGCATCCGTGCATCGCTGCGGTCCGGTCCCAGGTCGACGGGCACGTGCACCTTCCGCCGACCACTGGCGACAACATCGATGTACTGTGGAGACCTCACGCCTCACGTGTTGAGCAATTCGGCGGTACGTCCACCCGGCCTCCCGCATGTCCACTATACGCTCTCGCTCAAAGTCCGTCAACTGCACATACGGTTCACGTCCACGCTGTCGCGACATGCTACCAGTGTTAAAGACTACGATGGAGCTCCGTATGCCACGGCAAACTGGCTGACACTGACGGCGGCGGTGCACAAATGCTGCGCAGCTAGCGCCATTCGACGGCCAACACCGCGGTTCCTGGTGTGTCCGCTGTGCCGTGCGTGTGATCATTGCTTGTACAGCCCTCTCGCAGTGTCCGGAGCAAGTATGGTGGGTCTGACACACCGGTGTCAATGTGTTCTTTTTTCCATTTCCAGGAGTGTATTAAAAGATAGAGCCCTCCAGAAGAACAGTATAGATCTTACGATAACGCTAAAAGGACCACACCAGCTGCAAGTTTTAGCGTGAGACTTTTTCGCGTCTCTGTTACGTTGCAAACTTTAAAAACATTGCCCCACCACGAAAAGTATAACGTTTCTCATTGGATAGACAGAATTTTTGTAGGCGGAGCTTAAGGATAACATTGAGACCCTGATTGGACAGATGAAAACACAGCCTGATAGTTTTTTTTAAGCCAACTTCGGTAAATGGTAGTAAGGAGAAGTTAGGGGAGGTTAGTTAGTTCCGAGACGGCGAGCTGGATGGCTGCTGCGCCGGCCGCTGCCCCCCTGAAGCTGCCTAATCAAAGACAAGGTAATGAACGCACGCGATGCCGCATAACAGCGCATAAAGCTTCACTCAGAACTGCAGGAGTCTCATCTGTTACACCCCCTTTTTGCGTAATACTAGTGTCGATCGTAAATTAAAGCTTATGGTGTTCACATTTGCCACTTGAAGTAAAAATCTGAAACACGATGATTTCTCTGTTGTATAATTATTGAGAAGCCACATCAGCCAGTGTAATTTACGACTAGTTAGATAAGCAATTAAGGATAATTGAGGGTCACTGTAGACCATTTTGATAGTTTTCTCTTTTGTGAAACTTAATTTAAACCTGGATTATAGATGTGATATGGCATAGGTCATCTTTCGATCCATTGAAGAACTTGGAAAACCATTCAGGGAATATTGGTTCACATTTTTGTTGAACGCAGTTGGTTTTTACCATCCTGTATTAAAACACTTCCTTTTATCAATAGTGCAATTTATAAACAATGTTTTGTTAATAGTGTTAAATTTCCGATGGTAAACTTAACTGCTTTTTCGACGTTATTTTACCAGCTAACTAAAAATAGGAAAGCCTTGAATCCCTTCCACTAAATTTAGTTAGTATTAAGATTCTTTTACAGGGAGTGCAGTGGAGCTGACGCTGAAATCATTAAGTACTCGGTTATATCATCGCTAGTCTCACTGAACTCTTCTGAATTCTACATGTCATGTGTGGTCTGGCGTCTCCTTACCAGCAACAGGTCCCAGGTTCAAACTAGTCAATTCCCTAAAAAAACACGCTCAGAACGTCGTTGGACAAAAGCGGTAGGGGGACACGATATAGAACAAATGGACACCACCCAGAATGTTAGATAACCTAAGGATATCACACACATCCATGCCTGAGGCAGGATTCGAACCTGCGACCGTAGCGGTCACGCTGTTCCAGACTGAAGCGCCTAGAACCGCACGGCCACACCGGCCAGCGATCTGACGTCCCTGGATTTCTTTCTGTGGGGAAAGTTGAAGGATTTTTGCTATCGTGATCCACCGACAACGCCTGACAACATGCAAACATTACGGAAGGCGAACTACTCGCTGTTGAGACGAATGTCGTTACACGTATTGACGGACATCATTTTGAGCATTTATTGCATTAATGTGGTATTTACAGGTAATCACGCTGTAACAGCATGCGTTCTCAGAAATGATAAATTCACAAAGGTACATTTATCACATTGGAACAACCGAAATAAAATGTTCAAACGTATCTACGTTCTGTATTTTAATTTAAAAAACCTACCTGTTACCAACTGTTCGTCTAAAATTGTGAGCCATATGTTTGTGACTATTACAGCGCCATCTACCACAAAGCGAAAAAAGTGGTCCAACTAAAAGATTCATATTTCTTTACGTACTTAACGAATATGTAATAAAAAATGGGGGTTCCTATTTTTAAAAAACGCAGTTGATTTCCGTTTGACCTACGGCAGCGCCATCTATCGGGCCAACCATAAGAGCATCTGGTTTCCGCCTTCAAGCTAGACAAGTTTCGTTCTTTGTAGTTTTTTCGTTTGATGCCTATTTCGTGAGATATTTGGCCCGGTCACGATCAATGACCACCCTGTATCTATTTTCACCTCCCTCTCTGTATTTCCTCCTGCTCTCTCTCCATCTCCTCCTTCCCACTTCCTGTGTACATTTTCTCCTACCCCTCTGCCCATCTCCTCTTCCCCTATCTCTCTGACCTCGAGCTTTGT